>NW_024537408.1:0-557270 GCF_016647745.1 Suillus plorans
CGTGAGCACTATCTGCCCATGAGTGATGAAGACACCCACGAGGTCGGCGCTCGTAAGCAAGATTCGCACGCAGGAGAAGGCCGCTTGCCTGCAAGTCCCGCAAACTCGGATTTAAGTGCCATGGTTTCGGATGAAGATCCTTTTAGCAGATCAGGTTCTCGGTCCGCATGTAGAAACGTGGAGAAATCTCATGACTGAAGTGATTATGGTATTTATTTTCTATTACCGAACTTGTACTGATCCTGCGCAACAGATGGGTGTCATTATACTACTACGCCCTACGTACGATAAACTTTTTCTATTTATGGAACTTTTGTGATATGTAGGACTTCTTGCTGTAGATATGTTCTCGCGGGGCGCGTTAGGTCCGATCCTTCATTTGTCTTCTGTAGCTCTAAAGTCATGGAATCGAAGGTGTATTAGGATACACTCTTAAACGGGCACTTGAGCCAACGAAACCCTAGGCCTCACATTTCACACGGAGACAAAACATTCTCGAGTTGCGGCAGATAGTGGTAAGTTAACGAAATAACGGAACCTGCGCTTTGATCGTAAAAAAATGCCCGTTTTAGACTGCAAAGATTGAAACCAAAAAAGGAAGTCTGTTGTTAATATAATTAATCCTGTGCAAGCGCGAAAGCAACGCGAAAGTCTTTTGATTGGTAAACAGGGTTGATCGGGTCAAATCTGTAAGGCTTCCTTTTTTAGTCAGTACCTTCTATCGAGACTGCCTCAAGAGCCTCGCGGCAGTAAGTGCTATTGAATAACGATGTAAAGGTAAAAGTCGTGTGCTGATCTTTGACTAAATAACCATGATAGGAATGATACTGACGGCGTCGGTCAGCCAATGGAGATGCTGCGCCCAACCGTGACTGTCTGGCTACTGCAACATGGTCACTGTGACCGAGTCGCCGCTAGTACTACCGTGACTAGTACACTAGTATACTGATACTGGTGATATCTCCCATATTTAATCTGTACTTCTACATTCTCAGGCTGTCGCACCTCTCGAACCTGAACGGTACATCTGCTTATGCAGCTTACCGCGACTCATACACTGATTCACTCGTGATCAGCTCACTAGTACTAGTAGCCGCTGGCACTTAAACATGGATGATCACCATCAGTCTGACTCCTTCACTGGCAGATCCTGGTCATCGGCGCCTGAACTCTGGGGAGAGCTACCCAAGCAATTGACTGCCATTCAGCCACCGCCTCAGGCTGTGGGCAGCAGCAGTCATTCCAACGTTGATTCTTTTACAGCTGATTTCTTCCAGTCCAACGTGAACGAGTCAAGTACCAGCGTCCCGCGGCTACATATTCACGGTGATCATGATGATAACCTTGGCTATCACCACGGAGATCCCTATGATCGCGATTACAGGCCCACAAGTGCCCATAACGTTAATGTCACCAACGATCCCTACCATGACCACAACAACTACGGCAGAAGCCAGCGGCCGCAGCCTGACCTGCCAGTACAAGCCCCAGTAATCCAAAACCCTCCCAGTTTCTTTCAGAACCCTCCAAATCTGTCCCTGTGGCCGATCCACCATTCGGACGCCCACGAACATGTTAGCTCATCGTCACATGTTAATCTGCCTCCGGCTATTGAGGCTCCACCTCATGCGTTTGACATTCCCCTCAATATTGTTGATAAGAAGATGAACCGAGGGCGCAAAGTTGGCCCTCAGTATCACACAGCAGCATCCGGCCGACGGTCCAACTCAAAATGTACGAGTGTCGTACAACCAGGGTCTTTGCGAGTCATTCAGGTAGTCATCTTACCACCGCAGTTTATCGATCAAGTGAAGGAAGACGCTCACGCTCACATGGTGAAATTCACATTCGAAAACTCCTTTTTTCTCGCCGATGAAACTTTAACGCATTTGGCGAATCACGCGCTTGACACTGCAGTCGCTCAGTATTCAAACAGTAATTCCCTTTTTATATTCCCGCCTCCTAGCTCATCGACGTAAAACAGCGGAGCTCAATAAATGGAGAAAGTGTATTGACGCTAAAGGCAAGATCAGCAGGCTCAGGAGCGTTCCGACCACCATCATCGACACCTTTAGGGCGTGCGGACGCCTCGTAGTCTTCGTCGCATATGAACTAGCCCTGCCGGTCACTGCCCAGCGCAGGCAATCAACCCAATCAGCTCGCATTGACAGGGTTGAGTCCTTACTACTAAACGATTCATTCCTTGACGGATTCTTGGAGGTATGTCAACGTTGATTTAAGTTCTCTCTTCGATTCAATCTTTCGCATCAGCTGCGCACGGGGGACGGGTCATTCAGCAGTTCCTGGTACCCCTCGCAAATCGCGCGATCACTAACATTTTGGAGATCATGTTGTCGGAGCAACAATATGGTCGCTACATCTTCGATGGCACAGATAAATGGAGGCTGCGGCTTTCGAACACTTTCTTTCTCGGAGGAACAACATGTAGGTGGGGAATAAAGCGATATAAAACAGGCATTTTCGTAGAGGATCAGCTTGACACTCCGGACAATGCTCAGTACTTTCGATACATTGCAGATCACGTTTCTCGATTTGATCCCACAGAAAGGTCCATGTTTGATGGATTGCTCGATAACGAATGTTATCTCTTAACGGGTCACACATAGTATGTTATGATCACTACTAGAAGTGCATTGTTTCCTCGCAGTTCCTCCAGCTCTAGATCTCCATATGTACATTGATGTAATACCTGATTGTGTCCGTTCCAAGCAGTTTTATAGTCATCTTTTGGAGTTCTCAGATCATGTGTCAGTGTTCCGTGCGTAGGATTTTGGTGTCGAATGGTGGGTGCAGACCAACTTGGAAGCGAAGGAGAGGTGCCAGCTAGGAAATAGACAAGGTCATATTGACAAGGACGCTCCAGTTTAGATCTAATATATGCGGTAGCAAAAGAATCATGCTGACGGGATCTGAAGAAACCAGATTTCCGAGTCACTCACACTATGTACCATACACCTATGAGAGATAGATAGTATAAGGCCCGGAAGACACTACAGGAATGGAGCGAACCTTCAGCAGCTACAATACTGATGGTATGAATTGCTGTAGTGAAATCAGTGACAAGACGCTGAATGTTCAGGATATCGATCACCATTCGAAGCCCTGCTGAAGTTCGAGCACTGTATTCGTCATCCTTCAGTTCATACAACAACCACGTAAACAAGACACACTAACATTCACGTTCGCTCGTGTAGCAAGGATAGCTAATCACTCGTCAATGTCATGTACCAGGAGATACAGGTAGTTGCTCACCATATGAAGTCATGCCAGCTGCTACAAAGGCCATGTAGCGTGAGATTACGGAAAGAACACGAGCGACGCTCCAGCACCTGTTCCATGTCCATCGAATCTTGTGACATTCGTCAAGAGATGTTCGAACTCTATGAAGAAATGCTCACTTCAGGTTCGAGCATTAAGAAATAGTCAAAAATCTAGGAAGCATAAGGAGGGTTATTGTCCGTGATTTGTATATAGACCTACCAAAACTCCTAGACCGGCCACTGCACATATTCAGGATGACAATGGTGTAAATGCCTGCATGAAGTCCGCGTACCATTACAATACTAGAGCAGTTGCAGTCAATAAACTTCATCTGGCAACTATATTTAGGAATTCTTACCTTCGCCGTCTGGATACCTGTATTCTCTAGGGACGCGACCATTGCACGCTTGTACTAGATAAGGTTCCAGAACTCGCTCTTAGTATATCTGAATTTGCATGATTTCGAAACTGTGCATTCGCCATGTCACCGTGCGAGATCAAATTAGACTGTGCATGGTGATGGAGTCAAAACCAGTAGCAGGTCCTATCCGTGTCACGAAACTGGCAATGGATTTCCAATGTAGCAGTATAAGACTTGATAGCAAAAATTGAATTTCAGTGATGGTTGGCCTTCGTGCACTGTCCGTAGGTCACGTGAGGAATCTGCGCCACTGCTACGGTAATTGCCGCGACAATCCAAACTTGCTTTACAAATTATTGTTGACCGTCATTCATGTATCCTTCTGCTCATGCATCGAAAGACGTATCATAATAAGCTCACTCGGCACTTGGTGTATTGAACTGCAGCACTGAAAACGTAGTAAGTTTTGTCTTCTCAATTCATCACATTTTAGCTGACTTGGCCTTCAGGCTGATTCGGACGGGCTGGGTCACGGTGTCTTAGCACTAATGGAACACCAGTAATTGTTACTACTACAACTGGCCCGATACCACAATCCAGGAACTTGGTACCCCAATTGTTTTTGACCTTTAGAGGTGTGTCGCATTTCATTTCATTGACGCCTGTGCTCATGCTATTGATCGTTACAATTACAAATCAGGTCAATACCAACATCAACCAGCTTCTCATCGCTGATAACCTGCCTGAGTCACAGACATCGACATTAGGCATCACATTTCTCCAAGGACTTTCTCCCACCCGTTTTGACGTCGAGTCGATCACGCTCAACGTCACAAATAGCAGGTAAGCACCCTCTTGTCTTTGTCAGAGAGTATGCCAAATACCACGATCCATTCATATGTGCAATAGTGCGACCTCTTCTTATCTTCCAACACTAATATTACCCACATCCAGTTCTCCTCCGAGCCTTTTGCCCTCCTCAACGAGCACAGTAAATTCGACTACCAGCCAGCGAACAGGCATTATCATCGGTGCGACTGTGGGCGCGGTACTTGGCTCTTTGGCCATATCGATAGCCAGTTTTTGTGTTTATTGAAGGTGGCGAAGGCGACGAATTTGACGGTCGGAGGTAGATGTTGGAATATCTCTAATGAGACCACGGACGACAAGGACTCAGTGATTGTGATACATCGTATATCGTAAGTCTTTATTTAAGCTCTTCTTGACGTGCTGGATTATCTCAATCCCACCCGCAGTTCGTCAAAGTAGGCTACGCAGGATCGAACTTCCCAGAGCGTGGTGCGTAAGCCCCACCAAAGCACACTGATTCATCCAAACATCCAGTATTCCCCTCCGTCGTAGGCCACCCCATTTTGCGCGCAGAGGAGCACGTGGGCTCCGCAGTGATCAAAGATATCATGGTGGGCGATGAAGCCGCCGAGAACCGTAATTATCTCCAAGTCACGCAACCCATGGAACACGGTATAGTGCACAACTGGGAAGACATGAAGCACCTCTGGGATTACACTTTCGACGAGAAACTCAAGGTCAGCCCGCGTGGCGGTAAAGTGCTACTCACGGAGCCACCTATGAACCCTAAAGTCAACCGGCAGAAGATGGTGCAGGTGATATTTGAGGAGTATGGCTTCCAGGGGGTTGTATGTAGCGATCCAGGCTGTGTCGACTGTTGTATGCGCAAGGTGAGATCTGTTCTGTGCTGTATGATGGCTGGGTGCTGACTGTCTGTCGAGTGCAGGTTTAACAACAGGCGTAGTTCGTCGACTCGGGTGATGGAGTCACGCACATCATACCTGTATACAAATCGCTTGCGCGGCATGCGATATTGCCACTATTCACATTTCAAATAAGCACGAGCTGCGAGTTATTGCTGAATTCATACGCACGTGACTGCTCAAAGACAAGTCAAAAACCTAGGTGCCTTGGCTTATGCGGGGTGCAGCCATTACTCCTGACAACTGATGAACCAGCAACAACCCGGTAATTGGTACGCGGTACTAGTCCCTTCTTCACAAGGTTTTAGATGACGATGTAGGGGCAGGTGCACGTGGCCTCAAGATCTGGCTTGGTTCTCTTCTCGATCGCACACCGCTCGCATCGATCATCATCTTTATCCTCACTCCACTAAGGGATCTGCCAGTTATGGGGGCGAAAGAGCTTCTTGCGCTCGTGCTTCTGTGCTTCTCTGCCCTGTGGCCGTCAAATGTCCACAATGGCATGGATATACTATTAGTGCCTTGGCGCTTTACTGAAGGTCTCTGCTGAGCTGGTCAACGATGAGATGCGTGTATGTTTCTGGCTTTGTTGGTCAAGCTGCCTGGTACACTATTTTTGCTTCATGTTCCTGGCTCGTTGACGTTTTGATAAGGTCCCCAGCTGATGTACTTCTCCTTACAAGGCTTAATTATGCTATTCAAATTTGGACGGAAGCTGGTTGAACGGGTAGCAGAGTAGCGCTGTGCTGAGTTGTTATTTTGAGGACGGCCCGGGCCCATCGAACGTTACAACTATTGTCAAATCAATGATTGCGTGGTTTGATTTCACCATGTGTGCCGAATCCCGGGTTTTTTGAGTTTTATATTTGGCCGCCGCCGATCTACGATGTGATGGCACGAAATGCTGCCTAAATAAGAAATTCCATGAGTTTATGAAAATGTTCCGTGTCTACTATATATGGAAGTCTTACGCGTGCCTAGTACAATGGAAGCCTTACGCGTGCCTACTATATATGGATATGAAAATGTCCCGTGCCTATTACTACATATGGAAGCCTTGCGTGGGCGTAACGTATGAATATGAAAATGTCAACCTTACGCCTCCTACTACTACCACATATGGAAGCCTTACCGTGTGAGAAGACTCACATCCCCAAAGTTTGTCCGTGACCTTGACAACTTCCGACTCAAGGCTGCCCACCGGCACACGGCCATGCACACCTGTCTTATGCCTCCTCTGGGCTCTATCATCATAGTATAGTCGCAGTTTGCGACGGGATCCGAGTTTATATGACGAAACTGCAGCAAGACAGCGGTAGTACCGCATTGAGTAATTTTTTTCGTCGGCCTAGTAGTACTAACGTTATCGTGCTAGTAGCTTTTGATGTGTTCCTAGGTATGTACTACTACTAGTTACTTTTGCCGACGCTGAACCGTTCTGCCAGTACTTACTAGACGGCCGTCATATAAAGTGGACGGTACATGAAGTCAGTCTTGTCCATATCCTTCCCTCTGGTTTATATTCCTGCCTTACTCATCATGTCTCAGACGCAGGGCGGCTCACAGCCTTCAGCACCATCCGAACCTTCCGAGTCCGTGTCAGTGACAACGTCCATAGCGGTGGCGACATCCGAAAATGCTCGACAGAGGCGGAAAATTGCAGCATTAGAAGAGAAACTGCAAGTGCTCGAGGCCGGGCGCATGGTGAAACAAAGGTTTGTGCGCCTTCAAGTCCTTCCAATTTACTCACTATGATTATTACTGGTAGGGAGACCAACTACTTTATTTCGCAGGGAAGAGCTATTAGACGAATAGTCACATTGTTTGACAGTATCGAAGACTTAATAACCGAGAACGACAGGAGGTACAACGTTGCAGACGATGATGAGGTAACCATCGAGTAAGTCCCAAGTCCATCCATGCATCACGAGCGCTACTTACGGGTCTGTCATCACAGTCAGGATCGATTGCACACGGGATACATCACCCTTACCAACATCCTCCCGTGGTTTCAGCCAAAGTGTTCAGATATGGAGTACGAGGAATACGTGCAAATGTTAAAAAAGGTATGCTTCAGCGATATAAATGATTGTCTTTGTGTTGAGTCGCTGTTTAGCTTAGGCAGGGGGCCGATAGTGCTCGTGGAGACGACACCTCAAAGCTCAAGAGCCTTGTCCCCGATTGGGTCAATCGCGAATTCAAACCCAATCCACCAGTCGATTACGAGGATAAGTACAGCCGTGGATTTGTTAATGATGCGTGCGGTAAACTACTCTGCCCAACTGAATTGGACTGGGATAATCCAACGTAAGCTTTGTGGTACTCGGGACCTTATTGTGCCATACTGACTTCTCACTAGCATCAGAGCGGGAATTAGGGATCGTGCTGATGGCTGCATCGTAACCGAAATGTCATGGCCAACTTTCTTGTATGAAAAGTACACCGCCGATCAAGATAATCTCGAGGAGGGTCTCTTCAAAAGTACCCTTTTGATCCAGGTGCGTTGTACCCAAGTAGCTCAACGAAAATCCAACTTTCGGCAGGCCTTTAAATCCATATTTACTTCTCCTTCCTCCGCAAAAGAGATTGACGGTGAAGGCGACGGTGCCAATATTATTGAAAATAACAGACGCGCCAAAAGGGAATTTTCTGGCAAGAAGGTCAAGACCCATGTAGCGCAGATCATTAAGATGCACAAGGTCTCACCGCGCTCAATCGCATATGTGGTTTGCCAAGTAAGTGATATTGTTCTTCATTTGATTCCTGAGCACCAATACTATGTCACGCTCGCAGTTACGATTCGCAATTTCTTCGGTGACTTCATGGCGTTCAGTCGATGGTGACTTTGATTATGTACAGTTCTGGCATATCATTGTAGACTTCTTCGAGAAGGCTCCTGGCCGAGCAGCCCAGCGGAAAGTTGACCGCCTCCTTGCGTGGTGGACAAGGTGCGTTACCTTTAATTTCAATTCTCCCCAGCTGACACATCTTCATTTACCAGGAAGGTCTTCGGAACAAGTCGTCGCGCGGAACTCAGTGATGCAGCCAAGTCCAGCATGTCCGTAAACGCTCTTGCAAGGCAGAGGGCGCAAGAGGATGATGCCCTCTTCGATTCTGATTAGTTCAACTCTCGTTTTCAACTAGATTACATTAGTGACTTGATGTTTTGATCGTTTACCATGTTGTGAAGCTCGGGTAGATGATTTGAATGATAATTGAGCTTTATTGGTATCCATACAAATACCCGAGATATTGTGAACTTCATGGACAGAATGAGGAAATGCAGTGCGACTTGTATTCACTCCAATCGCATGGCAAAAGTACAAAAGTGTAAAGTAACAAAATACAGCTTCGACAGTGGTGATATCTATAACGTGTGGTTCTCATGGGCATCTCGAACAGAAAGCACAGATGTGCAAAGTAACAAAATACAGAGCAAGAAAGGCGATATCCGTATCCTCAAGTTCCCAATACCATCTTGGGGCAAAAAGCACAGAAGTGAGAGGTGACAAGATTCAGCTCGACAACGGTGACATCTGTACCTTCCAATCCCTACGACCATCTCAGGCAGAAAGTACAGACATGCGAGGCAATAAAATCCAGTGTGAGAAAGGCGATATCTGTATCCTTCAGGTCCGAAGACCATCTCAGAGCGACAAGCAGAGAAGCGTGAGTAACAAAATCCAGCTCGACAGTGGTAATATCTGCACCGTCTAATTCTCACGACCAGCTCAGGGCAAAAAGCAGTAAGGTGCGAGGTCACAAAATACAGCTCAGCAGGAATGATATCTGCACCTTCTAGCCTTCCTGGAGGGTAAGTATAGACGTGCAATATCACAAAATATAGCATGATAGCATTGATCTCTGCAAATTCCAGTTTCCATGGTCATCTTGTTTTGAATGCCAGGGATTACCGAACGTAGCATATTAATTGTTAGGATTGGCAAGTGATATCGCCGGCTTGCCGGATGGCATGGAAAACAATTACTAACTTAAGATGCTAAAACAAACAACCTCACCGACGAATGGAGGGTGATGACCTTTAAATCTGGAACCGCAAAGCGATAGTAGCTGTGACATATATCGAAATCACAGCTTCGCTCATGGCATGCAGGATAGTTCGGATATTCTCATTGTTCGACCACGCAAACAACAATCAGTCAAGTAAGGCTAAGATACACGTTTTTACTAACGATAGCACAATGGATAGGACCTATATCAAACGGTAAGTCGGGCACCGATGTGAACCGTGAGCCACTGCTTTCGACTTTCTGGCTGAGTGACTGTGTTGTGACAAAGTAGCGGCGACGCACAACACAAGCAATTTTGCAAGAACTAGCCAATGATATCCATTTTGCCATGGCTGCGTACTCATAGCAGACGGACGGAAGATCAGAAGTAGTATACAAATGGTTTTTGGGATGATCGTTACACAAAAATTGCCGCTCATGAGAAGTTAGAATAGCTTTATGGAGTGGCCGTTAGTCCCTCACAAAGTTTCTTAAGGATCATTCAAAGCAGTCAGTCCGAAGAACCGAATCAGCATCTAATATGGATCTCTCTCGATCGGTGCACAAAACGATAGTATCTGCAAGGTACTGGCTTTAGCTCTGATATTAGCTATTGTAGACCTTGTTCAGGATGTGGCAGCCATAATGCATTGGGATGAACCGTCAGCTTTTCTCCCGCCTATCCCTCGATCCTGAGTTTAGACGATCCGTGAGTCTTTGGCAGGTTGAAAAACTGTCGACATTAGCTCAAAACTCCTCTTTCCTGTATAAAGTCAAGCATCACAATGTGATGGTCGATAGCAGGATTATTCAGATGTTGGTGATTGTGTACTATGTATGGTAATATATGTCTTTCTCAAATTTCTACCGGTTCACTGATGGTGGTACAGGATCAGCCAGAAGCGTCGCGCAGTGATAAGGCATGTCTGGATGACCTAGACCAAGCATTGTCTAGACTTCAAGTTCACCTTAGGAGACGATGGGCCGCGGGGAGTTCATGGACGATACCGCATGTAAGTCTGAGATGCCTCACCATTAATGTGCGCTAGAACAAAATCACGGCCAAGCCAACTGTGGCAGTAAGCTGCGACCAATGATATATGCTCTTCAATATGAGGTCAAAGGATAGGTAGTTGCGTGAGAAATGGCACGGATCAGAAAAGGCTAACAAAGTTGAGTCGGAACTTGGAATCTATTTTGCCTCAGTTCGGACTTGGTGAGGAAGTTTGGGGACGATGATCTCTGTGAGACATTAAACATAGGTGTGTGATATCGAGGCGAGTGTTTGGCTCAAGCTCACGCAGGCTCCTAGATTTTATCTTATATACTACTAAACGAGCACAATTCTGCAAATATAGTCTCAACCGAATGAACTAGTATGATGCGAATACCTACAATTTGGACAAGAAGATACCGTGTGTGGAAACTGAAATGGCCCACAAGCTGAGTTGGCCGAAATGACTGGGGGCGCTCCTGACAATATAATCAAACCACGAACCAGTATTTACTGCAACTTGAACTAACGTGGCCCAATCTCTGCTAGTGTGCGCCTTGCAATTGAGCCCAGTAACCATTCTCTTGATGTCAGATGTGTCCTTGGGACGACTCGTATCGGATTGTTCTTTCAGTACGGTGTCGCATGCACTGTGTAGTAGTAGTGTGGCATGAATCAAGCATACCAGTGTTTTAGATTCGACACAGCCCGGTAGTTGTTGTCAGATCTGACCTTGAGGACAGTCACGGTGGACAACCTTGGGACCGACATTGATGAGTGACGAGACATTGTCTCAAGTGCATCATGATGCCGCTGACCTCGCAAGATGAGGAAAATAACAATACATACTGCCATGGTGACAGGTCGCGATTTCGTAGTGCTATTCTAGATTAGTTGATAAGCGCAAAAGGCTCTTCCTATGGGAAGATGTGAAATGGTAGTTTGATCCGATGCATAGACGACGGAAAACGAGAATCATGAAACAGGGTGTGCGCTGTCGTCCCTTGTTAATCTTCACGGCCACAAGTCAGGACATTGTTACTTACATTAGTTGACAAGTGCCAAAGGTACCTCCCGCAAGAATGTCCTGGATGAAGTTGTAGTAAAGGCTGTAAAGCGTAAGTAAGGCAAAATGACAATCGCTGGCATAAGTAGGCTTGCCACCCTGGTCAGCTGCAATAGAAGAACATCATAATTAACCTTGTTGTGCACTGCTCGTCTTACTCTAGATCTCCGGGTTATGTAGCTACAAATCAGATTTCTTATGGTATATTTAGCAGTGGCAGAGTTCTACCCTTCTACAATTCGCACGGCTACAATATCAAGGACTAATCGGTTTACTGATATCAAGGACTGCATCGGTTTACTGATGGCCGTTGCAGTCCGTGCGCGATAGCAAATCATCCTTCGCTACTACGGATCACTTAGATAACCTGTGTGTTGGTGGCCTTAAATAACAGGTGTAAGAGCCATGTGAAGCTCATCCATCGTCTCACTCATACTTATTCTCATTCTCAAAATCCTCCGAGCAGAGAATGTCTCTCCCAGAGAACACGACCGTGCTTATTGTTGGTGCAGGCCCCGCAGGTCTCACAGCTGCTCTTACTCTCATTCACAACAATTTCCATGACTTCGTTATTGTGGATGCCGTAGGCGAAGGATCCAATTCATCGAGGGCCGTCGCTATACACTGTGCAACCATCGAGGTAAGCTACCCGTGCACTCATAAGAAGGCCCACTGATGTTCTTGTGATCTTAGGCTTTAGCAAGCATCGATGTCGTAGATGGGTTGCTGTCTCAAGGCATCAAGGGAAAGAGCATCAGAATCATATCCCGTAGTTCGCAGCTCTTTGAGGTCAAATTTGACCCTTTAAAGAAACATTCCGCCCACCCTTACGCGCTTTTCATCCCTCAATGTGTGACCGAGCTTGTACTTATGCAGAAGTTGCAGAGCCTTGGTGTGCAGGTGCAGCGTCCACACAGGGTAGTAGGAATGAAACAGAATGAAAAGGACTCTCGCGTCACTGATGTGTCCTTTGAGGACGGTCAAGTTATCAGCGCTAGATACATTATCGGCGCAGATGGCGCCCGCTCAACTGTGAGACCTCAATGCTCCCCAACTTAGCTTAGTGGAATGTCTGACGACCATTTCCAGATCCGTACCATCGCTGGTATAGAGTTCTCTGACCCAGAAGGCCCACACATAGTCAATGAAGAATTGGCTCAAATGGTCGCTGCGGATATCACGTTCGAGCCCGAACCTGTCGGTCCAGTCACCCTCGAGGGCCACCTTAACGCCGAAGTCTTTTCGGGCAATTTATTCATGTTTTTACCATTTGGCAACCACTTCAATGCCCAGCTGTTGGGAGATGGAAAGCCCACTACGAAATCCACCTTTCGTATACTTTGTTCCATACCCATAAAGAACGGAGAGCCTCCCCGTGCTCCACCAAAAGAGTATATCCAGAAAGTGGTCGACGCATACGGGCCAGCGTGTATATCATCGGATCCGTCTCTTAACCCGAGACCTGTCAAAGTCGACCAGCTGGTCTGGTCGTCAGGTTTCAGAACCCATTCAGCCATTGCAGACCGTACCTTCACGCGTCTCGGAGCCGCCATTTTTCTAGTCGGCGACGCAGCCCATATACATTCACCTATAGGCGGGCAGGGCATGAACCTGGCCATCAGGGACGCGATCTTCCTCGCACATGCTGTCACAAAGCACATTCAAGCGTCTGCAGAGAATCCCGATGTAGACGATACCATCTTGCAGGAATTTGCAGAGGCGCGTCATGCACGAGCGCTAGAAGTCATCGGCTTCACCAAGACACTTTTAAAACTCGGAAACCTTCCATACGAATCATATGCTTGGTGGATGCCAGTCAGTTGGGCGTCCATCCGTGATTTGACGCTGAGGATATTGGGCGGATTTGATTTCGTACAGGCGAAGGTTGCATGGGGCCTGAGTGGGCTTGGGAGACGGTAATCGCTTGGATGGTTACCGCATTTTATATACCATAATACACGACATTCGTATTTCTGTTTGCAAAGATAGGGTAGATGCATGATATGTGACATACATCATGCCTATCATGGATGTCGATGAGGAATCGATTAATCAACATCAGGGGCAACCTTGGGAATATCAAACATGGCCAGTGCCATCCAGGCGGAGGCTTCAGTGAGGTAGAGACCTATACATCAAAAGCAAGAAACATCACAATGTTTACCGGTGCTTCGGTGAGTCGGATATACCTAGACAGATACTGCAAAGCAGAAAAATAGCATTCCACACGTAACCATAAATATGATACCCTTGACCGTGGCAAACCTCGAGGGCTGAGGCGATGCTTATTTGCCGCTGTGTTGACCTCGAGCGGCAGTAGGCTAAGCATTGATTGACATTTCCAATCGAATGATCAAATAGCTGTAGCGATCGTGAATCAAACCGTGGAGGCTACATAGAGATCGGGTATGCTGTGCAAGATGATGCCAGCTAATTTAATGAATCTCCACACGTCCATTGCAGTAGACGAGGTATCTTCATATCCGGGGTGACCCTGTAGTTGCGATTGTACATTAGCTAACATGTCAGTCATCTGACACTCCGAGTCATTAACCATGTGCTCACTTTCAATCACTTTGCAATAAGTGGAAAGGCCGGGACTGCGCTGCTGAGCACGTTGATGAGGCAGAGTACTTCGAGCCAGAAGAACAGTCGCTCATGGTCGAAGAATGATTCGATTTCTGTGGCGAGTTCTGGATTGAAGTCAGTGGCTTGTACGTGTGAAAGCCAGAATCGACAGGCATAGGACAGATGTGAGGGAATGCACTTTTTAACTCGTTCTGGTAGACCGGTATCTTGGGAATTCGCGAGATAAGATGATCTTAAATCGCAGATATTAAAGGAAAGTTCATGTTCCATCACTCGAAGTGATGTTAAAGCAAAGTCTCGTTGTACCTTCGACACATCGACGAAGAACTCTCCGCTGTGTGATTGGTCTGTCAGGAAATCGCGGAAGGATGCGTGAAGGGGTCGGATTGGGGTGAACGAGTTAGTAGTGCCGCTACTTGAAGGAGGGATTCCATATGTTCTACCACAACCTCCACATTGTAGCGCTCGCTTTCATCTGGAAAATGGTTTCGCATGGCATTCAGGGAATTTATAACAACGGGTTCGGCTATGTCAACAATTTTTACCTAGAGTATTTCTACCGTACCGACGTCCATGTTATCAACCGATGCAATGTCTTTGACTTGTGCAATGATGTTATAGTCTGACGCGATCCTCTTGTATTCTCCGACACGCTGCTGCACTAGTAAAAATGCGTCGAAAGGCTGTCCGAGGCGAACCATTAGCCGCAACGCTCGTGAGCGAGGTTCCTCTTCAACAAGCGAACCACCGAGTGACTCGTCAGAGTCGTCCATCGGTGACCCGGGCTCGGTAAAGTCTCCTATGCTCTCTGTGTCGTCTGCGAAGTCAGGTACCCCGAGGAGATGCCGATCCCATGGACGGATGAGTAAAAACGTCCGCCGAGTGAGCTTTGCCCGTAACAAAGCCTCTTCAGTGGTTACCAGCAGGTCGTGAAGTCTTTCTGCCTTGATTTCATAAGTGATGGGAGTCTGCTGGGCTAGACCGCGCCTCCGTTTGACTTCCGTGACACGAAATGAAATGCAAGGCAGCTGAAGTCTGCAGTTTGCAAAGCGAGGAGCTCTAAGCTGTTCAAGCTGGTCATACAATTTCAAGGCTAGATCTGTATGCACAGTTTGTCGCAGCGAAGAGACTTGCGTGTGAATATCATCTTCAGACAAGGGTGAAAGGGTGCGTGGGGGAGTGGCGTAAGAGGTGATATGGGCCGGAAGACAGCTATTGAACTCGGAAGGTTCTCCAGTCCAATCGAGGACAGTGATGTCGCCCGATCGAGCCACGATCTCCTGCAGGAGCCGCCCGAGCGCGTTCTGTTTCTTCTCGCCATAAATGACAGGTAGGGAGATGCCAAAGATGCCAAATAATGCGTACGCAACGTCTTCCTGCACAGTGGTGACGCGCTTCGATGCCCATTGCAGTTTCTCTCGGGCCCCGCTCATACCTGGACGGAAGGTCACCAGGGTCCGCGCATCTTTCAACTCCTTCATGATTGCAGGGGACTCTTTGTGGTTAGGAGAGCGATCGTCGAGATATAAAGACCAATCCTTCCGATAAAAGATAACAACTTTCGGAGCGACGAATTCTTGAAAGGTCCATCCCCGCTCGTTCCAAACACTCCTCGCCAGTGCGCCAAGCTGAGATGAAGGAGGAACGTCGCATAGGTAGACGATGGTGAGCGCTGAATGGTGGTACCAGACGAACATGGAGTTGACCGATTCTTGAACCTCGGTATTACTCCTCTTGTCTATACAACATGTGTCCATCCACGCCCAACGATACCCACCATCACGAGCGACTTCGCAGAACGACTGCAGTTTCGCGATGCCACAAATTCCCTTCAACTCGCGCACATCTTTATATTGGATGTCGGGCAGCAGCACCTCCTTCTCTTCCCACCTGTGTGATAGCATGACGCGACGGAAGTACATTGCCACCCCTTAATGCGGTCCATCTTGAGGTCGGAATGTTTTGTTGTAAATGACAAAAGTTCCTTGTACTTCGCAGTCATTTTGAAGGCGTTTATTTGTGCCGCTCGATCGCACAAAAGACCCGTGGAGGTATTAAGTAGACGTAGCGGAACATTTTCGAGTTCAGTCCGAACAACTCTTTCAATAGCGTCCTCTGCTTCATATGGATGCACATACTGCTGACGCAGGTCTGCAGAACGAGATAGGCGTTTCGAGATCATGCAAGAGTGCCCCAAGGCTTACCTCGCATCCGCGCTTCGGGAGAATAGTCTAACTTCGACAACATGATTTTGAAGGCTTCGATGGCTTCATCGTAACGTTGCGCGCCACGCAACGCTGCATGTATCAAATGGTATCCAACGTGAGACGAAGGATTGAGTTCGGTCACCTACGCATCGCCGAAGTCAACAAAGGCTACGAAAACATAGATGTCATCGCACCTTTTGCGCGTCGAGAAGCACATCCTCCCATATCATTTTTCCCAACTTTGCCTTACTACGATTTGCAAAGACAGCATCGGATGGAGAATTTAGATCGATCACGGTCGAGTATAAGTCAATAGCCCTGTCAAAATCGCTTGTAGCGAGAGCATCATCTCCGTCAGTCAGAACGATGGCGCTGCATTCTTGTTTGAAAGCTGAGTGAAATGCGGGTGAGGATTTATAACCTCAGGTGACACAACTGAAGGCTTGCCGTTGGACCATTCGACACAGTTGGCCTTCGCCGTTTCACTGATATTGTCCATCATGTATCGGTATGATTTGACGGCATCCGTCCAGTTGACATCAAGTCCAGATGCTACACGAAGAGAGTGCAAGATGATGCTGCCGACTTGAATGAATCTCTGAATGTTCATTGCAGCAGACGAGGTATTCTCATATCCGGGGTGACCCTGTAGTTGCGATTGCGCATTAGCAAGCATGTCATCTGACACTCATTAACCATGTGCTCACTTTCAACCACTCGGCAATAAGTGGAAGGGCCGGGACTACGCTGCTGAGCGCATTGATGAGGCAGAGTACTTCAAACCAGAAGAACGATCGTTCATGGTCGAAGAATGATTTGATTTCTGTGGCGAGTTCTGGATTAAAGTCAGTGGCTTGTACGGGTGAAAGCCAGAATCGACAGGCATAGGATAGATGTGGGGGGATGCGCTTTGCAACTCGTTCTCGCAGACCGGGATCTTCGGAGTTGGGGAGATAGGATAATTTTAAGTCGCAAATATTGAAGGAAAGTTCATCTTGCATCACTCCAAGTGAGGCGAAAGTAAGGTTTCGTTGAACCTTCGGCACGTCGACGAAGAACTCTCCGCTGTGTGATTGGTCTGTCAGGAAATCGTAGAAGGATGCGTGAAGGGGTCGAATTGGGGTGGATGGGTCGGTGGTACCGCTGAGGAGGGATCCCATGTGTTCTACTACGACCTCCACTTTGTAACGCTCGCTTTAATCGGGAAAATGGCTTCGCATGGCATTCAGGGAATTCAATGGGAGGGGTTCGGCGGTGCCAAGAATTTGTCCCATCACAGAACAAAACATCGCTAACTGTGTTTGCTGAGACTCCGGGCCAGTGTGTCTATCCTTTGGTATCATCTGCTTCAAAATTAAGTCATACATATCGTACAACAAGTGCCCCCGTTCGACAGGATCGCGCGACACTATGACATCGAACGACTGATAGGAAGATAAGCCAGGAGGAGGTGCTTCGATGGATTCGCAAGCAAGACGTGCCCACTCGAAAAGACCATCAGCTTTCTTGGCCAGGGCTGTGAACTCTTTGTGCCCAAAATGCGAATGCCCCTCTAACTTCTTCGACACGTAAGCGTAGATATCGCGTTCCGCGACTTCTGGTGGAATGTCGTCCATGGAAATCCTTCGAATGTGTTGAGCACCCGCAAACGCATTCTGAATGTCCCGGAGCGGGTAAGAGGTGACGATAAACCGAAAGTTTTTTCGGAGCTCCGTGATTTGAGGAACGGCAGAATTCTGAAGTTTACCGGAAAGAATGCGAAGAAGGTCGCATCGTGTCTTGGCTGCCCCGCTCTCGTCCAGCGCGTCCATCACGATCACGACAGGGCCCACGGTTGAATCTGGGAGCTTCTGCATTGGTTCCATCAGAAGCTTCTGCCATTGCTGGACGATGTCAGTTGTAGCCTTGAGCGCGTTGCTATGCTGAACTGCATCTGTCAACGCTCGCCTCATCCTCCAATCACGATCGGCCAGGTCGCGCGCGATGGTAGAAAATATCTTCTCATGGCGATGGTCGGCTTCTCGATCTCGGTCAAAGCAATAACATGAACCAAGACCTCCCGTATCGCTGAACCAGTTAGCAATCGTGTGGGCGATGGCTGATTTGCCCTTGCCTGCGGTGCCAGATAGCCACAGCACGTGTGGAACATCGTCTCCAGTGCTGTTCACCCAATCTGTGATCTCGGAGAGTATTTCCGTGCGCGTCCCTTGGAGACACTGTTTCCTGGTATCTAGCCCCGCGTTTTCTGCATAAGTTATACCACTGAGATCCAGTAATTCACCTGAGAAGAAATGTATAGCTGTTGCGTCAGAAGCAAGTACAATCCTTACCTGTATGGTGGGTGTGAATAGCTACGTTTCGAGCAACTCGGTCCCGTAAGTTTTGCATGATGGCATCGAACGCATCGCTGTACCGTTGAATCTCATTATTTGTTTCGGTGAAAATGTCTTTCCCGAGTCTCTTCCCTGTCATGATAGTGAAAGACTGAGCATGTGGAACATGCAACAGCTCGAGGACTCACAGAAGCTCTTGGTCTCTGAATAATCTCTAATGAAGCTAGCGCATTCAACGACCTGCTGACAGATCTGTCCAATAATACCTTGCATTGATGAAATTTGGCCAAGCGTCTCGTTCTGGATCATGAAGTCATAAACTTCAGTCAACTTGTGGAGAAGACGATGGACCGCTTGATCGTGGTCCGATTGGGCTATGACCATCTACACCGATGACTCCTGAGTACGTGACGGTTTCAACCAAGCGGAATGGGCCCATACATCCGCAAGCTTCCCAATAAGAAATATCCTGGCGCGTTGGAAATATGTGCCCTGGAGACTATTCGGAGTCGACAAGGCGTCTTCATGATCAATATCCGGAAGGACAGGCTCGCGGCTGCGCAAATTCTCGATGTTCGAGCGCTTCTGTAAGATCTCAGCCTGATCCCAATACAACTCGGCTGCTCGACCTACAGGATTCTTCTTCGTTCCACCATCCTTGACCTTCTTCAGAAGCCGACCAAATTTGCGTGGCGATTGGACCTGGACAGATGGGCATCAGAGTCAGTATGTGAGAATGCGATGAACAACTAGCGCACATGGGCGACGTACCGAGCTTCCGCGAGTAACTGCTGTGGTGTCTGGAGGAACTGGGTTCGGGTCCCTCAATTGATTGCTGTTGCTCATGGTAAACAGTTAGGGATCAGGCCTTGAATAAGAGGAATGGGAAGCAAGTTGGATAGCAATGTGATATAAATACAGTGACCGCGGCAAGCCTCGAGGGCCGAAGGTGCCGGTGATGCTTATTGGCCGCTATGTTGAACTCGAGCGCCAATAGGCTAAGCATTGATTGACATTTCTAATTGAATAATCAAATAGGTGTAGTGATCGTGGATCAAACCGTGGAGGCCAATATTTTGTAGTCTGCCCTGGACATATCATGGCCTCCCCTTCTACTTCGATTTCAGAAAGCGTCTGGAGCACAAGAGGCAGTTTAGGGCTGTGGTTGAGGCCGAGTGTCGTGATTTCATTGCTAGAGTCATAGCACGCACGACCAGATGAGGACTTGAACCACACGATGAACGTTATTATCACATGCTTTTCAAAACTGTATGTTCGCACGGCATCCAAGAAACACTTGTCTCCAACCCTTTGCATTGTCCTTGTACGTTCCAGCCCATCACGAACTTGAAGCTCGGTTGAATAAGCGTTGTGGTCCCTCATAACAGTGTGTCACGTCGTAGGAATCGTCTTCAGTTCTTCCGAGTCAGTAATCCCCACTGGTACATCTGGACTCCACCAACGTCGTCTTCCGTGCTCTTCACGCATTCCCGCTGCAAGAATACAGTTCTACCATCGAAAATCAAGTGCAGGCAGCGCGCAATGACCAGGGGAAATACAGGTGAGTAGCCAGCCTCCAAGTAGCGACGACTAGTAGGAAGAATTAGGTGCACAAGTATCGGGCTTGGCCCTAGAGACCTTGTATTTTTCTACATAGTATGAATATGAATATCTTATTTGGCTGTTCACCGAACGATGCGCACTTCCAACAGTCTATAAAGACACCTGGTCAACGGCTAGTATATAAAGCTTAAAGTTGCATAACGCTAAGTGTAGCTTAATATCGACGTCCTGCCAGGTCACGCACAGCAAGCAAGTATTCAATACCGTATCAGTTATCGATCCCACATCGTTCGAATCCCCATCGAACTCAATGTATATCCCGTTCACATATTTTCCGACGTTCTAAAGCATCATCTTGTAATATTAAACGGAATCCCACAATCCAATGTGGAGCATACCGTACTTAAGTAGTAGTAGCACTAGTACTATGAACGCCTACTACCGTACACCGTCCCTATAGACAACAAAATCAATTATGAAAAAAAAAACCCCACAGGGTTATTATCACTCCACCGTGCCATCACGCGTCGCCGCCAAAGCAACCCCAATAGCCTTGACCAAATCATCCGCCGACAACGAACTAGACGCACTCCGTTCTTGCGCACGCGTCGACCCCCACGTCACAGTCACGGACTCCCCCACCTCAGGCTGGGGCCACCCCATCCCCTCCTCCAGATCCTCCAACGGCGTCAACGTCCCATCCGAGTCCAGCTCCAAATCCGAGTCCGGCGACGACGCCCGCGAAGAGCACGACGACACAGGCATACGCGTAAATGGCACGTACAACCACTTCGCGTCGCCGATATAAACACGTGGGCGTTCGACAGCTTTACCCTTGCCTTTCCCTATGGAGCGTTCCTCCGAGACGAGAGGCGGAATTACAGCGCTGGGTTCGAGGTCCTTGACCGTGCGGATCTTCCACTCGCGTAACGGCGTTCCAATGAATACCTTCGGTTTCTTCTTCAGTTTCACTTTTACTTTCTGTTTCGATTGCACGTTTTGGGCGCGTTGTTTGGCAGGTTGTGTGGGTCGGACAGGGGCAGAGGCAGAGGCGCTAGTATCGTCGATAAACGCACGTCCGACGCGCTCGCCTTCAATACCATAGACATGAGCCCAGAACATTGTCTGTGGCTCACTTATGGACGGTTCAGGTGTCATTGGAATATCCGGGACATGAGAATCATCAGGCACAAGCAAAATGCCCGACTTGGTGCGAGATCCCGCAAATCCGCCTCCACGCATGGAAATATACTCCTCCCCGCGTCTCCGCGAGCATACGGAACAGTTGCAGATATCAAGGCAGACCGGACAGACAAACTTCTTGTTATTGGCGGAAAACACCATCTCAGGGTACCTGAGGAATCATACGGGGAGACATTGCAATCAATGAGGAAAGGAGATGAAGTAAAGGAGAGGGAGACGACAGACCGGTTCAGGATGCATTTATTGCAAAACCGTTTCCCGCAGATTGACCGGTCTGGACGGCGTTTGGAACAATGCATCTTGGGTCTGGTGTTCGTATTTCTGCATTGGTGACAGGAAGTCTTGACAACTTCAGGCTCGCCATCGTCCTGTAGCATGGTTTGAGCTGGAGGAAGAGGTGCACGAGCCTTGGAAAGTTTCGTTTCTGGAAGTGGAGTTGCAGATATAGCAGGAGAACTCGAACTCGAAGTTTTCGACGGCGCAAACGACCCGTCAGAGCCCGCACGGGTGCCCGGTCGGCGAATCCGCAACTTGAGACTTGGCTGAGTCCCAGGTTGTGCAGGTGGAGCAGAAACAGCTTCAGCAGTCCACCCCGCGTCATCCTTAACCTCCCCGTCGTCCAGCTTTCTCGTTAACCTGGCCACGTCGCCTTCATCAGCAACAGAGGCCGATTCACTGGTGCGATATTTGATCTGAACGTTTCCTCGTAACTTGCCAGACATTTTGTCCGAGAGCGCTGGGGCTTCCTGCGAAGCAGACACCCCTGGAGGTCTGCGCACGTATATGATGGGACCTGCTGGTAGTTTTTTAGAGTTTTGAGTGCTTCTTGATGGAGGCAAGGGAGATGAAGGTGGTTTAGGAAGGGGTTCACTACCACCAAGCAGCGAGGGATCAATCGTACCCGCGCTGCCTGAAGGAGAAAGACTCTCAGGGGATATGCTCTTTTTCTCAATGGTAGGCGATAGGGACCACTGGCCATCCTCAGGGAGAGCAAGATCGAAGCTAGCATCCAGGCTATGTGATGAATTGGTAGCGTACGTATCCGCGAGTTGTAGTGAAGAAAGGTCAGATACCAGCTTCGGGCTAGGAGGTACTCCGAAGAAACTATCCTCTGCATCTTCTCGCGTGACTGATGCTGCGTCAGGGGGCAGCCGTGTTGTATTGTGCAAGAAACCAATGAAGGAATTTGGTGCGGACCGAGTGTACTTAGCGCCTGAAGAATATGTCTTTGGAGGGGAATCGCCGAGGTCGTTCAAATACTGATCCATCTCCGTGCTGAAGTCCAGGATTTGATCCCCTTCCAGTGCGGTATAGTGCGAGATGTCGTCGAGGATGTTAGAGGACGAAGGGTCCTGTGTTGGAAGGACGGTACCAGCGGATCCAAATTCAGACTTGGACGAAGTCGGAACATCTTGTAGCTCTAAATTGTTCTTAATTTTACCTTTGCGAGAGGAACCTTTAAGAGGCGCGCGTGCCAAGTATGGTGTCAGGGCCGCTTCGATATCCGGTCTCTCCTGGAACAGCGGTGCGAGAACACGAGGCAAGACAGGTTCATATTCTTTTTCATCTTTCTCATCATCCGGGACCGCAGGACCTTTCATCCCTGCAATCATTTCCGGTAGACCTTCGTGCAGTTGTGCGTAAAGGCGCTGGATGCGTTTGACGTAGATGTAATAGGTACTCGATTGCAGGATATTATCGTGATGTGGTAGCAAATCTGGCAGGTCATGGATGTCAAGCTCGAGAGCAGGATATTGAGCGTCCAGAATCTGGGTTGGTATCGTAGAAACGTCGTCTCCGAACTTTCGAAGACGAGGCTTGTACTTCCTTTTCCGACGTGCAAGAGCTGGAGGTGGGCGTTCACGTTCACGTTCCTTTCCCTTGCGACTGAGAGAGGGTGATGGCGACCGGTCATTTTGAGCGAATGCAGCGGGTAGGGCGTGGCTAACTGGTGGATGCTGTACACCCTGCTGAGGCTTGCTAATTGTCGCGTTCGCCTTGCAACTGGCCCTGGTCGTGTCTTTTCGAAAGGGTGGCACAGATACGCAGTCGAGGACAATGCGTCTGCGAGGTTTACGGGAAGGTGGAGGTGTGAATAGAGAGTCGCCCATTTCGGGTGAGGGCGATCTTGGAGAATGGGCACCACGATCTGAAGACGAATCAGGCACGGAAAAAGGTTCAGTCTGGAAATTAATAGTCAGAAAGTGGGTTTTGAGGGACGGGAATGGTATTGTGGTGTATGCAATTACTCACAAGCATGTCGTCTACGACCATCTCCTCATCTTCATTGTCAGGGTCACTGGCAATCTTGATACCATCATCTTCATCATCAGTCAACTCAATTACATAGTTATGAGCTAAGAGAGGGGGTATAGACATGTCGAATAAGTTGGACTCCGCGGCATAGGATGAAGTTGGCACGTTCCGGGTGCTGTGTTGTGAGGAAAGAAGATATGATTCTGGTGTCAAAACTTCATCCTGTAGAGAAGAATACGTAAGTATGATGGATCTATCCAGGGAAGAAGACGCGCTCACGGCAGCCGAGGTGTCGTGAGTACTAGTATGCTGGATTAATGGAAACAGCGTATCAAGATTAGACGGCTGAAAGAGATGAGGCATATGTGTGGGTGAAAGCGTTTCAATAGATGACGCGCGCTGAGTGGAGTTTAGTAAACTACAATGATTCAGGAGAAACGCGAGCACACCTTTATTGAAGCACGCGTAGAACCACGGTTCTTGTCAGGTAAATCGTCTATTGAAGATGAAACATCAATAATATAGCAATCCGAATCTTCTCCAGAATCATTAGCGTCTTGTGATGATATACTAGAAGGATATGCCGATGAAAGGGTAGGATTCGTGTTACTCGTGGACTTGAAGGGCGATGTCGAAGGTACGTCTTTGTGTGACTGAGGATTATAGGAACTGGATGATAGAGGGCCGTCCCAGTTAATGAGCTCTGGGTGCTCAAAGCCTTTCATTGTCGTTGACCATAGCGAGCAGCCCGGCAAAGTCACTCTTCCAAAAAAGGTCCGCCATCGGCAATTCCCGTGCTTACGGCGTTTAAGTTTTTAAAGTTAAACGTCAAACATTAATCATTGACAGTGGCATGACTTTCCGTAGGACTTCGAGTTGTACTACATGGTAGTCCAAGGAAGTTACTGCGTGTCCAGCTGCGGACTTTGACTAATATTTCAGTGCTATATTTCTCATTTTTATTATCATGACTGTGATGGGGAACACGCGCTTCAAAACCAGCGATGGACTAATCAGACTAGTGTGTATTCCGAACGACCATCAGGCCTGTGGATTGACTTTTATTCCATCAAAGACAGGACGCGCTAGTCCAACGCTAGTCTTATCAGTATTCGCAACTGACATGTGATTGGCACCAACTGATCCCGTTTCTCCCAGCTTGGCGCTTATCGATATATCATTGAAACACACCAACGATCATGACGAACACCGAACATCTCGACCTCCGCGAAATAGACGCCTGTTTATTTGATGTGTTCGGTACCGTCCTTAACTGGCACAGCACAGTCACTCGCCAAGTCGCCCGTCTCAGTAAAGGACTACTTCTTGAAGGTAAATAGCAGATCCCCACATGATCTCACACTGATCACACCTATCAGGTTCACAGGACGCAGTCGATTTTGCGGAAGAATGGAGAGCAGGATATTATGCTTATGTGTAAGTTCGTCGCTTTTCGATCTTGCCGTCAGATCATAAGGTGCACGTTCATGCAGCAAACGAGTATCACAGGGCGGGGAGGGTTCTTCCAATGCAGACATCATGCACCGAGATGTAATTCGCTCTCAAGCATGCATGCACATGATCTGTATTTGACCATATTACAGATACTGGACGATATGCTCACCACCCCGCGCTGGTCTCATATTGCAGAAGTGTGGGGGGAATCTGATCGCGATAATCTCACCTTGATCTGGCACAACTTGGATGGTACGAATCTTCAGGAAAGTGCAGAGACAAACACGACTAATACTTCAATTTCAATAGCGTATCAGGACACCATCCCGGGGCTGACAGAACTCAAACGCCACGTCAACATTCTCGCTCTGTCTAACGGGAACTTCAGATTACTTCTCGATCTGGTAATTGGGTCACCACGTTACGCATCGGGCCTTTCCCCTAATCAGCGTTACAGGCAAAGAATCAAGGTGTTCCCTGGGATGGTATCTTTTCGTCCGAGCTGTTCGGATCTTACAAACCGTAGGTCTCGCTTTTATATATGTACGTTATCCCCTCGTCTGACGTTTGTGCAGGGACAAAAAGGTCTACCAATCCGCGGCATATCATCTTTCTTTACCTCCTCACAAGATAGCAATGGTCGCTGCACACAGATACGACCTCCTCGCTGCTGCCAGCGTAGGCTTCAAGACGATATATGTACCACGCCCTGCTGAAGATTCGCGCGAGGTGAGGGAGAGCATGCGTAGCAAGAAGGACGGCGGTGAGGTGGATCTTGTCGTTAAAGATTTTGAGGAGCTAGCGAGGTTAATACGTGAAGCTCAACAAAGCTGAAGTGCGCATTTGGTACATACTTTGTAAGTCCTTGACACATCGCGGAATCATATCACAGTATATCAGTGCGAACGAAGTGGGGTAACCGAATCAACGATCGATCGATCATGTTCGGGGTAATGATGCGAACGAACAAATCATTATATTTCATAAATGCAATTCGTAGTCGTCGAGAGGAGCTCTACGTGTAAGCTCTCTTACATAATAACTACAAGATTCTGACATGTGCTAGCATGTGAGGTGTGCGATGTCCTGACATTTAAAGGCGTTCCTCCGAAGTGTGTCACTTTTACAGAATTATCACTGACTTGAATTCTAATGCAAAGGAACGATCATCGATGATCGATCATCCTTCTTTCTTCGATTGACCTAGTCAAGGAAACCATCTCAATTCGACAAATCGGAGGACTTGTGCGGGCAAGACCTACTAGACAACTTCTAACAGCCGGTTGACCGTATTCGTTGTTCCTTTACAAAGATGGAGCACGGACGGCTTTACCTTGAAACTAACCCGAGCCGTGCTCGCATCTATCACTAGTGGTTCTGGTAAATGGCAACAAGTTCGTGACCATTACTGCAGCTGAAACGTGTGTAAAAGGAAACTTGTATCGTATATGCTACAAGGTAGCAATCGAAAGCTCATCTATTAATATAAGTACAGTTAGTGTAATGTGTGCAACAATATATATGAAAAGGCTGGCGAGTACAGCTAAAGATGCGATAGCCTCGTTCGAATCGTCCAGCCAAATGCTGTCCACTCTGAGACATCGGTTAAACGAAGTTAGTTACTGCACCGATAGTCAGAGCAGGTAACTAACCTCAACCTGCGACTTGCAGAGCGCTCGGATGCGGACTGCTCCTTCCATTTGATGTTGAATTTCACCAAGAAACATAGCTGTACTCTCTCGCATATCTGGATTGTCGCCGCGGGCCTGGTGACGTTGCGCACCAAAGGCATCATCAGAATCCGTTAGAGTATCACGAGCAGTTAAAAACTGTATCGTGGCTCAGGTAATCATGAGTTCTGGGGCGATCAGCGCTATCACCATGATGCCTAGGCGACGAGATATAACAATCGCTTCCCCCTCGTCCATACCCGGGATGTTTGGGTGAATTGCAGTCCATGTGCATGGGAGGAAAGTCGCAGCGCAACTCCGGATGATGTCCCACAAGGATCTGGTGTTACTGCAGGATGAAGGGTCACTGATGTCGAGTGTACGAATGCTGGTGTCATTGAGGCTCGGCAGTGAAGCGCAAACGAACGTGATGTGTAACAGTAATAAGATAGTCAAGGGTAAGCTGAGGGTCATGATAAAGTTGAGGGCGTACGTCTGCTTGATCTGCTCCTTCTTTAAAGGTGCGGTTGTGCGCAAAACAAGCCGGGTCAAGGCCTCATGCATCGAGGCTACCAATACCCACCACTAGTACAGGGAATCCATGATAATACACGTCTTTCCCGTGTGGAAAGGCTGCGCAACGTTCGATGAATGCTAGCCTAGGGTCTTCCATGGACTGTGGTCTACGAAGGGGTATTCGTCTCAGGAAGCTGAGCCATCCACGATCGGGATGCGCAACATCGAGACAAACAAACACGATCAAAGGCCATCGGCAACTCCCGACGATATCAAATTTCAAATCAGTCTGTCCTGAGTGTCCTCGTATACCATCAGATGCATGGCTTATGATAGCAACAATATTTTTTTACTATGACAAGTCCAGGAGTACCACTACCACAATCCGGGCGCTTTTCGACACCAATCACACATAATATATACATTCAGTAAGCCGTCATGTTTTGGGTACACCATCATAATTTCATATCGCATCCGAGACTTGACTCGGATGTACTGGTTTGACGGGTAGCCTCAGTGTTCTCTTGCTTGTGTGGGGTGATGTAACCGGACACCTGCACCAGCTGATATCGTTGCACGAACTCCCAGCTCTTCCGAGTCTTTGCCGTCTCTTGAAGCACACCATGACAAGCACCTCGACCTCGACCTCCGCGCGAAACAGACGCCTACTTGTTAGACGTATTTCTGTACCGTCCCCGACTAGCACAGCACAGTCACTTTCCAAGTCGTCAGCCTTAGCTAAGGACTGCTTCTCGAAGGCAAGTAGCAGATCCTCAGTGATGATCTCACACTGATCACGTCTATCAGGCTCACAGGACGCAGTCGATTTTGCGGAAGAATGGAGAGCCAGGTATAATACTCATATGTAAGTCTATCGCTTTTCGATTTTTCTCTAAGATCATAACGTGCACGTTCATACAGTAAAAGATAGTATCACGGGGTGGGGAGGGTGCTTCCAACACAGACATCATGCACCGAGAAGTAATTAGCTCTCAAGCGTGCATGCACATGATCTGTATTTGACCATATTACATATACTGGACGATATGCTCACCACCCCGCGCTGGTCTCATATTGCGGAAGTGTGGGGGGAATCTGATCGCGAAGATCTCACCATAATCAGGCACGACTTTGACAATACGAACCTGAGTTAGAGAAGTTTGCAACGATTATCTTTCTTCCTTTGATTGAAGGACTTAAATGCGGCCACGACCTAGACAACTTCTAACCGCCAGCTTGCTTCAACGCGTATCTGAATGATCATGACTCGTTCGGCGAGGTATCGATTGTGCTCCATGGCTAGTGTGCTTCGTTTTATGCGAGGTGTTACCACTTGGTCTTGGAAGAATTTTCCACTTTCCTCTATGATATCTCCCCTACCAGTAAGACTCACATCCCTTTCACGCCACTGTAGCGGCGCTGATAGATTTCGCATCAGCATACATCCCATCCTTGATTTATGCACTGCAGTTTGTCTAGACAGTGTTGTGGTCGCATTCAAATATTGGAACAATATTATTCGTTGTTCCTTCACAACCGTACAACACGGCCGGCTTTATCCCGAATCGTGCTCGCATCTCTGATAATCAGAGGTCCATAGTTATGATCGTGACATGAGTAAAAGGAAATTACAAGTGTGGAATAAACTTGGTCCAAGCTACTGTATCGTATACGCCAGGAGGTAGCGATCGAAAGCTCATCAATATAAGTACAATCAGTGTAACGCGTGCAACAATATATGCGCCCATGAGTAATAAAGCACAGAATCTGGTAATACCGTAAGGATCCTTCACAGGATCCAGCCAACGGTCATAGCTAATAGACAACAAGACAATAGATACTGGCACGAATACTATCACAAGGGAAGCCGCACGCCATACTATTTGCTCTGTGTGCCCCTGAAACAAAGCATTCCAGCACAGACAGTGCAGACCTCCAAACACTGTCCCACTGAAACATCCAACAAGAAGTATAATGATGATATGGCGTTCGAGACTGTCATGATTGTAGCCACCCGCAGACGGAACCCGACGTGAATGGACAGCACGGAAAGAGATGAATGGGCCACCGCCAATAAGACTCAGCCAGGGATAAATGCAAGTGGAAAGAATATCACTTTTATGTTCGGAGAATTCTCTATGTGCTTTTCTAAGATGCAGGCGAATTAGAATAATTTCAAGTAAGAATATTCACGACATACTCATAGGCTAATTTGCTCGGTGGGGAGGCAGTTGTTCTCCAATAAACAGCATGAGGACGTCCTACATCCTTAGGCTTCTTCCACCAAAAGCCATAGGCAATGCAGGTCAGGGCAGCTACAGCAAGGGTGTCCAGTTCAAGCAGTGTCATTGGAAGGTTCTGAACGTAACGGGCGACAAGTTGGAGGACGAACCACATCAACTGAAGAATGACAATGCCTTTGGATAATGCGTCACCCTTGCTTCGATCTTCTATGTCTGCCTCCACGATGATGGGCATTTCCACAGAGCTCTCACGAACAAAGCGCTGAAGCTCGTTGGGTGTAAGAGTGGCTCGCGGCTTGTCATTGAAGTAGAGCATGAATCCACCCATCCACGCGAAAAACCCATGCGTCATTGTCCACTCTGCGAGACATTCGTTGAACGAAATTAGTCACCACACCGAAGGACCAAGCAGGTAACCGACCTCTAAAAGCGCGATTTGTAACATGCGGAGCGCTCAGATGCGGGCTGTTCGCTCTATCCGATGTTGGAATCTCACTAAGCAACGTAGCTGTACTGTGGGTCTGGTGAAGTTGTGCACCAAAGGCATCATTGAAGTCCTTTACGGTTTCACGAGCAGCTATATACTGTATAGTAGCCCAGGTAACCATAAGTTCTGGGGCGATTAGCGCCATCATCATGATACCTAGACGACGAGAGTAAACAGCGAATTTCCTCTCGTCCATACCCGGGATGTTTGGGTGAACTGCACTCCATGTGCATGCGAATAGAGTCGCAGCGCAACTCCAGATAATGTCCCACAGCGATCTGGTGTTACTGTAGGATAAAGGGTCACTGACGTCGAGTGTACTGAGGCTGGTGCCATTGATGCTCGGCAGTGAGGAGCAAACAAACGGGACGTGTAACAGAAATAGGATAGCCAAGGGTAAGAAGGTCATGATGAAGTTGATGGTATGTCTGCTCAATCAGCTGCTCTCTTTAAGAGTGCGGTCGCACGTACAACAAGTCGACTAGTCAGGACTAAGTCCTCAAGGCTTCAAGGCCTCATGCCTCGAGGCTACCATACCCACCGCTAGTACAGGGAATCCATTCAGATGATACACGTTTATCACATGCGGAAAGGTTGCACAATGTTTCATGAATAGCCTAACCTAGGTCCTCCATTGCATGATGCATGAACGTTGAACGATCGCCGAAGCAAGAAGCACGGTCGACGCTTATTCGAACTGAGCCGCATCGGCAAGTCCCGGCAATGAAATCAAATACAATCTAAAAGCTTAAGTAAGCCTATCCATCCGCTTGACGTCGTCCACCTCAGCTGCTTGAAACGAATATGTCGTCGAGCTTTTCTTTTTCCCACCCGTCACTTCCTATTTCACCAACACAGCTACTCTTCGATCACGGCGTGTCTTGCATAGTAGCCTACCTACACTCTTGTGGACCCGACTTGCGCATCTCACTTTAGTTGATAATCTGGCTGCCCATCCTCGCAACTCAACCATCTCTCTTTCAGGCCAGATCCACGATCGGGGCAGAATGCGCTTCGCACATATGTAGAATCTTTGTTCTTAGTGTGAATCTATTTGCAATTCTAAATGATTATCTTATCCACGAACCTCCTTGCAATTGCGGCGTCCAAAGCTAAAGATAAGCTGAAGCAAACATGTTGAGTAGAGTCCGGGATCTAATTCGTTGTGAAAGTACACAGTATGACGGGCCAAACAAGAGGGTTCAACTGAGTCTGTCCGCCTATATATGGGAGCTGAGCGTATTGGTTTCTTGTTCAACCCTTGCTTTCCAATCCAATATTGCAAGTAAATCACACGGTAAGTTATGGATTTGCTGCTGTTCTCTGCCGCCTTTGTTGAAGTGACATATGATTGCAGTGAGCATGATCATATTAGGGTCTGCTAATACCTTACAACCCGAGCCAGTTTATCAACGGACCGTGTTATGCCTACTCCATGGCAAAAGTTCGTGGCCGGTTAGATGCGGTCTCGATATTTGGAATATTAAGCCATCCTACTTTCTCCCGAGCATTATGCGTATCATTCCTGGTGCCAAATGCCCAACTTTTTCATGTAGAGCTGGAGTTCCCTCTCATCCGCTTCGAATATGACAGCTTCTTTCCAATCGTCGTCAGATTCATCATCAAAACGAAATTGACACAGCCCAAAGTCGATGAGCACCACTCGTCTAGGGTGACTGCTAGATACAACAATGTTGTCTGGGCGCATATCGGCATGGATGATACCGAAAGACGCGAGGGTGCTCACTGCTCACGGCCTTTACGAGCTCCTGGTATGCTGAGCTAGGGACTGAATGGGGATCTTGGATGGTTGCGAGATTCTCGCCTGGGATGTACTCCATGAAAAGCACTCTGGGAGATATGGCACGACCTTCGCCGTGGCCCGAGATGACCCGACCCGAACCATAGAGCCGCGGTATGGTAGAACCCTGAAGGTGTCCAAGGCATCTGTAGGCTTCGACTTCACGTGCAAATGAAGCCTCGTACTGGCGATAGTAGAGTTCTTCCCACAACGAGCCATCCAAGAACTCTCTCTCCCCTTGAGGGATACTAAAGTCATCACCCGGTGCGAATGCACGACGGTCAGCTGCGGCCTTTTCATTGGCAGCGGACCAGAGGATGGGAGATCGTCTTGCAAGGAATGAGTCTTTGCGCTCGTAGTTGAAACGAGGATCAAATATTTTAGCTATTAGTGGATTGGGGAGGCCGGCTCTGACAGGGGCATCCTCGATTTCGACGCATAAGACCTGGCATTTTGTGAAAGGGGTAAATGCCTTGCGGATGAGAGCAGCACACGTGAATGAAGATGTCTCGTCGTTGAAGGGAGTTACCTGCAGCTGGAGGCGACCTCCTTGGGTGTAAGGCTCTTCTAACATCGTCGCACAAGAGCTCCTAAGCGTTTACAAAAGCTTGTCGGTTGAACTTTTCAGAAATGGCGGAGTTTGAACGGTTTGACCATCTACTCCCAGGTCTCTACATCCTAAACTAAACAATCTGGAAGCGCTAGCCTCGAGGCTGGCAAACGATCAGGAAAGGTCAATTGGCAATGCTGTCACGTTCATTTCCACCACCTCAAAAGCTTAAGTGAGTCCGTCTCTACTTTGGGCGAGCAGCCGTTAGCGTTTCTTTTTGAACCACAGGACGAATATATCGTCAAGCCTTTCTTTTCTCGCACCATCACAGCTATTCTTGGATCACGATGCGCCTCGCATCGCAGCCTACCTACGCTCTTGTGGACCCGACCTGCGCATCTCTCAAACTAATCGATAATATGCGAAGCTGGCCGCCCACCCTCGCAACTCACACGTATCTCTCCCCAGCCAGATCCGTGATCGGGTCGGCATGCGCTTTGCGCCTTCATCCACATATTCATAATCTTGAATTTGCGAATCTATTTGTTCCAAATATTTCTCTTATTCACGAGCGTCTGAGCGACGCCCAAAGATAAGCTGAAGCAGACATGTTGAGTAGAGTCCAGGATCTGATTTGTTGTGAATGCTGCGAAAGTACACAGCATGACGGGACGAACAGGAGGGTTTAGCTGTCCGCCTATGGGAGCTGAGCGTATCAGTTTCTGTCCAACCCTTGTTTTGCAATCCACTATCGCAAGTAAATCAGGGTTTTCGGGAACTTGACTACATAGGCTAAACACCTTTGGCTCACTTCTGAAATTCTCCAGTGTTCTCCTGCTTCTCACCCAATGCAGCACGTACGTAAAATATCGTGACGAACCGCGACGCAGTGGCTGACGCAGTCTCATAGCCCCGGAGGAACTGGAGTGTCGTTTTATTGCTAGAAACAACATAACGTACATTACTAGTTCTCTAAGAACTCGATCAGACACGACTCAGAGGACCTGGACTCACGGTCATGGTGTTCAAGATATCATGATACGATCTTCTCGTCAGTTCAGATCACATGGTGATAGAGTTACAGTGTGCAAATATATATCCAATGGCATTAAGGGAGTCCTCCCTTCGCGAATTTTTCCTATGCAAGAATTTGACAATCGAAGTAGGGTCCGTTCCTCAAGAATGGAACAAGACGAGAGCCTGTCCTGTGTGTGATATGGCATGCAACACCTCCTTACCGCCTTGAGCGACTTATAAGCTATATTGCAGGGTTTGGCTTTCCAGGTGTCTTTTCGTTCTCCCACTACTCCGCTCCGAGCCATTATCTTTGCAATGTCTATTGCTCTGGACCATGGAGCCATGCCCATCGGTGGCTTGCTGGGCTTCGGGCACGTTATCAACCATCATGCAAGAATATGATAACTATCTGACGTAACTCACAGCTTGTCGGGTTGCGTTAACATGCAATTCATCGTGTACTGCCGGGTGTATTTTTACGAGAGTTGGCGTACTAAGTCATTGGTACAGAACTTTGTCTTTCAAGTTTGCATTTTTTTGATCATCTTACGCAGGTCATTGTAATATGGTACGTTCGAGCGTGCTGTTGTATGTGAGACAAATACAAACGGAAGTCAGGCTGCTTGATTTATGCCATTCCGCACTTGTGGCAAGCGCCCTCTGGGATTCCATCATTGCGAGTGATAGTGGCTTGGATACACTTGACATAATCCCCTGGTATGTGTGATACCATTATTCACAATCAGTCGGAAAATTAATGCACCATCAGGAGTATTGGTGTGAGAAATCGCGTTTTGGATATGTTGGACTGTCGTTACTAATGCATCCTCGTACAGCCTGCGATAGAGCTTACTGTGCGTTTTCACTCGTATGGAACTGCACAACGCTCACTGCTGGAATATCCATCAGGCTATGATCACCTTCATCGTCCAACTTGAGGTTGGCTATATCATACAAGGACAATATGATTTTGACTCAACCGCTTCAGTTTCTTTGCGTACCGAATCTATAGACGTTCGTGCTTCTCTTCCTTTATTTTCACACACTGATGTCGGTGGGTAGTGCAAAGTAAGAAGCTCACTGTAGTGATTCCAATTGTAGGTTTTGCGTTCAAAAGTCTGCTATGTACTTAACGTGATGTTCTTTCAGGTTGTGCTCTCTCTCGTTCGTTTAGGTAGGTACACTTTAGTAAGTAGTGCAATAATGTAAACTCATTTTGACGTTTTCACTTCAGTCATGACTAGCAGTGATTTATCAAACATTCACACTCGTGGTTCTTTCGATAACGCACATTCTTTAAACTTTTTCAGTCACAATGAGTGAAATGTGAGCAATATTTGAAAACATGATTGATAGCCACTGAAACTCGTTTTCTGCAGGCTCAGATTGCAATCATACAGTGCATTTTTTCAACGTGATTTCTCATCTGTGGTGGTGTGCACCTTCGTAGTGTTAACATACAGATAGTATTTTCTTGGATATTCACGATGGGACTCTCACTTTCGACACTCGTGGATATCATGATCACAACTTTTATGTGCTACTTCTTTCGCAGAAATCGCCCAACCTTTACAGAGTAGGTTATCATATGAGCTTTCCCACTGCACAGCTGACATTTATTCGTCTCATAGCACTATCCGTATCATCGACGCCCTGACGTTCTGGACAATTCAGAATGGCTCAATGACAAGGTGTGACATATGAACGTAGGTCACGAGCTATCTTCTGAAGCCACCTTGTAGTACTGCGACCATCGCGACATTGATTTGCGTGAGCAGCCGAGTCCGTGGTGTTCTGTTAAGTCTTGACCATTCAAATATCACAGTGGAAAGTTATGCCTCAGAACCTCATATTCCTAGGTCTTCACTTCATTGTAGCAAAATGTAAGCTATTCATAATTCTCGTAAATATATCTCATTTGGATACTGATGAAGCAGTACATGCAAATTCCCTTTTAGCTACGTGAGTCACAAGTCCGATGCGATGTTTACGACTGCAGTTCAAACTACTTCAGTCTCAATGCCAGAAAGCAAATCTGGAACGGAAAGCAACACACTCCTACAAACGATCGATCTATGCCAATCGTCTTTTTGGAGAACTTTGAGCACGCACCTGAATCTTCGACCATACAACAGGAATTCTAGGTGAGATCTGTAGACATCGTCGTTGAATGTATCTTACATCTCACATAACTACAGATGCAGTTTTATGCTTGCGAGTCGCCAACTGAAAGCAGGGCACCAACGTGGAAATTTGGTGCGTAGCTCTCCCATGTACTCTCAATATGACCTTATTGACTATTGTAGGTGCAAGTAAATGTCGAGGTGCAGACAGACAGCGGCGCAGACCCAGTTTGATGTTCTGTAGTTCGAACACTATGCTAATGACACTCTCACGACCCTTGTTTGCTGTGTCTCTGAGCTGCGAGCCCCTCGGCCCTGTCTATTGGTCAACATGTCATGGGTACCTTGATGGCAAGCGGATCGATCGAATATCAAAATGTTCGACCAATAGTCAGGCTGAGGAACTTGAACGATGTCAATAAACAATCCGGTTTCCAAGCTCTATTAGTCAAACAACGGGGAAACAGTGAAGAGACGAGGGATTCAAAGCATGCTTCTAGCAAGAGGATAATCATGATCGTGATGTAAGAGGAAACTAAATATGTGGAACGAATGTGGTCCACGCCACTGTATCGTAAACGCCAGGGGGTAGCGATCGCAAGCTTGACACTAGAAGTACAATTAGTGTAATGCGTGCGGCAATATATATGAAAGCGGTGGTAACTACAGCAAATCTCACAACCCAACTGTCATGAGGGGAACCCAGCAATATGACCCCGCCAAATGTCAGAAGAAGAGGTACCGATGCGGACGCCATCACAATGGAAGCCACACGCCATAGCATCTGATCTGTGTGCCACTGAAATAAATAATGCCAGCCCAGGCAATGCAGTCCTCCGTATATAACGGCACAGAAGCATCCAAGGAAAAGTGTAATGACATGATTACGATCGTGACGATTATCATTATTATAGCCACCTAAAGACGGAATCCGATGTGCTCGGACAGCACCGGGAGAAACGGTCACGGCAGTGCCCATAAGACTCCTCAAGGGATAAATGAGAACGAGGAGATAATGATGCCAGCAATCCAAGGAGAATTCTGGATTTGCTTCTCTAGAATGTGGGTGAATAAGAATGATCTCAGGGGAGAATATTGACCACGTACTCATAGGTGAATGACAGATCCTGAAGCGCCTCTGCTTTATTTTTGTTCCAATGGATAGGATAAGGGCGTCGTACATCCTTAGGCTTCTTCCACCACAGGCAACAGGCGATGCAGGACAGACAGACTACAGCCAGGGTGTCGATTTCGAGAAGGGTTACGGGAAGGTGCTCGATGTAACGGGCGACAAGCTGCAGGATGAACCACCCCAGCTGCAGAATGGCGACTCCCTTGGATAGTGCGTCGCCCTTACTTCGACATTCTATGTCTGCCTCCATGATGTCAGGGATATCCACGTATTCATTTTCAATTAAGTCTATGAGTTCCCTGGGAGTAAGAGCGACTCGTGGCTTGTTATCGCAGTAAAGTATGAATCCACCCATCCATACGAAAAACCCATGCACCGTTGTCCACTCTGTGAGACATCCGTTGAACGAAGTTAGTTACCGCACTCAAAGACCGAGCAAGCGACCAACCTCTGGGATCGTGACCTGCACCATGGAGAGCGCTTGGATGTGAACTGTTTTTTTCATCTGATTCTGAAATTCCATCTAGTAATGTAGATGTGCTCTCTGGACGGTCGCCGCAGGCCAGGTAAAATTGCGCATTGAATGCCTTGAAAGTGTCAAGGGCACTTAGAAACTGTATTGTGGCCCAGGTGACCATGAGTTCTGGGGCAATGAGCGCCAGAACCATGATGAATAGGCGACGAAAGAAAATGGTTATTCTTCCCTCGTCCATACCCGGGATGTTTGGGTGAATTGCGGTCCACGTGCATGCGAATAGAGTTGCAGCGCAGCTCCAAATGATGTCCCACAAGGTCCTAGTATGACTGCTAGATGGTGAGCCGGTGACATCGAGTGTAGAGGTACTAGTACAATTGAGAGGAGGTAATGCACAAACAAATGGAATGCATAACAGTAAGAGGATAGCAGCGGAGGTGAAGGGTAGGAGGGCCATGGTAACTTAAGTTGAGGGCATAATTCTATTCATTCCGCTCCCCTCTTTAAAGGTATAGAATGTATGGCAAGTTGGGATGTCGCAGGCTTGTGTGTGTAGACATGTTGAGAGATCAGGGGCCGTAGAAGTGGCGCAAAAATGTGAGACATTGTTACTGTGCATCGTGAATCTCATCAGTGAACCAGTGAACAAATGAGAATGATGTTGAAAGTAATATGATGTTGAGCATCGCAACAATCAGTGTAAATTTGTCGACCGCTTTCATTTGGCATTGTGGAGGAATGTCCAATTTCAAGCGCGCATGCCTGGTAGCTCTCAGGCTGTTTACCTCAAGGACTCCTTCACCTGGATGGTTCTAAGAAACGACGTGCAAGCATGGGTTCATGCATTTCAAGATGGACCAAGTCTGAGAATGATCATCAAGGAAGGAGGTTGCAGTGTGCGGAAATGAAAGACACTTGGGTGATGCTATGCCATACACTGAGTTGAACCGCTGTGTATATTGATAGTGCAGTACGAGTAGAGGTCCTGTGACGGACTGTTGTGTAATGAAAGCATTTCGCTGATTTGAATCGGCGGATGTACTTAGTGACCGTGAACAGGTTCAGGAACTGCTTCAGTGGGCTTGTGGAATCAACTGGGATGCATCAATATATGGCGCAGCACTGTTTGCACGCCAAGTTGCAGGCGGATAAGAAGCCACCTGGTCTTAAAACCGAGTCGTGTGAGATACTATCATGTACCAATGAAGCTGCAGAAAACTCACGTTGTTCTTCCTCAAACAAGCGATCCCTGGCTGAATGAGTTGGCAGCCGCGTTTAACGTTCGAAGTTACTTCATATCGAGGCTCTGGATCGTAATTACAGACAGGACACAAGGAGAGCTTCGCTGCTTACTGGATTCTGGAAGACTGGAGTATGGATCCGGCAATCGTCGGATTCCTCACCCCTGCCTTGCCCCTTGCCTACTGACAAGAAGGCAATATTAATATGAAGGGCAGCACGGACTATCTAGCGCTGAGCGCTAGGGTAGGTGCCGGCGCTGGTGACACCCAGCGTAGTAGTACTAGTACCGCTTGAAGTAGGAATTGAAATTACATAATCTGAACCAAATCTGTTTTTCACTTACGGTCGGTGGAGTATGACTGCTTGCAAAATGAACTTCATGACTCAAAGGTGCACCGCTCGCCACAGACAGTCACAGACGCGCTAGATGAAGAACTATGAAGTGGCCGCGGTATATGTTGATGACGAACGTTTCAAATGCTTGAATGCCACAAGCAGAATGTCAGGTCGAATTCTGATCGTCCCGCTTCGGCACTGCTATGATCGATGTTTGCGTCACGAGAAGCTGGGTCACCGGTGGCGAAGTATAATAACAGTGATACATGTGGTTAAAGTTCAGGAAAGTAGGACTTTCATCTCGGTTGCTGAGCCACGAGGTCGACAAGGGTGAAGAATATTTGTCATGATGTTCTGTCTGCACCACCACTAATTAGTTCTTCACCATAGCACGGCTACCCTCCACGCCATTTTCTATCTTTTAGGAGTTTATTCTTCATACCTAGTCATCATCTGCACAGTCACAGCAATTGCACCCTGATCCCTGCGTTAACTTGTCGCACTTCAGGAACGTCTAATTCGACGAAACATTCACTCCTTCGAGCTTATTGAAATCAAAAGAGTCCAGGATCGCGATAATATTGTGATGGTGAAACAGTGGTGCACGAGATGGTCCGGTGCGGCTCCTCATGAACATGGTGCTGGTGGTGTCACCGTAGTTCTCATACGGGTCGCGCGCCTGCGTGCCATGAAGATGATGGTGAGACTAAAAAGAAACGCATGTATGTGGATGACCGTCATTTGCTGACTCTGCAACGCAAAACGGTCAAACCTCCGATGCCATTGATAGAACTAGCTTTCCTGACGTTTCAATCAGTCTTCGTAATTCGACCTAGAAAATCTTACCCTTCGCTAGTTCAGTTCGAAGTCCAACCCTATTCCACATTATCATAGCCACCCGGGCCCCTTGGCTACTTTACGAAGCATGCACGCTGGTTAATATCATTCGATACCTTGAAACGATATTACCTGCCCTTCGCCAATGTATCCTCATAATATTTCAAGCGCGCATGAATCGAATATTTCAGTCCCTCATGGCGAGTGGTGGGTGATGTTGATATATTGTTGCGCCGTTCTACGATTATTGATGCCTCGTTTATGGCGTGGGTCGATCAGAAAGTCTGCGGTGGAAGTACAGTGCGGAGAAGAAGCTCTGTAGATGAAGGTTAGGGGCGTATTGATGGCAATGTGGCATCATAGTATTGCAGGAAGTTCTTGAGGGGTTATACAAGAGATCGATCTCGACGAAGACCTGCAGTCTGGTTGCAGCACAGCAGCTGATGAGCGCTCATGACCTCGATTGTAGATGGTGCTCGCTCGTAGTCCCGACATTCAATATTCACAATCGAAGGTATCCATAGATACGCCGTGTCCCCTCATAGTATCGTGTCTGACACGAGCTAGTGAGCATTTATCGGTGCTGCAGCTGATTTTAATATCTCTACCACTGCTAAAAATTACGTCGAAGGCGATGAGGCTGTGATTCCAGATTTAATGAAAATGGCCTATTCATGTTTATTGAACGCAGTTTTTGAACTGCCCACTGGGTTCTGGCGGCTGATTTGGGCACCATATCACTACTAGATGATTAATGGCCATTGAGCCCTATGAGTAGTATGTTCCACGAGTAGAAAATCGACCGGTGATATGTGAGGAAAGTGAGATATGTCCTAGTATCTCCGCAAGATGAATAATGGACCCGACTGCAGCAGCGCTAGCTGCGCATTGTGTATTGGTATAACAACGAACCGCATCACGCCTGTAATGTTTCTTGCGGTAAGCAAACAACTCTGATGGGAAAAAGAACACATACCAAACTCATCCAGATCGCCTCCTTCCAATTTTTCGGCGAGGGTTCTTTAGATCTCAAAAAGATGAACGGTCAACCCCAGTCACAAAGAAAAATAATGTGGGATGTCACACCTCTCGACATCTAAATTCTCTGTCCCGGACTTGAAATCCATCTCGCTCGGTTTTACCAGGGGCACCCGCATCACAAATTTCGCAGATGCATACAATACCGAAAACAGTACGATAGGCAAATAGGTCGTCACGAACGTCGTACGAGACCAATTCGCTTTCAAAAAGACTTGCCATCCGCTGAACTGAGATCATAGTCAAGTACTCGATAGCAGTGTGATAATCTGCATACTTACCAGGAGAGTTACCAGCGACGAAGCAATGACCCACCACGATGCATATGGCTGGAGTCTCGAGGAATATGGTAAACATTTCCTGTCATACCCTTGCGCCAATAATCCCCGGTGGAACCTGACATAGGTTACCCCAACACAGAACCACGTTAAGAGACCCGTGGTAGCAGTCATGTCTGCAAACCAGGTAAGAACGATGCCGGAGCTGGTGTTCACAACCATGTATGACAGAAGGAAAAACAAGGAGCAAAAAATGACGGCCACGTATGGATGGCCTGAACGTGACGTGCGCAAGAAAAACTTGGGAGCATTCCCAGTAGCAGCAAGGCCGTCTGTGAATTAATATTGAGGATGCGAAATTCCGTGCATTTGTACACGTACATAATCCCCTCGATGATAAATATAAGTCGCTTGAAGAGGCGGACCAAGCAGAAGTTAGGATGAGTGCGTTCAAAATCTGGATTGGGTCTTATAGAAGGGAGCCGCGAAGAGCATGGAAAAACATACCGAAGGCAGATATCTAACCCCAGCCTGATTAATAGCGATCACGAATGGGGATGACGAGGCATCGGAAGAGTTAAGATTCAAAAGAGGGTTGTTGGAAGGGACAAGCAACCCGATGACGAAGATGCTCCCGACGTAAAATAGGAAAATTCGGATGTATACTGTCCGTATCGCTCGCGGCATGGTGTATCGAGGGTTCTTCGCCTCTGCAGCTGCCATCTGAAAACATAGTGAGGATAGATTTAGTATTAATCTTAAAGAGAGAACATACAGTGACAACCTCGGTTCCAATGAAAGAAAAGGCAGCCTGGATGAGTACACGAACAAATCCTAGAAACTGCCCCTTAGCTCCAGCTATCCCATCGAACTGTACAAAGGGTCCGGGATTCTTCCAGTACCGGAACCCAATACGATCATGACTCGGGCCACCTCCGAGGTCAAGCACAATACCAAGGATGAGGAGCCCTGTTATCGTGATGACTTTGATGGACCTGATCGACGATAAGTCTACACAGCCATCAAGGCAAAAAGAACTGCTCACGCGAAAATAAATTCCATTTCTCCGTAGGTCCCTGAAGATTATATCAACGTGTACAATTGACATTCATTGAAGCAAGGGACAAACCAACGCTGAAAAGATTGATTCCAACAGCAAATACCAGACACACGGTGATCCACACCGCACTGTTAACTTCGATATTCCAATACTCAACGAGAGTAGCAGCAGCCGATAACTCAGCTTCACCAAGTGTAAAATGGGTTGAATCTGAGAGGACTTCAGGGTCATACTCACCAGGCATCGTAAACTGATACAAAATTAAGCCATGAGGATCTTCGAACCGTTCACTACAATATAGCATCTTACCGTCCAACAGTACCAACAATTCCAACCCATCGCAAAAGAGAAGGCTGGATCGACAAATCTTTCCGCAAGTCTGACGTGACCGCCTGCAATGGGAAGGAGAGTAATCATTTCCCCGACGGTTATCTGTTATATAACCAGGAAAGTGAGAATACAGAAGCACGCCAAAGACGAACTCACCATAACACAGTAGCACGTTGTTCCCATGAAAGTATACCCGAATAGAAGTCCCACAGGGCCACCTTCCATCAATGCCGTCGCAGTGCCTAGAAATAATCCCGTACCAACAACGCCTCCGATGCTAGAAACAAATTCTATGAGACATGTGTGTTTCTGAAAAAGACGACCACTCGCTTGATCATGGCAACATGACGCTCCTTCAGGCGTCGTTGAAGCGGCGTCCTCAGAAACAGGGCAGCGGTGTCGGGCAGTTCACTATGTTCAACGTCATAGACGTTGGCAAGCACTGTTGGCGTCCTTTTTGTGAAACACAAAGGTACCATCCTTCTTGCACGAAAACCTGTGTTCCCTGAGATCGGACAATAAATATGCCTCGATGTCATATCAGCAATTAAGCTCAATGTTCAACGTTCAATCTCCACACGTGACAGTCTCCTGACACATTGAACATTTCATATCGAAACAGATTAGAAGGTCACAGTTACGGCCTCATTGGCGTGACTCCGTTGGCGGCTCCAGGTATTCCGCAATGATATATCATATTGCATTCCGAAAGCGGTTTGAGGGGTGTACTAGTCGATTGCGGAAGAAAGCGTAGATCGGTGTATTGACCAATGCAAATAGTGCGAGGCTGCCTAGCTGTTTCATGTTGGATGTGATACTTCAAAGCAACAGAATAAAACTTTGGATCATAAGTGCACGCTCAACAGAAATCTGGGACGGACAAAACATTGGATATGCACTCTGCCAAAGACTCAAATCCGAGCAGGGCTAAGATATCAATACATCCCCGAACAGATCACCAGAAGCTAAAAAAGCAAACTGGCGTAAATTATCTTCCACAACTAATAGGATAAAGCACTGCATGAGAAAGATGCGAAGACCATTGTTCAACGTTTATCCTGTGAAGGTAACGATTCCATGTCAGTTACCACTGACGGAACGGCTGAAGCACGTAACCGACCTCTAAACTCTGCAGATTACAGTATTCTTTCATCCAATTTCAGAGCTTTACTAAGCATGCAGTTGCGCTCTCAGGTGTGGGATATGATCGTGCACCACATGCATCATTGTTCTTTGCAGCGCCACAAGCACTATCAAATTACCGCGTATCTTAGTGATTGCGAGTTCTGGGGCAATCAGTACCATAACGATGATGAGCTGGCAACGACATAAAATACTCACTTTCTCTTTGTCTATAGCTGGAATTTTCGGGTGGAATGCGGTCCACTCGCAAATACATGACATCGCAACGCAGCTCCAGATGCGTCCTACAATGATCTAGTGTTGCCGCTGGATGGGTAACATTTTCAACCTATCAGTAAAGAGGCGATTTATGGCTGCCGGCTGCGTTGACAAGAGCTGAGAGAGTGATATGTGCTGGGTCGGAGTGGAACGATCCACTGGCAATGGCCGAGTCATCGGTCAGGACTCGGCGCTCACCAGCTTTTTGATTACGAACGAAAGTATCGTGGGGAGAGCCCGCAGGAGAATGCGTGCATGAGGTCGGTGAGGACATGTAGCGTCGAGAAGTGATACGAGCCAACACCGAATATTCGTTAGGGTGCAGCACACTGAGCACAGTACCGAGTATGCTGAATGAGGGCGGGGTTTACTGCGGGGTTTCGGGGTGGGAAGCTCAAGGGAAACTTTGCAACACCATTACCCGGCAAGCGGCCGATACTTCACTGGAACTTCATATACTCGGGCCTACTCATCTTGGTGCAATGACTGGATATCCGCAAATCGCAGGACATCTATCACTCTAGTATGCATGCTTAATTGAAGTTTCTTGTTGTCTCATACACATCAACTCGCTGTCGACACATAATGCACAGTGAGTCCAGCTAGAATTCAGCCAAGCCACTATCCTTGCGACTAATATACATATTCTTAATAGCCACGCATTCTGACCTTCCATCCCAGCGCCCGCCACTTAACTAGTCTCCTGAGGCAGGCCTTAGACAAAGGGAGACAGCAGTTCCTTCCACACTACTGTTTGCCTATGCTCATATGTTTATGCGTTAGTTAGAATTTGACCGGCTGGACGCCATTGACGACCTTGCGCATGTTGGCCCGTCACACGAATGGCTTTTCACCAACAAGGTATCCGCCTCAAAGCCAGGAGCAAGTCACAGATGGGTGTCAGAATGGTTTCTGATGGTACAGATGCACTATCACCAAGCCTAATGTGACATTGAGTGGTAGCCCGTGGCGAAGCACAGCAAGGGTATGTTCCAGGTTTCGACGGGTTGTACTGCCATGTTTCTTCAATTGTGCTGATTAAATTTTCTCCGTAATACCCCTCCACTTCATTTTGAGAAGTTTCGCATCTTGCCATTATCTGCGCAGCCACAACTTTTTTTTAGTCTGGTGCCCGAACACTACACTTACATTCAAGAATGACCCATCTGTCGATTTCTCGTCGACCTACCGTTCACTTCCTTGAGCGCACCAAAACCGAGGGAATCGATGGACGCAAGAGCATTATGATGGCGCTCGCGCGTGGATCACAGGGTCTTCAAGAGCAACCGCACGTGTCTCCTGCTCTGTATTTTCTATGTCGGACACTACCAAGCCAATTTTTGCGGCTTTCTCCACTGTGTTCTACCAAGTCCCGCATTCGCAAGCCTCTGGCACACCAGAAACCCATGCACACGTTCCTGTCTCGAAGCAGGGTCTTGCCTTGAGGCATACGCATGATACGCACGAGACTCTACCTGGCCGCTTTACATTATCACTTCCTTCAATTATAGTTCTTCGGTGGTTGTTCCATAGCGCCAAAATTTGGCATTTGTAGGAGTCGAGCGCAGATTCGTATCGGCAAGCCGAAGGGATTATCCGAATAGCACTGCCGAGTCGTTATCAGTGCCGCCTTCCAGGGACCAGGACGATCGATCATCTAATATCGTTTGACAGGCGTTGCAACAGATATAGCTGTTGGCCGTTTCGTCACTTGTAGTTGGCTATTAAATGTTCATCTTAGAGTATACAGATGACCACTGGCGGTCGTTTTCTGCGGCCATTGAGTGGCTAATGGCCACTTCATTTTGTATCATGTGGCATCATGGTTGGCCGGCCCAGCATACCAATCCAAGAGAAACCGTTGTTCTTTTCATGCCAAGTCTCTCCAAGGAGACGAATGTTCCATTGGAAGCGACAGATCTGAATTTTGTTCTCCACTTGAAGGTTCAGTCTGGCGTGCTGCAAATATCGCCTTCGCGCATCACTCGACCTTCATGCAAGATGCTATACCGTCTTCCACCACCAGAAATGATCGACTCGGCTGCTCGTAGGAGCATGTTTCAACGATCTCACTAGGCACTGAAATGCGAGACAACTACATAGCACTGATCGCAAATCAGAAAGTCAGTCGATAATTTCGCATCTTTGTATATTCCAATCTTTATTTCATGTAGCTCAGGACTGAATTATATGTCCTGTACTCAAAGATCGTGTCTATCCTGCTGATCTTCGGGAATTAGTTGGGGATGACGGAAGTCATGCAACGATGGAGTGAATGCTCGTAGAAGAGAGAAGGAGACGGTATCAGATAGAGGCGACTCTGTATAACCAGTCTATCGAGGGCTTGGAGCAATTACGGCCACATAAGCTTCTTTGACGGCTGAATGTCTTACTATGTAGCATCAGCACGCATAAAGCCCTTCAGCCATGCATGAGGTCGTGGTTCCCTCATCGATGTTAGGGACAGCGGCTGCACCTTTGACCTGTTCGATAGCTACGCGACAGAATTGGTCAATGAGGCCTTGAGGGACGAGGAACTCATCCCAGCTGCTGGGTCTTCGATTGAAAAACCTTCATCTCTGGCCGGCCCTACCCTTTCAGTAGCGCAGGATGATGCGGGATTTGCTCGCCTTGCACGCAAAGATGTGCCGTGCCAAAGAGTGACAAGGGCATTGGCGAGGAGATTGACGACGAGGACAGTGACGAGGGCATGCACGAGGGTGCGAACGACGACCACGAAGTTTCGTAATGTCATTTTCCATGTAACGGTTCGTTGTGTAAATGGTTGGTTACTACTGATCGAAGGGTTCGCACATTGCATTTTCCTCTGTACTTAGGTCTGCAGGTTGGCGGGACCTTGGACTTAAAGTTTTCCTCTGATCGTGGTCTCCGCAGGCTCGGGGATGTCATGCCTAAGAATTGAATTGAAGCAGATAGTATAGCCTTGTGCAGAAATACAAAGCTAGCAACTCCGTCACGTTCGCAGATGAGAGTCTGCATCTTTGCAACTCTGCATGGTAGAAGAAGCTCCTAGAGTGCTGAAACGGGTGCACTATCGTTCAAAGGATAACTTACCAAAGAGAGTCTTGCACCATAAGAACACGTAGTGCAGGATTCAGATTGATATCCAGAAGAAACGGGCTGCACGCTACTGGTCTGGAGTGTACTTTGAAGTTGGAGTGCCTGCGGAGCACTGGCACATGCATACTAAGAACGGGTACTGCGAGTGTGCGAATCTAAGAATCTAAGAAGTAAAGTGCGACGGTTTTCGGGAACACTCGCGCGCTCGCGTGGCTTTCGCATAGATACGCTTAGATGCGCTTAGATTCGCTTGCGTCGCTTACCTCGCTTACCTCGCTTAAACCTCTTTTTGGAAATCTCGCGTGGTTTTCTCGCGTGGACTCGCTAAGACTAAGACTAAGACTAAGTAAGAAGAGTGTGAACGAAAAATCTGAGAGAAATTTTTACAAGTCCGAAAATACTGCCAAACGCGATATAGTGGACAGTAATCCTCACGCCTACTGCGCCGTGGGAACGCAACGGACAAACAACAGACTTTTCCTACTATATGGGAAAGGCATCGAGAATAACAAAAGCAATAATAGAAATTTGATTACACTTTTGGTTACACAAATCATTACACAACTTGGCTGCTGCTTTTGAATAGAATTCTCGAGTTGAACTGCCTTTCCCTGCAGCCAAGTGTAATAAAGTGTGATATACACTTTTGGTGGGTGTTATTTCTTATCAATGATAATAGAAATGACTAATTGATGAGTTCAGACAAATTTTGCACTTGCTAAACAACCGTTTGAATTTAACAACCATGGATGGATATATACCTATTCTGTGAGTTGCTGATATATATATTGCCATGTGCAAGGTGCATGATGCTCATATCTACACATTAGCAATGGAGAACAAATCACCCCGGAACGTGATCGACACTCCCAACGCGAACAAGACAGGATCAATCGACTTCAAATGACTTCACCTACCAGACGTAATCGTCGTCGTGCTGCCCATGATAATCAGGACAGGCCTCTGCCTCCTGCACCACAACCAAATTTTATGCCAGCTAATGAGCCACAAGCAGGACCTGTTCCACGACCTTTTGCTTGGCAACCTCCGCCTCACTTTCAATATGAGCCGCTTCCAGTTGCACAATATCCCGGCTTGCCACGAAATGCAATTGCACATGTGCAGCGTGCTCATCATCCTCCTCCAGTTGATTACAATGCACGCTTGAATGAGCGAGTAAATGCAGCTCAAAATGACAGACGCCATCAGCGCGATCTTCGCCGGCGACAGGACAGAAATGAGATAAGACAGCAAGCACAAGCAGAGGCAGCCGGGATGCAGCCCCCACAGGTGCCTCACATTCCTAATGAACCTGCTCCTCCTGTATATGGCCCTATTCATTATGAGGGTGCAGTTGGTCCTCACAATGTCAACAATCCCCTGCACTACTTTGTGCCCAATCCTGCACAACCTTTACATGGACCACCTCAACCTGATTATCATCAGTTTAATGCTCAATTTCAACAACTTTGGCAGGCAGAGCAAATGGAAAATGAGCGCATTAGAAATGACTTGCTTCAAAGACAAGTGCAGGAGGAATTTCATCGACAGCAGATTCAGCTACATTTACAGCAGCAATTACAGAGGCAGGAAGCTGAGCAACAGCAGATTCAGCAGCAATTGCAACAACAGGAAGCTGAGCATGCCAATAGACAAGATTTGGATAATCAGCGAGCAGGTCAACAGGCAGAAGAGCGCCAACACCGCCAGGAGCAGAGAGATCGTGAGCAACAGGAGCGTCTTGAAGAGGCATTGCGTGAATATGACAATCCTGCTTCTCAGCAGCAGCATGAAGATGACGCGGAAAGAAGAAGAACTCAAGAGCAAGAACGTCGCCAGCAGCGCGATGCAGAGGATGATGAAAATATTAACCAGGCACCTGTCCAAAATGTTCCTATCCCAGATGGAGCTCGACCATACACAGAGCCCATTGATCATCACACTCTTGGTCCTCTTAATGTGGAGTGCCCCAACTGCCATGCCATGCATTTTGCATGTGAAAGACTCACCAAATCATCTGCACGAAATCCACGGTTTGGTACATGCTGCTTGGAGGGAAAAGTCGACCTTCCTCCCTTTCCAGCATGGCCACTCGAGCTGCAACAGACATATGGAGACAGAGCATTTGTCTCCAAGATTCGCCAGTACAACAGTGCTCTTGCATTCACATCCGTAGGCGTCACCATCGAGGATAGGGCCCTTCAAGGCTCTGGCCCAAATGCTTTTCGTATCCATGGATCTCTTCACCACCTTATGGGCAGCCTGATTCCCCCTGAAGGTATTCGGCCTTCATACGCTCAGATCTACATTTATGATCCTGAACGCGCCACCAACATCCGCGCCAACCGACCAGGAAATGAAGGCCTTGATCGTCGTATTCTCAGAGAGCTCCATGATATGATCTATCGGAGTCATCCATATGCGGCTCTTTATAAGCAGGCCTATCAAGTTATGAGCGAGAAGCCTCCAGAGCAGCACACAGAAGTTCGTGCACGCATTCACTTTCAGCAGGGCACAGATGGTCGAAGATATAATCTTCCCACTGCTGATGAAATTGCTGTGATCATTCCTGGAGATGGATCTGAGGAGGTATCTGACAAACGAGATATTGTCTTGCGACTTCAAGGTGGTCAGCTGCGACACATCAGTCAGCTCAGCCATGCATACTCGACCCTTCACTATGTCCTTCTCTTTCCTTCTGGCGAGGAGGGCTGGCACCTGGGAATACCTCTCAACATCCCTCAAGGTGGACGTACACGTTCAAAAGAAGTGACCCAGCTGTTATACTATGCCTTCCGTCTTCACCCCCGCCCCAATCGTATCGATAACAACAACATATTTCGTGGTGGAAGGCTGTTCCAGCAGTATATTGTTGATGCTTGGGCTTCCATCGAACAGAGCAATCTGAATTGGATCACCAAGAACCAAAAAAAGCTTAGGGCAGACTGCTACCGAGGCCTGGCAGATAACATCCTCAATGATGGCACAGATGATCTGGCTCAGACAGGTCGTGCAATCATTCTTCCATCATCGCATACTGGAAGCCCCCGCTATATGCACCAGTTGCTTCAGGATTCCTTGGCCATTTGCCGTGCCTGCAAGAAGCCCGACCTCTTCCTAACAATGACTGCAAATGGGAGTTGGCCTGAGATCACTGAAAACCTCCTTCCAGGTAAATTTTAATAATTGATTTATGATATTGTTGCTAATATTGCTTATGTAGGTCAGAGCACTGTGGATCATCCAGACTTGGTGGCTCGCGTCTTCTACCAAAAGCAACAAGCCCTCTTGAAGAAGGTTCGCAAGGGCTACTACGGAAAAGTTGCAGGATTGGTGTACACCATCGAATATCAGAAGCGTGGTCTCCCTCACATGCATCTGCTTATCTTCCTCGACTCAGACCATAAGATAAGGACTGTGGAGCAAATAGACTCCTTCATCTCCGCTCAGATACCGGATAGAAATGTGCACCCGCAACTCTACGAAGCTGTATCAAAATACATGCTCCATGGCCCATGCAGTCCAGAGCGTTGCTTGGAGAATGGACAGTGCAAAAAGCACTTTCCAAAGTCTTTCTGTGATCAGACATCTTTGAAGGATGATGGCTACCCAGATTATGCAAGACCAGACAATGCGCACACGATCCAAAAGAATAACGATGTCTTCACCAATAAAGATGTTGTTCCTCACCCTCCAGAACTGCTGGTTCAATTCAACTGCCATATTAATTTGGAAGTCTGTGCTTCGATCAAATCTGTCAAGTACATTCACAAGTATATCTACAAAGGACATGACCGTGCGACTTTGGAGATGGAAGGACCGGTGGATGAGGTCAAATCATATCTTGACTCCAGGTATATTAGCTCGATTGAGGCTGCATGGCGCATCATGGAAAATGATATGCACCTTGAATGGCCTGCTGTCTACCGCTTGCCAGTCCACCTCCCAGGTGAACACATGGTTGTCTATGATCCTGACGATAATCCCGAGGAAGTTGTCGAGCGTGCAGCAGCAAAGGAGACTCACCTCACTGGATGGTTCAAAGCCAATGCTGATGAAAACATGGTGGCAGCTGGAGCCCGTGATCTCCTCTACCAGGATTTCCCCTCAAAGTTTGTGTGGCAAAAAGTTGCTTGGAAGATACGTCAGCGTGGAGTTGCAATTGGAAGGATGTATTCTGCTGCCCCCAGCTCTGGAGAGAGATTTTATCTGAGATTGCTTTTGACCGTAGTGAAAGGTATGATTTCTGCGATGATTTGTATGAATCAAACTTAATGTGTTTTTTCAAAGGCGCTACCTCCTATGAACACCTGCGGACTGTCGATGATGTTGTCTGTGAGACTTTCAAGGACGCGTGTCAGCTCAGGGGTCTGCTAGATGATGATAATGAATGGATTCAGTGCTTGCGGGATGCCTCTCATATGTGCACTGGATACCATACACGAAATCTATTTGCCATCATCCTCCTCTTCTGCAACCCTACAAGCCCTGACGACCTTTGGAACCGCTTCAAGGACAATCTCTGCGATGATCTGCGCCGTCGTCTTGCTCGCATGCCATTCAACATGCCAGATGCTACTGAGGAGGAGGTCTATGACTATGGTCTCTATCTCATCGATGGAGTGCTTCGCAAAAATGGAAAGTCTTTGGATGCCATTCCCCACATGCCTGTCTCTCAAATGGCAGCAAGATGGGGGGCCATGGAGGGTAACCAGTTGATTGCTGAGCAGCTCCAGTACAATCAAGAAGAGCTTCAGCAGGTGGTGGATAGAGGAGTTCCTTCTCTCAATGAAGAGCAGAGGGCGGTCTTTGATGCAGTGGTCGATGATGCAATGCATCGGGATGAGCGCAGACCAGGACATTCATACTTTGTCCACAGTGCAGGTGGATGTGGCAAAACATATCTCTGCAAGCTCATCGCTTCAAAACTCTGTGCTGAAGGCAAGATCGTCCTATGTGTGGCTTCCTCTGGAATCGCTTCTCTCCTCCTGCCAGGTGGACGTACAGCTCATTCGCGATTCAAAATCCCTATTCCCATTCATGAAGACAGCTCTTGCAACATAAATAAAGGAGACATTCTTCATGAGCTTCTCAAGGCCACCTCCCTAATCATTTGTGATGAAATTCCGATGTTACACCGCCACATCCTGGAATGCCTTGACCGCACATTACGTGATCTTCTGAATGTTGATGCTGATTTTGGAGGAATAACCATGCTCTTTGGAGGAGACTTCAGACAGACCCTGCCGGTGGTGCCTCATGGATCCAGGGAGCAGATAGTGGGCGCTACCTTTTGCAGATCTCGCATTTGGTCAAGGCTTCATATATTCCATCTCAAGAGAAATATGCGTCTTGGTCAAGATCCCGCTTCCGACGATTTTGCAAGGTGGCTTCTTGAGATTGGAGCTGGTAGGGGCACAAATGAAGATGGAACTGTGACCCTCCCTGCCCGCATGCGGTGTCGCAACAATGATCTCCAGTCTCTCATCAATGCCCTATACTCAGAAATTCTGCTCCCTGATCGTCCTCCCTTAAATGATTCATACTTCCTGGATCGCACCATTCTTTCTGCAAAGAACACTGATGTGGATGAAATCAATGCCACTATCCTCGAATCATTCCCTGGAGAAAAAGCAGTCTTCACCAGCGCAGACTCAGTCACGGAGAGAGAATACGATTACATTCCCCCAGAGTTCCTTCATACCCTCGCCCCATCAGGCTTCCCTTTGCACAAATTGGAGGTCAAAGCAGGTGTTCCTCTGATGCTTTTGCGGAATTTGAACCCCTTGCAGGGACTCTATAATGGAACTCGCATGATCCTCCTGTCTTGGACCACCCGTGTCCTTAGGTGCCGTGTTCTTAGGGATGGAGATGATGAAGATCAGCAGGTCGATGAGAACACAGTCCTAATCCCTCGCATCACTATGGAATCCAGTTCTGAAGAGAACCCAATCCCCCTCAAGCGTCGCCAGTTTCCTGTTCGTCTTGCATTCGCTATGACAATCAACAAGGCGCAAGGTCAAAGTGTCAAGTGGGTTGGCCTTAATTTGCGGACTCCTGTCTTCAGCCATGGACAACTCTATGTGGCTTTATCTCGCTGCACCCACCCAGACAGGGTGTTTGCTATCTTTCCGGAGCATGAAGAAGGCTCAAATACAACCAATGCAGTATATACAGAAGTGCTTAGAGGACTCACAGATCGTATCAATGATTGACATACTTATATATATAGAACTGACTGATCTTATGTACTATGTACTTTTAGTTTTCTTGAAATGCTGCTCATAAATGTACCTCTTTTTGAAATCCACTATCAAGGCATGATCTTATTCAAAATGCACAATTTATTAGGATGCAGCCTGAGGCCAGGAAGCCAAAGGAGGGCTGCGCCCTCCTTTGGCTTCCTGTGACGAAGGAACAATGCTCATCAGGAGCCTTCAGAATTATTAGGATGAAGCTGAGGCCAGGAAGCTTTAAAAAGAGCGCGAAGCGCTCTTTTTATTGCTTCCTGTGCCGAAGGCAAAACGGGTGTGGACTAGTCTAAGAAGTAAAGTGCGACGGTTTTCGGGAACACTCGCGCGCTCGCGTGGCTTTCGCATAGATACGCTTAGATGCGCTTAGATGCGCTTATGTCGCTTGCCTCGCTTACCTCGCTTAAACCTCTTTTTGGGAATCTCGCGTGGTTTTCTCGCGTGGCCTTCGAGCGCCGACTCAATCTCCTTTGCCCATTAGAACAGCACCACATTTATTCATGAAATTTGAGTGTTTTCCTGCAAGTATTGTAGCAACTGTATATACACAAAGTAAATAGTCAAAATGAAATGGTGAATGACAAAAGGTAGTGACAAAAATAAACAAATAAAAAGGGAAAAAGAAGGGAAAAGACAATGGAGGGACAAAACCTGGGGAAGGGAAGAATTGGGAGATGAAAGATATAAGAAAATTGGAGAATTGCTGGGAGAATTGAGAGAATAAGAGAACAGGGAGACGGGAGACGGGAGACGGGAGACGGGAGACGGGAGACGGGAGACGGGAGACGGGAGACGGGAGACGGGAGACGGGAGACGGGAGACGGGAGACGGGAGACGGGAGACGGGAGACGGGAGACGGGAGGATGGGAGGACATGGGACACAATGGGAGATGGGGGGCAGGGAAAAATGGGAAAATAAATACATTCAATGATACTGTTACATATTTTGTAATTTTATGTTGTGTAGTAGATTGTATCTTTACATTTGTCAAAATCCTGCTCAAAAAACATAGAATGGACTGATCTTATGTACTATGTACTTTTATGTGGTGTGATAGATTGTACTTTGAGTTTTTTTGAAAAGCTGCTCATAAATGTATTTCAAAATTATTCAAAATGTACAATTTATTAGGATGCAGCCTGAGGCCAGGAAGCCAAAGGAGGGCGCAGCCCTCCTTGGCTTCCTGTGACGAAGGAACAATGCTCATCAGGAGCCTTCTGAATTATTGGGATGAGGCTGAGGCCAGGAAGCTAAAAAAAGAGTGCGAAGCACTCTTTTTTGCTTCCTGTGCCGAAGGCAGAACGGGTGTGGACTAGTCTAAGAAGTAAAGTGCGATGGTTGCGGGAACGTTCGGGCGCTCGCGTGGCTTTCGCCTATTTCACCAAAGGCCATGTGGTTTGCGCTTAGCTCGCTTAACCTCGATTTGGCAACTCGCGTGGTTTTGTCACGTGCCCTCGAGCGCCGACTCAAATGGTGTCGCCCGTTGAGAACTTAGCACGACCTTGGTAACTGTATATGTACATGGCATTAAATAATGAAAAAATATGTGTTTGAGCAGGGCAAGGCAGATATGTGATTAGATTTCCCTACTGTAATTGTTATGATAGTGATACAGCAAATAATGGAACAACATATAATACATGGGAAAACACATATGAAATAAAAGAGATTGGGAGATGAATGACAGAAGGTTATGAAAAAATAACAAAAGGGAGAAAAAGACCACTTAGAGACTCAAAAACTGGAGAATGGGAGAACAGGAAAATGGGAATGGGAAAATGGGAGAACCAGAGGACGGGAGACAGGAGACAGGAGACAGGAGACAGGAGACGGGAGACGGGAAGCAGGGAAAATGGGAAAATAAATACATTTAATGATACTGTTACATATTTTTTGTAATTTTACTTCTGTCAAACTCCTGCTCAAAAAATGTAGAATTGACTGATCTTATTATATGTACTACTTTTAGTTTTTTTGAAATGCTGCTCATAAATGTATTTTCAAAATCCACTATCAGGGCATGATCTTATTCAAAATACACAATTTATTAGGATGCAGCCTGAGGCCAGGAAGCCAAAGGAGGGCGCAGCCCTCCTTGGCTTCCTGTGACGAAGGAACAATGCTCATCAGGAGCCTTCTGAATTATTGGGATGAAGCTGAGGCCAGGAAGCTAAAAAAAGAGTGCGAAGCACTCTTTTTTGCTTCCTGTGCCGAAGGCAGAACGGGTGTGGACTAGTCAGATTGACTCGCGATGTGAAGTAGATCATTGACTGGAGCCGCTGGACACGTTGTTCGATGTCATTCATAATTCGCTGAGCCACCGGCAACGCCCGAAAGACTTGCTTACACAGGTGGTTATTTTCATGCGGGCGAAAATGCTGCGCCACTGCTGTGACTGCTGCGGCATCTGCCGCGACGGTTCCAAATTTACAAATTACGCTAAGTAGCAAATTGATTCACGACACTTGCTTGTTGCTTGCCACATACTCTGGACTCTGCATCGCTGCCTTGAAGGGCTTCACATGATTAATATAAAGTCACTTGGGTATTGTTATCTTGAACTGTGTTACTGAAGATTGATCTATAGTGTGTTCCAACTTCCGAGTCCCAGATTTCAGACTTGTGCATTCTGGTTTCTGAAATGATACACAAACGCAAATCCGCCACTGAAGTATGTATTCCAATACGCGAGTCTGCAATACTATGATGCGCAACATAACTACTGAAGCTTTAAAGGACCATGTGTTACACAGCTCGAGTTCATTTTCAGCAAGTACTAAGTACTACACTAGTGTCGCAGCACCAAGTCGTCGCGGGCGTCGCAGTCGTCGCGGGCATCGCGGGCGTCGCGGGCACCATGTCGCAGCACCACCCAAATATGGAAAAAGAAGACGACCGCGACGCCCGCGACAGATCAGTTACTAGTGCCAGAATGTCAGTAGTAACTCGTATCCAGTTCCAAATCATCCTACATTTCTGTTATCGATGGCTTGAGCAAATTGTGTCGTTTGATCCTCAAGATTATGCACTAGCGATGGTCAAATTTGTCAGTCTACTAGTATGTCTTCGAATCTTCTGTGTGCGAGGCTGACAAGGACAACAGGGCTTAATCCAGCACATTTATAGCTACCGTTATCCCTCAACGCTCAGGAGCGACAGGTAAAAAAATTCCATGGAGGACCGAGAACGTGAAGAAAGGTGCCAATGGCCGCATCAGGCTTGAGACAAATGCCCGCAACTACGCAGTCGCTCATTAAAAAAACATTGTATGCAGAGGAATCAGACTACAATGCAGTATGAAAGATCGTTTAGTAACAAGATAGTTGTTTAAGAGACCTGACTTGCAGACCGGGAGTACTGCGAATCTCGGTGATATCGCCTGACCGTGACTCTGGGAGCGTGGATACACACATAAGGAATCGGAGCACCCTCGAGTCCATGGCTCGTTCGGAGGACAAGTACTGGGAGGTTCCAGTGATTAGTAGTAAGTAAGTGTAGTTAATGCGCACTCACGCGCACGGTTTAGGAACATCGCAGCAGTGGTCGCGGCAGGTGCCGCGCAGCAGTCGCAGCAGTGGCGCAGCATTTTCACCATGCCCTTTTCATGCGGCTCAGTTCCGGTCGGGATGGTTACTTTTAACTTACATTCCCCATATGTGTTCTAGGTTGAATTCAGTCAGGCTGGATTTAAGAATATCCCTCTCTCAATAGATACGCATTCCGACCCAGGAAGGCTGACTCAACACAGTTTTTAGACGTGCACTGCTATATCGGACATCACCGAGCCAACTTGCGTTGCGGCATTCTCCATACTACTTCACCATATGGACGTCTTCCCTGTCTCCGGCGTTTTACTCAATCACACTGTGGTTCCTGTCATGTCTTGCCTTGAGGCCAGTCTACCTCGCCGTTTGTATCATTCCTTCTTTCGATAATAGTTCGAATTCAATCGATTTCGGTCCCAAACTGAAGTGACAAGACGAAGCATTGGGACAAATATAACTAGTAGCTGTGATCCGGCCACTATAGTTCATTTTGTGTCATGTGACACCATGGTTATTGACACTTCATCGCCACAAGCATGCATTAGAAGGAACGATTATAGTAGACTTGTCATTGTCAACATTCTAGACTTTAAGATAACGGATCCTCAATCTCGCCCGCCGCCAAGCTCAACCTGAATATAATCGTATCCACCCCACAGTACGTCACTCATTCAACATGCCATCCCATCTTTCACCCGCCCTATTCGATTCATCAGCTGCTCGTATTAGCATCTTTCAAATCTCCAACTCACTAGGCACTGAACTGTTGGATGATTACATCGGACTCATAGCAAATCAAAAGGTCAGTCCATACCCCGCGAATTTCAACCTCTACATCCTGATCTGTATCTCATAGCTTCGGACTGAATTATTCGTCTTGTCGTTTTTACTCAAAGATCGAGTCTATCCTGCCGATCTTTGGGAATTAGTTGGGGAGCGTAGTATAGAAACGAAGCAAGAAGAAACATTGCGATTACACCAGAGTTCTTGTACTGGTGGAGATGACGGAAGTCATGCAATTGTGGAGCGAATTCTCATAGAAGAGAGGAGGAAGCGGTGCCAGATAGAGGTGTCTCTGTACAGCCAGGCCATCGAACGCCTCGAGCAATACCGGACGCGTGAGTTTCTTTGACTTCGGGATGTCGATTTTTGGTCTAAACAAACCTTCTTGCTCTGTAGCATTACCACATATCGGCGATTCAGCCACGCATAACATCAGGATGCCCTCAGCAATGTCGAAGAAAGAGGTTGCACCTTTGACCTGTCCGATAGCTACGCAAGAGATGTGTGAAGCTTGGATAACTAGGAGCGAAGCCCACCTCATCCCAGCTGCAGAACCCTTCATTGAACGTATCTCACCTTCGGACGATTCTACTACCTCAGGACAGGATCTATCAACCACTGTGCAAGAAGAAATACCAAAATCCGCCATTTTGAACGTGAGTACTGTAACAGCCTGCTTAGCTGCGCTCACCATCTCTCTAGCACATCACCCCTTCATTACCCCTGTTGAGCACGTGGGTCACCACTACAGCTAAAGAAGCCTTTTGCAAGGCATTTAAAATAGAACAGGCCAGTCAAGCGGAACTGGTGGCAAAGTCTCTTGCGAACATGCGTGACAGCGGTTATATGCGCACTCGCGAGCGGGATTCGTTCACCTTGCAAGCAAAAATGCGCCGAGCCAAAGCCGAGATAGATCTATATACCCTCGCCATCGACAATACCCATGAATTCAATTTCTCTGACAACAGTGCGTACAGATCGATCACGTGTTTTCTGTCACTACTGATGCCCATCCAGGTTCATCAACGTCCTCTTCTGATCAAAGTTTTCGGCAGCCTTTGTTCGAGAAAGTGTATCGCTGTGAGGAGGACGTCGACGATGATTCGGACGAGGACTATAAATATTGGTAATGTAGGTTTTCATGTAATGGTCCCATCCTGTAAAGGCACACATTAATACTAGTTACTACTGATCGAAGGATTCGAGCATGAGACTTACTTCTGAACTTACCTGTGTAACGGGAAGGACTGCAAGGGAACCCAAGGCCAAACCTCTATAGCGGGAGGCTACGGCTCTATCTATCGAGGACAGCTATCACACACGCAGGACTACCGACTACGAGCCAAGACTCCTGCCACCGCGCTAGGACACCTGCTACTGCGCCCGGACCTGCCTAGGTCTGATGGGACGCCCTGCTCCACCTGCGAGTTGGTGAAAGTTTAGACTTGAACTGTTCCTCTGATCGCGATCGCTGTGACCGCGGGAATCCATGCACCGAAATCGAATTGAGACAGAAAGTACGGCCTCCGTTCAGCTATCATTTTGATGAGATGGAAGTAGAAACACACTGACTTGCCGTTGACATGATCAGGATCCGACAGTGTTGATGAAGACACGCTACTTGGATAGAGTTCCGCCATATATGTCACATACAATATTGGTATGCACTCTGATTCGAAAGATGTTCTTTCCGGGCCTCATTTTATTTCTTCCTAGTTTTCGTCTTCATCTCTCTCTACTCCATCGATGAAGATCGACTTGTGGTTTCGATAAAGAGGCTTCTTGCTCGTTTCCACGTGCTCATGGTGCCAGGTGCGATATGGTTAGTCCCGATTATTGAAACAAGTTTAATGTTTGAATCCCGTCCGACCTCAGTACTACATCCGATGGCGTATTGATATGAGCCGGAGCATACCCGGATCAACACACCTTGATTCAGGGCCTTGCTAGAGGTCCACCGGCCCCTGCCCAGCATGAGGCCTGAGGCTCTACGACTCTTTATTCACATCGCTTGTCGTGAGCCCTTATACTATTTTTACAGGATCGTAAGCATCAGACGGGTCGTGATCGCACCATTATGATATCGCTACTGCCGAGCAGGGTCATATCAAGGCCTCAAGAGCTCGAGGATCTCATCAGACACAGCTTAAAGCTACCAAGTCAAAGTCGCGATAGAGCCGAGACGATATCGACTTGGATATGGATCGTGAGTCTGACTCGCCGTCATAAACCCTAAACCTCTCACTCGAACTTTATATCTAGGTCAACTTCTTTCTTCCAATTTGCGCTCGATTAACGCCTGCGAACTAAATTTATGCTGAAATCTGAATATACGTGAGGGACGCGCTGCGCGTTCCCCTATATATAGCATACTGGCGAGCACTTCTTAAAAACCATGATGCCTCTCGCCAAGCTTTTTACGGCTGCAGTTGGTTTTCACGTCTCCCCAGAGCCTGCAAAAGGTGAGTCTGAATTCGACGGAGATGCTTGTTGCATCTGTGTAGTGGTTCCTGCAGGTAAAATTAGTGCCCACTCGATTGGACGCGGATTTGACTACTAACTAGGGAACAGTCTGGCGGGTGTAGTCTACAGGTGCTGGCAGCGAGGGTACGCTTTAGATCGATTCATGTCCAGGTGAAACGGAGTTGGAGCTTCAAGCTTTAAGCGTTGGACAGTGTATAATTTCAAACTACATAGGCTAATCAAGACACTGATATCATACAAAGATAACAATTTACGCGAATATTGCTGTTATGACAGATTGGATGAATGTTGGAAGATACAAACTGAGCAGAACGCGCTCCACTTTCCTATCTATAGCAAGAATCGAGAACGCAGTGGAGCGATCTCCGCCTTCCGTCCGCTTCTCGCTCATCTCGGCTTTGCCTTCATGCCTTAAGCGTCAGTGAAGTACGTTTAGTAAACTGAATAACATACCGTGCCTTTGGTTTTGTCCGCATCTTTCTGCTGCTGCTTATCATTCTGGGTAGACTATCTGTCAATCAGCCCCACGACATACGGTCTCGAGCAAAGGATTTTCACTTACGGAACCTGATCCAGACGGCTTATGGCCATTGGCAGCTCCATTCCCATTCGGATTCGGTTTCGAATTCGGGTCTGGGTCTGATTTTGTCTGCGACTGCGCACCCTGTTGATTAGTAGCATGACTGTTGAGTGCGAACACTTCAATCAAAATCCTCTCCAACTCCTTGTCTGCATCAGCGGAGGACAGGTGCCTGCCCTCCGCTGCGCTCCTCGCACGGTCACGGGCCTCGAATATCCTGAGGAGGGTGGGTACTTTGAGTTTCTCACCCTCCTCATCGGTTATTCGGGTCGTCCGCTTGCACAGGAGTTTGTATGCAGGCAACAGAAGCAATTTGTCGATCTTGTGTTTGTCGTACGTGGTGATTTTCTCAATGGGTTCTATATTGAGCTTCTCGAGCTCATCGATGGCAAGCTTCTGCATATCTAGGAATTGCCACTTTGTCGAGAGCTCCAGTATGGTGAGCCAATGCTCTTTTGGTTCAGTCAGGCTTCCGCGTCTGTACAAGCTGTGACGGGGATCGATGACGATGCCTGTGAGATATGATGATTTAAATGGATGCTTACGGACTATACCAGACCCATAAGAATTTCGTAAAGTCGGCGGCGGTTACTTCATCGAGTCGAAACGCGCTGGTATCGGAAGTTCCCCCCTGGGGTGTTTTTGCAAATTCCTGAATGAAAAATTGCGATTCGCGCTCAAAGAAGTGTCGGTGGACACGAAATAGAGTGCCTTCAACCTGCTCGCATATGGCGATCAGCGCGAGTGAGACACACAAAAGTTGTGGCGTACGTGGAAGGTGATATTACCATCTTTAAGATAGTATTCAGGATGACAGTTCATTCGGGACACGCCGTTCTGAGAACCGTGTGCCATGGTTGATATGAGTGCAGATGATGGTTGTGTGCTAGGATGTTATCGAAGTTCGCGGGAATGATACGACCGTTTTATGTGGGACTCGAGCGCTTGAAGAGTCAAAACAACACTGTGACTCGCTTGAAGATGTACCGGGACGATCCGCTGGAACTGCCGTATTCCTAGGATTTAGAAGCCTCATGTTCGTTGTTTTGGGCAAGTGCACTTGGGAAGGAAAGGCGAATTGTGACCCGTTCCGTGGCCAGGACCATCGATGGGCCTAATGAAGCCTGATACTACGATAGCACAGCATTTCAATGCATATGACACCCACAAATCGAAGTCTGATAAATCAAAGATAAGACAAATTGAAAACGAGGCGTTCATGTGAGTCCTCATCTGATTCAATTGCTGCGGAAAGCTAGAACTATTGCCCTGAATGAACATGCTGATCGTTTTTCCAATATGAATATCGTAAGAGGCGAGTCAGCGATGCGGCAGCGGTGCATATGTGTCCTGTTCAATCTTCTGGAACAGTATTGGCTGCCGCCCGTAGGTAGTGCAAGCATAGCGTATGGAGAGACAAACCAACAAAGAGAATCTGCATCCCTGGCGCTCTAAAGCTAAGACCATCAAGGGCATTGCATGAGAGGTTTAACTTCTGAAGACGTAGTTAGCGCTTATCATTCAAATGAAGAGCTCCTTGTGGCTACCACATCGCCAGTAACTTTTACATGGGACTCTGGTACACTCAAGGAGCTCTGAGCAGGCGTGAAAATATGACTAAAGTCGCTGAGCGAGAGAAATTTGATATTGAAAACGGTACAGTACCACCGGCAACGCCCGAAAGACTTGCGTACCATTATATTCATTTGTCCCTGCTCATTTGTATCTGCCGCCACTTATCCGTACTTATTTGCACCTGCTCGTTTTTTCGTTCATACTTGCCCCTACTTGTTGCAGATTGTCTGCATTAGAAACTATCGACAATATACCCATGGACTTTTACTAGCGTTTTTTCGATGAAACAAAGCCAGCAAACTCTCGAAGCTTCCGCACAATTCGATCATATTTGCAGGGAATACAACATTCTAAATTATTTCGGTTTAAATGCATGATCGTTTAGTGTTTTTTTAACAATTACAATTCTGGTATCGTCGATAACTCACCTCGTCGTCCGGCCTCTCAATGCTGACTTTATCATGTGTTTCGCTTCGCTGGATTTTTTTGGCGTTCGGTTCAAATTTGAACCCCTCAAAAAACCGAACCTGACCGTTCTGAACCGTTCGCGAGGATCTGGTTTTGGGTTCGACTATTTTTTGAACCGGGCTATGGTTCAGTTCGACTACTAGCCAGGAAACAGTGTGGCGGGTGCAGAGAAATCAAGGTACAGGAAATGTTGCAGCTGGAAGACGCTTGGAGTAAGTACAGGTGCTGGCAGCGAGGGTACGGTTTAGATCGACTTATGTCCAGGTGAAACGGTGCTCGACTGGACTTTAAATTCTCACTGGCTGTTGGAGCTTCAAGCGTGAAAGTTTATTCAACAGCGTATCATTGCAAACTACATAGGCTGTGCATCAAGACACCTGATACTATACAGAGATAACAATATATGCGAATACTGCTGTCATGACTGATTGGATGAACATTGGAAGGTACAAATTGAGCAGAACGTGCTCCACTTTCCTCTCTACAACAAAAGCCAAGAGCCCAGTGGAGGAATCTTCACCTCCCGTCGGCTCCTCATGGTTGCCTTGCCTATATGCCTTGAGCGTCAGTGAAATACATATAGTAAGTCGCATAACATACTTTACTTTTGTCCGCATCTTTCTGCTGCTTATTACCATTCTGGGTCAGTGGGTAGACTATTTGTCAATCAGCCCTATGGCATACGGTCTCGAGCAATTTTTTTTTCACTTACGGAACCTGATCCAGATGGCCTATGGCCATTGGCGGCTCCATTCACATTCGGCGTCGAAGTTGCGTCTGATCTTGCCTGCGACTGCGCACCCTGTTGATTAGTGGCACGACTGTTGAGTTCAAACACATCAATCAAAATCTTTTCCAACTCCTCGTCGTCTGCATCAGCGGAGGTCGGGCCTGTGCGCCTGCCCTCCGCTGCGCTCCCCGCACGCTCACGAGCCTCGAATATCCTGAGGAGGGTGGGTATCTTAAGTTGCTCACCCTCCTCATCGGTTATTCGGGTCGTCCGCTTGCACAGGAGCTTGTATGCAGGCAACAGAAGCAATTTGTCGATCTTGTGTTTGTCGTAAGTGGTGATTTTCTCAATGGGTTCTATATCGAGCTTCTCGAGCTCATCGATGGCAAGCTTCTTCATATCTAGGAATTGCCACTTTGTCGAGAGCTCCAGTATGGTGAGCCAATGCTCTTTTGGTTCACTCAGGCTTCCGCGTCTGTACGAGCTGTGACGGGGATCAATGACGATGCCTGTGAGATATGATGATTTAAATGGATGCTTACGGACTATACCAGACCCATAAGAATTTCGTAAAGTCGGTGGCGGTTACTTCATCGAGTCGAAACGCGCTGGTATCAGTAGTTCCCCCCTGAGGAGCCCTTGCGAATTCCTGCAAGAAGAATAGCGACTCGCGCTCGAAGAAGTATCGGTGGACACGAAATAGAGTGCCTTCAACCTGCTCGCACATGGCGATCAGCGCGAGGGAGACGCACAAAAGTTGTGGCGTACATGGAAGGTGATATTACCATCTCTAAGATAGTATTCAGGATGACAGTTCATTCGGGACACGCCGTTCTGAAAACTGTGTGCCATGGTTGATATAAGGGAGATGATAGTTGTGTGCTATGATGTTATCGAAGTTCGCGGGAATGATACGACCGTTTTATGTGGGATTCGAGCGCTTGAAGAGTCAAAACAACACTGTGACTCGCTTGAAGATGTACCGGGACGATCCGTTGGAACTGCCGTATTCCTAGGATTTAGAAGCCTCGTGTGTGTTGTTTGGGCAAGTGACTTGGGAAGGAAAGGCGAATTGTGACCCGTTCCGTGGTCAGGACCATCGATGGGCCCAATGAAGACCGATACTACGATAGCACAGCATTTCAAGTGGATCCAGTGCATATGACACCCACAAATCGAAGTCTGATAAATCAAAGATAAGACAGCCTGAACACGAGGCGGTCATGTGCGTTCTAATCCAATTCAATTACTGCGGAGAGCTAGAACTATTGCCTCGAAGAGACACACTAATAGTTAGTTTTTCCAATATGAATGTCGTAAAAGGCGACAGAGATGGGCAACGAGTACATATGCGTCCTGTTCAACCTTCTGGAACAATACTCGCTGCCACCCGTAGGCAGTGCAGGCATAGCGTATGGAGAGACCAACCAGCAAAGAGAATCTGCATCCCTGGCGTTCTGTGAGACCATCAAGGGCATTACATGAGAGGTTTAATTTCGGAAGCCGTAGTTAGGGCTTATCATTCAAATGAAGAGCTCTTGTGTCTACCAAATCACCAGTAGTTTCTATACTGGTCTGTGGTACACTCAAGGAGCTCTGAGCAGGCGTGAAAATATGATTGAAGTCGCTGAGCGACGGAACGCGAGAGAAATTTGATATTGAAAACGGTACAGTACCACCGGCAACACCCGAAAGACTTGCTTACACAGCACTGTGACCACAACTTGAAAACCCAACTACGATCAAATTTGCCAGTACTTGTCACTGCTTGTTTGCATCAGTCGGTACTCATTTGCACCTGCTCGTTTTCGTTCATACTTGCCCCTTCTTGTTGCAGATTGTCTGTACTAGAAGCTATCGACAATATACCAATGAACTTTACTAGCGTTCTTTCGATGAAACAAAGCCAGCAAACTCTCGAAGCTTTCCCACAATTCGATCATATTTGCAGGGAACACAGCATTCAAAATTAGTTCGGCCTAAATGGATGATCGTTTAGTGTTTTTAATGACAATTCTGGTATCGTCGATAACTCGCCTCGTTGTCCAACCCTTCAATGCTGACTTTATCATGTATTTCGCTTCGCTGGATTTTTTTGGCGTTCGGTTCAAGTTTGAACCCCCCAAAAATTGTCTGATATCTCTGAAGATGGGAGAACACTGTAGGATGAAGACCAGCTTTTACATCCTGCATATGCTTATGAGCACGATTCTGGTCGATTTGGCAGAATTGTTCTTGCTGCCACATGGCAGAAACTGCAAAAACCTATTCAATTGATTACGACCCTTGAATATTAAAGCATCTCCGCGAATCGCAACCGCGGAATGCTCGCTCGAATCACCGGTCTTCTCATCCAAATCTCTCGCTCATAGCTTCATTATTTGAACCCGCAGTGACCCTGCGAGCACAGTAACAAAGTTGAGAAGTTGATTTTCATTCTCTTCGATACTTCTGGTTTGTACTCGGTCGATATCTCACATCAATTTCCCCTCACTCACTCATTGCTCCCTTGTATACAGTACCTGCAATTTGCCTATGCTATCAGTAGGCCAGCTGACCCCGCAACTGCTGCGCAGAGTGTCTTTCGGAAATTGATACTCCTCATTCTTGGCATGAGCTTGGTCGAAGATCCCTGATACAGTAGTCATGGTCACAGTCATCACCGCTCCCCCTAAGTTTTAGATAATCACGACGATATCAAATCATTCCATGGCATACTCCGATGACCCTATACTTCCTTAAAGACAAGGAACTGTGTTGACGGAATTAGTGACTATCGGCCGACGCTCTTCCAAGCTCCTCTTCGTCGTCAACCGTCTTTTGTATCCCGTCCAACACTCGCTCGATGAAGAGAACCACTCTCGAGCTCCCATGCTTACCCTTTGGGGGCAATTACCGCGCAGGCAGTAACTTTAACTTTGTCGCCACCTTTTTTCCTCGTCATAACGCTAACAACAATGGTCGTTTCTTCTCAGACTTGAGCTTAGTGGACCACCAGCAAAGATCGGCACGGTCGATCATTTCAAACATCTACATTTCTCGAGCGGTACGAAAATTTGTCCAAAGCAACTGTATCGATTGGCTGCGAACCAGCACCATCAACTACGATAGCAAGGTGAAAGCAGAAACATGACCCACTGTTACGACATGCCACTCGGGCTGCCGGCTGAATTTTCAGCTGGCTACTATAAGCAGATGAAACCTTGACCCTAAGGCGCGCAGGTGAGTCATGTCATTGAATCCTGGTCGCACAGCAACCTGCTCATACTCACAGAAGCATAGTGGCACTTCAAGCCACCGCAGCAATCACCGTCTGATTTGCAAGGTTCAAAGCTGCATGCACTGACGAACATAGGTGCTGTCAAAGCAACAACAATGAGGGAGAGACGCATTTTCTATGTGAGGTTATGCGGTTCTTGCAGGATATCTCTGAGGATGAGGGAATGTTATAGGACAACGGCCAGCTTTTATACCATCCATATACTATTGTGCGCGATTCTGATTATTTTGGTAGAATTGTTATTGCTGTCAGATTGTAAAAATTTCGGCAGAACCTGTAGGAGCGGGCTCTATTGATTACGACCATGCCGCATTGTATCCCGATGGCATATCTCACTTACTCATCGTTTCATCATTTGAACCTGCAGTGACCCTGTACAGCGACGAAATCGAGAAGTTGATCTCGTCGATACTAAGTTCCAGTATGTACCTGTATGTACTCGTTATTTTTCTCTCACTGGCTCCCTGATATATAGTACTTGCAATTTGTCTGTGCTAATTGTAGGTCAGTGACCCTGCAACTGCTGTGCAGAGATAACGAACATCAACAAACTACGATGCTTTGTATAGAGCTGTATAGTGCATAAGGGGCAATTGCCGCGCAGGCAGTAACTTTAACTTTGTCGCCACCTTTTTTCCTCATCATAACGCCAACAACAATGGTCGTTTCTTCTCAGACCTGAGCTTAGTGGACCACGAGCAAAAATAGGCACGGTCGATCATTTTCAGATAAATTCAAATATCTACATTTCTCGAGCGGTACGAAAATTTGTCCAAAGCAACTGTATCGATTGGCTGCGAACTAGGTATTGCACCATCAACCACGATAGCAAGGTGAAAGCAGAAACATGACTCACTGTTGCGACGTGCCACTCGGGCTGCCGGCTGAATTTTCAACTGGCTACTATATACAGAGGAAACCTTTATCCTAAGGCGCGCAGGTGAGTCACGTCGTTGAATCCTGGTCACACAACGACCTGCTCATACTCACAGAAACATAGTGGCACGTCAAGCCACCGCAGCAATCCTTGCTTGATCCGCAAGGTTGAAAGCTGCATGCACTGACGAACATAGGTGCTGTCAAAGCAACAACAATGAGGGAGCTGAGACGCATTTTCTGTGCGAGGTTATGCGGTCCTTACAGGATATCTCTGAGGATGAGGGGATATTATAGGACAACGGCCAGCTTTTATATCATTTATATACTAATGTGCGCGATTCTAATTGCTTTGGTAGAATTGTTATTGCTGTCAGATTGCAGAACTTTCGGCAGAACCTGTAGGGGCGGGCTCTATCGATCACGACCATGCCACATTGTATCATAACCCGATGGCATATCTCACTCATTCATCGCTTCATCATTTGAACCTGCAATGACCCTGTACAGCGACGAAATCGAGAAGTTGATCTCGTCGATAAGAAGTTCCAATATGTACTCGTTGTTTTTCTCTCACTTGCTCCCTGATATATAGTACTTGCAATTTGTCTGTGCCAATTGTAGGTCAGTGACCCTGCAACTACTGTGCAGAGATAACGAAGATAAGCAAACTACAATGCTTTGTGTAGAGCTGTATCAAAGCTGTATAGTGCATAAGTTGGTTTAGTTCATCTCAGCAGCTCGTGAATCTGTACAGATGCCGCTCACAGACCACCCAGTAAATACCCAATATCTGTTGAACTGCAATTTTTTTCAGTGTTTATGTATGTACAGACACTCAGGGCACTCAGAAAGCAAGAATTATGCACACACCCTCTGAACTGGACCGAACCGGACCACGTACTACTTGAAGTTGGGTGCGAAGGATCGGAAACAACCGGACCGTCCTTTTCATCACATGACCCTATACTTCGTGGACGAAATTACTAGTGACTACCAACCAACGCTCTTCCAAGCTTATCTTCCTCATGAACCATCCCTTGTACCCAATTCAACACTTACTCGATGAAGAGAACCACTCTCGAGCTCCCACGCTTACCCTTTGACATCCATTACCGCGCAGGCAGTGATATTATCCCCTTTAACTTTGTCGCCACCTTTTTTCACATTCATCGTAACGCCAACAGCAATGGTCGCTCGTTCCGACAGCTTCTCAGACTCGAGCTTAGTGGACCACGAGCAACAGTCGATCATTTTCAAATCAATCTCAAACATTCACATCGCTGCTCGAGCAGTACGAAAATTTGTCTAAAGCAGCTGCATTGATTGGCTCCGAACTAGGTACTGGATCATCAAACATGATAACAAGGTGAAAGCAGAAACATGACTCACTGTCGTGACGTGCCACTCATGCTGCTGGCTGAATTTTCAACCGACTACTACAGGCAGATGAATCCCTCACCCTAAGGCGCGCAGGTGAGTCATGTCGTCGAATCCTGGTCGCACAGCGACCTGCTCATACTCACGGGATCATAGACACACTTCCAGTTACTGCAGCAATCACTTTGTGATTCGCAAGATTCTACAGCGCCTTTACATGCACTGACAAACATAGGTGCTGTCAAAGCGACGACGACGCCGACGAGGGAGAAACGCATTTTCTGTGCGAGGTGATATGGAATCTTCTGAGGGGGCTATCTCTGCGGATGGGGAAATGTTATAGGACAACGGCCAGCTTTTATATCATAAGTATCATTCATATACTAATGGGAATGATTCTTATCGTTTTGATTTTTATTGCTGTCAGATTGCAGAAATTTCGGGCATGAGCGGGCTCCCATGCCACACTGTATCATAACCCAATGTCTGGCTCGCTCATCGCTTCATCATTTGAACCTGCAGTGACCATGCACAACGACGAAATGGAGAAGTTGACTTTCATTTTCATGAATTCCATCGATACTCCCGATATGTACTCGTTTTTCTCTCACTCACTCGTCAAAATAGTACCTGCAACTCGGCTCTGCCAATCGTCCAGTAACCCTGCAACTGCTGCTCAGATATAACAAGGTATCTTTTGGAATTTGATGCTCAATTCTCATTCTTGGTATTCGATTTGTTAAAGATACCTGTGTGTGCTGTGGCCCAATATTCACAGCTCCCTCTAAAGTTTTAGACGATCACGACTATGTCAAGTTACCATGGCGTACCCTGATGACCACGTACTTGCTCGGAGACAAGGACCAGTGTTGGCGACACTGGTGACTATTCCTAGTGAAAATTGACAATAAAGAGGTGGATAGGTAACAATAGACGTCTGAGTATAAACTGAGGTAGATAGGAATCTAAGACAATCGAAACGAACAACTTGAGTTGGGTTGTAGCCTTTATAGCCGGTTATCCCGCTGAGTCTTCGTAGGTTTGTGTTTTCACATCCAGTGCTGTGCCTTCTTGGGACTATGTATATTTAACGCACTTGAATCATTGATCGCCTTTTAACCTGCTTTCACCCTTATGTATTGAATGTTCGTGCTGGATCGACGTGTCTCTGAATTTATTTATACTTGATACTTATACAGATCACTACACAGTTCGCGATACGGATGTCCTGTGAATATCTCCCTAATCCGCACTTGCGATTTCTATTTGACCGCCTTGTTAACCTTTTCACGTCCTATGCTGCTCTACATCAGGGAGTTATTCAACTCACGCCGACAGCAACACTTCTCTTCAGTCTGGCGCTTCGATAGCATATTGCAGAATATATAACTGAACAAGAATATGAAGACTATGGTATCATACAAAGTACATGGCTAGTGCTGCGGTAACTGACTCAATGAATGCTGGAATGATGAGATAAACAAGTACACGCTCCATTCTCTGCTCCGTCACGAATTTTGTCGAGCGGACAGTCGAGCAACAACCTTCGTCATTCGTCGGTTCATTTCTCAGTTTTTTCTTCCCTACATTTTTCCGGCATCAGTGGATTGCATTTAGCGAGTCGGATTACATACCGATCCTGCATTTTTGTTGTCTTTCTGTTTATTGTCATTCTAAGATTATCTTCAATCAGCCACACAGCACAGTCAACCAAGCCGAAGAATGTTACTTACCGAACCTGATGTAGACGTCTTGTTACCATTGGGGGTTCCATTCCCATGCGGTTTCGGAGTGTTTATGAATGGCACTTCCTCTGGTTTTGTTGACGGCTGCGTGCCTTGTCGGTTAGCGTTATGACCTTTGAGACTGAATACATCGATCAATATCCTTTCCAACTCCTCGTCATCTGCATCAGCGGAGGTCGGACTACGACACCCGCCCTCCGCTGCGCTCCTGATTGCACGCTCGCGAGCCTCTTGTATCCCGAGGACAGTGTGCAGTTTGAGCTGCTCACCCTCCACGATGGACATTCGGCCCACCCGCTTGCACAGGAGCTTATATGCGGGCAAGAGAAGCGATTTGTCGATCTGATATCTGTCGTAGGTAGTGATCTTCTCGATGGGTTCAATGTCCAACTTCTGGAGCTCGTCGACAGCAAGCTTTTTCATCTCTGGGAATTGCCATACTGTCGAGAGCTCCAGGATGGTGAGCCAGTGATCTTTTGGTTTGGGTTCGCGTCTGTACGAGCTGTGTGCAGTGATTAATGACGATGCGTGCGGGATATGATGATTTAGATCAATGCTTACGGACTATACCAGACCCATAAGAACTTTGCGAAATCGTCGACGGTTACTTTCTCAAGTCGAAACGCGCTGGAATCGGAAGTTCCCTCCTTGGGAGCCCTTTCAAATTCCTTGACGAAAAATTGCGATTCGACTTCGAAGAAGTGTCTATGTACACGGAATAGTGTGTCTGCAACCTGCTCCCATGTGATGATCAGCACGACAGAGACATAGATCAGGTGTGGCGTACTAGAAAAGTGATATTACCATCTTTCAGATAGTATTCCGAATGGTGGTGTACCGGCGATACGCCATTATTGGATCGATTTGCCATGGTGCAGATAAGTTGTGGGCGAGAGTGGATTTAAAAATGGTCGGAGATCGCGGCCACGACGCGGCCTTTTATGTGCGACTCTGGCGCTTGAAGAACCAAACAGCCACTGATTCATTCGAATATATCCAGGGATGATCCGCTAGAACACGCACCAACTCGCGTGATCCCAGGATTGGAAGCCTCGTGTTCGTCGACTTGGAGAAGCGTTGGGAAAGAAAGGCGACTTTCGACCACCATCGATAGAGTTCGATGGAGCTTGATACAACAATCGCACAGCATTTTACGCGAATCCAGTGGATACGACGCCTACAAATCGAAGTTCGATAACTCAAAGATAAGAGAGCTTGAACACGAGGCAATCAGGTACCTTCTGATTCATTCAATTGCTGTGGGGCTAGAACGGTTGCCTAGAATTCCATGTCGTAAGAAGCGAGTAAGAAATGCAGCAAGGATCCATATTTCACAAGAACCGAGCTCCACATACATAAACGCTGCTTCCATTAGGGTACAACATGCACGAAGATCAAAAAAGGATCAAGAAAGAGTGACGCTCTGAGACTGATAGCATCAGATTCAAGGAAAAGGCCCGAACAAGCCGCGACCTTGTCCTGAATGTAATAAGTCACAAGTGAAGAGCTCCTTGTATTTATCAAACCGCGATAAAGTCACCATTTAGTTGTATGACAAAATACAAGAAATCCAAGTGTGAGTGTGGTGATCAGAACAACTTGAACTTTAACGCGATCGAGGAGAGAGTTTGAAAATTTCAAGATCAGACCTGCTTACGTATACACAGCATCTCGGCTCACCGACTCGGATGTCCTCGGATTATTATCACCTTTATTTGCAGGATTTCTATGTGGCCAACATGAACTGCTTTGCTTCTGACACGATTGTCGGCTAATTAGCATGTGTCATATTTGGTGCTCGCTGCTGTCGGTGGATCTTTCAACGCTGCCCTTGTATTTTGCTTGTATGTACATGGACTCACGACCCCTCGCCATTAGCTCATCCCCACAATTGCTTTCGACGTATCTCATTCTACGGGAACGGCTCAACACACCTTCGCGTTAACGCTCGTCCCGAGCGTGTTCGACAACGGACAGAGTGTAACGGATATGCCTTCCAATGTTCTCATCCTTCACCTATAGCACCCAACTTCGAGAACAAAATACGAAGACACCTCATGCATATATAGTCGCTTTCGTCGAGATATTGCGTGGTGCGTTTTCTGCTACATTTCAAGACGTATATATCTAAAGTGGAGGTATCCAGCACCTACGAGCCGTTCAAATTAGCTGCAAACCTCACGAAGGCGTGCATAGGCATTCAGCCACCTTCCGGAAGTCCTGCTGGGGTACCTTTAGCGGTTAATGAAGCGCATATACCCTTTCCGAATGTCCAAACGACAAGGGACAACACGCATACATCCTGCTTTCTATGATATGACGCATATATTCAACCCTCTAGCGCGTGTCGTACGCATATAAGGCTAGGGTCCGCTGTATAGGGTCCCTCGCTATATATGCGCACAACATCCTGCTAGTCTTCCTTTGGAGCGACCAACCAATAAATTGACAACGCAGACGCATCCATATCTCATCAAAGCTCCAACGTTGATGCACGTGCTCGATACAACTATGTCCTTCGTCTACGGGGTGTCATCAATCCTCTAACCACTCCCACATGTCACGCAACACCATACGCTCGAGCCTTGTCTGTAATCACACTACTTCACAGCGGACCTCCCCCACTGGTCTCGCACCTTCCGAGGGGTGCACGCAGCCGTCCTGACTGGCACCTTGCTATTCATTTTACTTACGTGATTCGCTACGAACATGACTGAAAGGTTTTGTATTTTCTGACGACGTATATGCAGTCTTGACGTGTGCTGATGATCATGTCAAAGTGAATAGTACGCCACCATGCTTTTGACTCTTGATTGTACAGATACGCTGCTCGTCGAGCTCTAGTGTAGAATTTATTGCTGTGACGAAGTGTAGTGAAGGTAGCGTGATCAAGATCTCTCCAGGTATGACTCTCATGACAGTTTGCTGAAGCACAACGTCGATAAGGGGAACGCCTGTGCCGCGTCACTTCTGAGGAACTCCGATTTCCACAGTCTCCATTCAGCACGGAACACTCAACGCAATGACTTCTCGCCTACCTAAGCGAGCGATTCAAAGGTCAGATGAAAGGGAATCGAAGAAGGCAAGTGGATCGTTATGCTTCATTGAAACAGGCGAAAATCTAGAGAACCAACCCTCGCAGCTGAAGAATGACAGTGCCATTGGATAGTCCATCACCCTTATTTCAATCTTCTATCTTTGCCAATCGAGATCATACACTGGATGGTAGAGTACTCGGAAATTTTCTGGCACCATCCCGTACCCATTTACCGTGATTGATACAAGCGTACAAAATACTTGTGATTTCAAAGGCGATTAAATCTAGCGTAAACACGTTCAAAGATATCCGGGGTGATCAGCCAGAACATGGACTCACTCTAGGACCGGAAGCCTTGTGTTCGTTGATTCGGACATGCGTACTTGAGAAGGGAAGGGGGATTGCCAGCCTTTTCTTGGCCTGAAATGGGGCCTGATATCTACAGCATTTAAATGCTAATCCAGTGTTCAAGACGCCTACAAATCAAAAGTCAAAGATAAGGCAGCCTATACACCAGATAATCAACCGGTCATACGCAGTCTGGTCCACTGCTCGTAGAGATACACTGACAATATTAATGTTGCCAGTACAAAGTTACGAATAAAATTTGTGGGGGGCAATCGAGTAGACATCCAGCGAGTATGTATTATAGTATTTTCCATGAGTCATGACCATGGGAACACTGCGACACATGCTCAGTGCCTCCATCAGGCACAACATAGTTGTAAACAGGTGAGCGAAGAGGATCCGCATCCCTGGCGCTCTGAAGCTGAGAGAACCGGGGAGAGGTATGAGTATTTTGCTGAGTGAAGCCCGTAGCTTTTCGAGCTTGGCTACCAAATCACCGCAAATGATCATAATTGTTTGTATATTGGCAGAGACAAGGAGTTTGGGGAAAAGATCGAGCGGCGTGGTGGTCGACGTTGGAGTCGATCATAACAACTTGAACATGACAGTTTCAACCAGAAGGTACCGGCAACGCCCGATAGCAATTTCGGACCGTTCGTTTTCGGATTCGAGCGCTACTTCAACGCATTGCGAGAAACAATCCAGACTCGATGGCCTTCCTCCCGTTAATAAAACCTCGTGTCACGACTCTACTCGACAAGAAGAGTGTTATGCACATTTCTGATAAGTTATTTGTTGTCTTCTCTTGTCTTTCCCCACCTATCCCAAAAACTTACTTACAACATCCAGTTACTACAATAGCCCGAGAAATAATATGAAGACGCCTCTAGCATAGTCGACACTTGTAACCTGACACTCGTATGTCAAATCTCTGTATCCCTCTGCACAGCGCGTTAGATATTCAAGAACATCCTTCACAACGACTTCTCGCCCACCCGACGGGCCGAGCGAGCGATTCAAACACGAAGAGAGTCTAAGAATGAAAGTGGATTGTTATGCCCCACTGAAAGTAAATGCTAGGTGTTAACTATACAATGCTCATGATCACTCTTTGACATCTCACAGGCAGCCTACATAGTTAAAGCTCGGCAGACCAGTACGTGAACAGAACGCTTCATTTCGAATGGCATGATCGCAGGATAGTTCACCTATGTGTGACATACAACATCGACAGGCATGCCTTTGCTTAATCGCAACTTAATCGAGTAATCAATATTTCCCTCCCGATTCAGAAGCTCTCGTTTGTTTTCGTATCTTTCATTGCTGCAGATCCGCTGATGGTAATTTAGTAGATGCTTCCCACTCCTGATCAAGCTCGTGACACAGCTTCTGAATGTCAGGCCGTCAAACCCATCATACATTATAGTAGATATAGCTACTCGAGCGTATGTTGAGTTTGACGACTAGTTAGCGTACAATATGGTGAGCTGTTGACTCTTGAGACTGCAGTCATTTTGATGGGTTGGACTGTACCCTTGACGATACAAGTGACCTTGACAAGAAGCGAACTCACCAGGGCATTAATTTTTGATGTTTGAATCTGACTGCGGTGTTTTTTGAAGCACTGGCCCGAGTGCAGGCATACACCTCGACATTCCGGTCCCTAAATTTACGCTGGGACAACTCAGCCACGTCCTAACCACAGCCGCTTTCGCGTATGTTCACCCTGGCTCAATTTGTTGTAAAATGGGCGTGACTATTGTGCTTGAAACGTCACCATATTGATATCGTCGATGACGTCTTGCCGAGTGCATTCGTCCCTGATAGAAGATATGCCTTCTTCACATATCTTCCCCGCCCGCAAGCCCCTGACTTTCTTTCGAACCGCTGTGGCTGCAGGGTCATACTGACAGACTTTTCCAAAGGGAAGTAGATTGGTGTGATGCTCACATGTGTTCGTAAACTTTCCAGTATTATTCTTTTTGCATGTACATTTCACTCCTAGATTACATGGGAGTATATAGCTAGATTTTATGGTAGTCACATTCGATGGAAACGTCCGTGTTCAAGTCAAGTGGCAGCTTGGGCTGTTCGAACGTCATACTCTCACTTCCGATTACAACAGTGATCCATCAGGTAAGTTAGCATGCCCTGTTACTAGTCAATGAAACCAAACTACAAATGCGGAATAAACCTAGTCCAAGCTACTGTATCGTATACCCCAGTAGGTAGTGATTGTAAGCTCAGAATTATGAGTACAATTAGCGTAATACGTGCAGTTATATATATGAGAGCGGCGATGTGTCCAGGAAGAAATCCGAATATCATCATCAAAGGCCTCCGTCTGTGCATGAATGACAGGGTATCAAGCGAAATAACTACTGGTGCACATATTACCAAAAGGGAGGTTGTGCGCCATAATGTGCTCTGCATGGCTGTGGAAAAGTGATTCCAACCGAGACAGTGTATCCCTCCAAACACCATCCCACTGAAACATCCAATAAGAAGTACAATCTTACCAACACGATACCTAGTCAGTGGGCCCCCGTTGTGGTCAAACTTAAAAACAAAGCCTCTGTCGTAGCCACCTAGGGATGGCACACGACGAGAACGGGCAGCACGGGGGGAAGGATCTACCGCAATGCCCATGAGACAGACAAAGGGATAGATGATATGTCCCCTAATCCGCCTATAGTAGGACCTGGAGATATGGCTAAATTTTCTATTGTAAGAATGCAGATGAATCAGAATAATTTCAGGCAATGATATTGACAACATACTCATAGCGTAACTGGCCTGGCGGAGCTGCAGTTGCTTTCAGATGAACAATATAAGGACGTCCTACATCCTTAGGCTTCTTCCACCACAAAGCATAAGGAATGCAGGTCAAGGCAGCTACTGCCAGAGTGTCAATTTCAAGCAGGGTTATCGGAAGGTTCTGGATGTAACGAGCGACAAGCTGTGCGACAAACCACACCAACTGAAGAATAGCGATGCCTTTGGATAGTCCATCACCCTTACTTCGATCTTCCATCTCTGCCTCTGTGATGACTGGCATGTCCACGGATCCCCTACGAACGAACTCCAGGAGTTCATCGGGAGTAAGAGTAGCTCGCGGCATGCCATCAACGTAGAGCATAAATCCACCCATCCATGCGAAGAACCCATGGGTTATTGTCCATCCTATGAAGGGATTGGTTACATGTTAGTCCTGCATAACTGAAGAGTCCGAGCATATAACTGACGTTTAAACTCTACATATCCAGGAACGCCTAAACTTCTACCCACTTCTGAAACGTCACCGACTAAAATAGTTGGGCTCTCTGATATATCTGGATCATCGCCGAGAGTCGTGGCACTGTGTGCACTAAACGCGTCATTAAAGTCCTCTGCAGCTTCGGCATGAGGGATGTCATGGGCATTTAAAAACTGCCGCGTGGCCCATGTGATCATGAGTTCTGGGGAAATCGACGCTGTGACCATGACTAACCACCGCAGATGTCCTTCCTGGTATAACTCGATCAGCGCCGTGGGTCGCATCATGTCGTACTATTATAATACCCCCGTTGTCCCTAAAGTCCTTTGCAGCATCACGAGCGCTGAAAAACTGCCGCGTAGCCCATGTAATCATGAGTTCTGGGGCGATCAGCGCCATGGCCATGATGAATAGACGACGAGAAGTAATGGCAATTTTGCCCTCGTCCATACCCGGGATGTTAGGATGGACGGCAGTCCATGTGCAGGCAAACAAGGTTAAGCCGCAGCTCAAGAGAATGTCCCACAAGGATCTGGTGTTGCAGGACGGACAGTTGCTAGCATCGAGTATATGGGGACTGGTGTTGTTGAGACTGGAGAGTGAAGCGTAAACGAACGGAACGCATAAGAGAACTGCGCTGGGAAGGAGGGTCATCATGATGGTGAAGTTGAGGACATGGCGTCTGTCCTATTCTCTCAGGCTTTAAGGACAGGTCACTGATGCTGTACCGTATTAACACTAATGGCAGTGAAATACATGACGGCATTGACTGCACTGCCCGGTGCTGAGCGCTCCCCACGGGCGATCCATGAAGCAGTGGCTAAGGCCGCACCCGGACGGTAGTTGGGATGATCGAATACGAGTGTAGAGCAAAGACGCCTTAGACTACATGATGTATGAACGAAAACAGTCACTCATATAAGTTTATATTTATAAAAGGGACAAACTGTCTTCCCTCTATTACATAGTCTGCCTAAGGGAGAACATAAGTTCACGAGCCCTTGGATTTAGGCTCGTTAACTCTGAGTACTGAGTCATTGCAAATTGTCTCACCTCAATTTCTTCCTCGCTTGCTCCTATTCGTCTCAAATATTTTTGTAACCCCATGTAAGTCTCCTCGCCCTCCACTCGTTCGACTTTAAATACTCCACTTCACATCGTGATCACCTTCGACAACACCATGATTCTCGCCAAAAAAAAAAGTGCATGTAACGTTCGATACCTTAGCACGATCTTGGGCAAGTTCAGTTCCTTCAGCGGTTGTAAGACCAGCGACTGGCAGTTCTGCACGCGGTCAAGGACCTGGGGGAAGAGCCATTAACGAATATGGTGAAGGTGGGGAGATGATAAATTGTGCTCTCAACATAGTTGAGGGCGGAATGCACCGTAATCACCTAGGACGCATTTGCAAACTCCTTGATGAAAAATTGTGACTTGCGCACGGAGTTGAAAGTATCTGTGGGCATGAAAGGGTGTTTTATACCTGCTCGCATGCGGCGATCAGCGCGAACCAGACAGAGAGGGTGTAGCGTACGGAGAAGGTAACGATTATGATACTCTGGATGATGTAGACGACTGAGAAATTCCCTGCCGTCTTGAGAGCCATTGGCTATGTGATCGATACAAGCCTAGATAGAACTTTCTGTGAAAAGGCAGCCGAATCTAGCGTCAACAAGTTCAGCGATATTCAGGGTGATCAGGTAGTAGAACAAGACTCACTGGAAGCCTTGTATTCGTTGATTGAGACCAACGCGCTTGGGAGAGAAGGGTGAATTGCAAGACATTTCATTGCCAGGAGTGGGCCTAGTGCGACAGCTTTCTCGCGAATCCAGCGCACACGATGCCTACAGGTGAAAGTCAAAGATAAGGCAGTGATCAACCATTCTTGTGCGGTCTGGTCCATGTGATTGCTGTGGGGAGCTGAAAACTGTGCATCGAAGAGCTATGATAATGTTGCCAACTTGCATAAAGTTACAATATGAAATTTGTGAGAAGCAAATAGAGATTCAGGAATAAGCGTTTCATTGAGTGGCAGACTCGCAAGCCGTGACTGGTTGTCAAAGGAGCTCGCTATGTTTACTAGACCAGAAATGTTCGTGTGTGAAAAGACCAAGCAGCGGTCAGAATAGACTGAATAGTAGTATGATTGATCGAGATGCGAGCACAGCAAAGGTCTAGAACCGAAAGCGAGCGCAGAGTTGAAAATCAAAAAAGAACAGCGCCGTAGTACTTCCATATTATGTAACCGTACACTCCATATCGTACTCGACAAATATCTCTACAAATCAATTTAATTACAGGAACGAGATCATCGCAATCAAGAGCTATGTACAAGAATCGAATTGATTAACTGCGAGGGACAGAAAAAACTGGAGACTCACTTCTTGCGGCAGTGCTGCCAGCGTGTCCCATGTGCCATGCAACTCAAGTCAAGCTCAACACCGCCTCTGGGTATCACTAATACAGTCCGAGGATTATAGAATAGTTTTCGGGAAGCGGGTGGTACCCAGAACAAGAGACGACGATTCGGTCCCATCGCCCATCCATCTTCACCTAGCACAAATGTGTGGTCGTCATAGGAGGTGCCCGCGAGTAGCTCAGCAGTGTCGCGCAGTGCATGTGTCGTTGGGTTTGATGAAAAGGAAATGAAATCGTCGTTTGCAGTGTTGGGTGTGGGGACGACCGGTGTTGGATGCAGGATGCAACTGCAGTGTGAGGATGATGGTGAATAGTCTTCTTCGGTATGGTCCTGCAGTGACTTCCCAATCACCGCATGCCATACTCGGACAGTTCCATCCCATGAAGAAGAAATGATGCGAGTCCCATCCCGCGAGAATGATACTGAGTCAACCACACGAGTGTGCCCCCACAAGGGCTCACCGACTGGCTTGCCTGTTGCTAGATCCCACAGCCGGATAGTCGTATCTTGTGAGCCAGATACAATGCGAGTCCCATCTGGTGAGAACGAGACCGACATCACACTGCTAGTGTGCCCCTCCAAGGGGTCTCCAATAGGCTTCCCCGTTACTGCATCCCACAGTCGGACTGTCTTATCTTCTGAACCAGAAACGATGCGAGTCCCGTCCAGAGAGAACGAGACCGAGTAAACCTCATCAGTGTGCCCGAGGAAAGGCTCACCCACTAACTGCCCCGTCGCTGCGTCCCATAACCGGACGGTCTTATCCTTAGAACCAGACGTGATGCGAGTTCCGTCCAGCGAGAATGAGACTGACCGAACCCACTCAGTGTGCCCCTCCAAGGGCTCACCAACAGGCTTCCCCGTTCCTGCATCCCACAGCCGGACTGTTTTATCGCCCGAACCAGAGACGATGCGAGTCCCGTCCGGAGAGAACGAGACTGAGTTAACCTGACTAGTGTGCCCCAGCAAGGGCTCACCCACTAACCGCCCCGTTCCTACGTCCCACAGGCGGACAGTCTTATCCTTCGAACCAGTCACAATGCGAGTCCCATCCGGAGAGAACGAGACTGAACGGACATGATCAGTGTGCCCCAACAAGGGCGCGCCAATTGGGCGACCTGTAGCTGCGTTCAACAGCTGGACAGTGCCATCCTGAGAACCAGTGGCGAAGCGGGTCCCATCCGGCGATAGCGAGACTGAGGTAATGTAAGTGGAATTGGTGGGCTCACCAACTGGCTTCCCTGTAGATGCATCCCACAGTCGGATAGTGTTATCCGCAGAACCAGTCGCGATGCGAGTCCCATCCAAAGAGAATGAGACTGAGTTGACCCAATTAGTGTGCCCCACCAAGGGCTCGCCCACTGGCTTGCCTGTTGCTAGATCCCACAGCCGGACAGTATGATCATGCGAACCTGTCACAATGCGACCTCCGTCCCGCGAGAACAAAACTGAGCTCACCCGATCAGTGTGCCCCTCCATGGGCTCACCGACAGGCTTCCCCATCGCTACATCCCACAGCCGGACAGTCTTATCTTCCGAACCAGAAACGATGCGAGTTCCATCCAGAGAAAACGAGACTGACATAACCCAATCAGTGTGCCCCAGCAAGGGCTCACCGACAGGCTTCCCCGTTCCTGCATCCCACAGCCGGACAGTTCGATCGTGCGAACCAGAAACGATGCGTGTCCCATCCGAAGAGAACGAGACTGAATTGACCGAACCAGTGTGCCCTTTCAAGGGCTCATCAACTGGCTGCCGCGTTACTGCATCCCATAGCCGTAGAGTCTCATCGTATGAACCTGAAACGATGCGAGTCCCGTTCGGTGAGAACGCAACCGAGTTAACCGACTCAGTATGCCCCAATAAGGGTTCACCAATGGCCTGCCACGTTGCTACATCCCACAACCGGACGGTCTTGTCATACGAGCCAGACACGATACGTGTCCCATCCGGCGAGAATGAAACTGAGCTAACTGACGCAGTGTGCCCCCGCAAGGGCTCGCCTACTGGCTGCCCTGTTGCTGCATCCCACAACCGCACAGTGCGATCATACGATCCAGTCGCAATGCGAGTCCCATCCGGCGAGAAGGAGACTGAGTTAACCCAATCAGTGTGTCCTCTGATCACAGTCTGAACAGCCGTCCAGTTGATATCACGTCCAGATGCTACACGAAGAGAGTTCGGAAACCGTGCAGAAAACGTTTTGGATAGTGCAGAGTTGAGAGGAGAGAATGGAAGTGCTGATACATAGAGATGAGGTGTGCTGTGCAGGATGATGCCGGCGAAGAGTTGAATGAATCTCTGCACGTCTATTGCAGCGGACGAGGCATCTTCATATCCGGTGTGACCCTGTGATTGCGATTGCGCGTTAGTGGGCATGTGATCTGACGCTCAATAACCATGTGCTCACCTTCAACCACTTGGCAATATGTGGAAGGGCGGGGACTGCGCCGCTGAGCGCACTGATGAGGCAGAGTACTTCGAGCCAGAAGAACAGTCGCTCATGGTCGAGGAATGATTTTATTTCTGTGGCTAGTTCTGAATCGAACTTAGTGGCTTGTACGTGTGAAAGCCAGAATCGACAGGCATATGATAGATGTGGGGGGATGCGCTTTTCAACTCGTTCTTGCAGATCGGGATCTTCAGAGTTGGGAAGATAAGATGATTTTAAATCGCAGATATTGAAGGAGAGTCCATCTTTCATCACTCCAAGTGAGGCGAAAGCAAGGTTACGTTGAACGTTCGGCACGTCGACGAAGAACTCTCCAGCGTGTGATTGATCTGTCAGGAAATCGCGAAAGGATGCATGAAGAGGTCGGATTGGGGTGGATGAGTTGGTGGTGCCGCTAAGGAGGGATCCCATATGTTCCACTATGACCTCCACTTTGTAACGCTCGCTTTCATCTCGAAAATGGCTTCGCATGACATTCAGGGAATTCAAAGGGAGGGGTTCGGCTGTGCCAAGAATTTGTCCCATCACGGAACGAAACGCCGCTAGCTGTGTTTGCTGAGACTTGAGGCTTGCGTGTCTATCCTTTGGCATGATCTGGGTGAGAATGAAGTCATACATATCATACAACAGGTGCTCCCGTTCGACAGGATCGCGCGATACTATGACATTGAAGAACCGAACCGAAGATGAGCCGGGAGGAGGTGCTTCGATGTATTTACAAGCAAGACGTGCCCACTCGAAAAGACCATCAGCTTTCTTGGCCAGGGCTGTGAACTCTTTGCTCCCAAAATCTGGAAGCCCTTCTAATTTCTCCGATACGTAGGTGCAGATATCGCGTTCTGCCACTTCTAATGGAATGTTGTCCATAGAAATCTCTCGCATGTGTTGAGCGCCTGCAAACGAATTCCGAATGTCGCGAAGCGGGCGGGAGGTGACTAAGATCCGGAAGTTTTTTGGGAGTTTCGTGATATGGGTGATGGTTGGGTCTCGAAGTTTACCGGAAAGAATGCGAAGAATGTCACTGCGTGTCTCCACTGCCTCGCCACTTTCGTCCAGTGCGTCGATAACAATCACGACGGGCCCCACGGGTGACTCAGAAAGCTTCCCTAACGGTTCTACGAGAAGCTTCTGCCACTGCTGTACGACATCCGGTGTATTCTTGAGCGCAGTCTGGTTCTTGACTGCATGCGCTAACGCTCGTCTCATCTCCGGATGACGGTCAGCCAGGTCTCGCGCGATAGTGCTGAAAACCTTTTTGTGACGATCCTCCGTGTTTCGGTCGAAGCAGTAACAAGCACCAAGTCCGCCCACCCCGATGAACGAGCTGGCGATCGTGTGAGCAATGGATGATTTACCCGTTCCGGCAGGTCCGGATAGCCATAGCACCCGTGGAACATCGTCTCCGCTGTCATTGATCCACCCCATGATGTTGGAGAGAATGTCAGTGCGTGTCTCTTGCAGGCATCGCTTCCTAGTATCTAGTCCTGCAGCCTCCGCATAAGCCATACCACTGAATTCCAGTATTTCGCCTATAGAAGTATGAATGGATGGCGAGTCAGAAGCAAATACAATACTTACTTGTATCGTGAATATAGGTGGCTACGTCGCGAGTGACTTGATCGCGGAAGTTTTGCATGAGCGCATCCAACACATTGTTATACTGTTGTATCGTATCGTTTGTTTCCGAGATGATGTTCTTTCCGAGTCTCTCCCCTATGATAAGAATGAAAATCTGCCAAGTGTAACGACTTGTTGGTGACTCACAAAAGCTTTTCTTCTCTGAATAGTCCCTGATGAAATTGGCGCATTCTATGGTCTGCTGAGAGATCTGTCCAAAGATGTCCTTCATTGACGAAATCTTGAGAAGCGTGTCGTCTTGCGTTATGAAGCCATACACTTGACCCAACTTCTTGTAGAGGTCAATTACCGCTTCGTCACGATCCGCTTGAGCAAGAATTATCTGCGTGCAGAATAAGTGAGCAGGAAGTACGAATAACGGCAAGAAAACGTACTTTTGATGCGCAAGAAAGCACGCCCAATGCCATCTTTGCATACGGATGCACCTGCAGGACGTTGTTAGTCTAGTTCTAAAGAGGAAGAGAGAGAAAATACCTCTGCTATCGTCCCGATCACAGTGTCGAATATCCTGAGAGGTTGAAGATAAGTGGTCTCTATACTGTCTACATAATCGAGTGCTGCTGATCCATTTTTGCCTGCGGACAATACGGGTCTCGCACGTCCCCGAAGTGATTTCATCTGATCTGCACTATGACCGGCATCCTGAAATGCCTTATTCACAGATTGGAAATCGGCACCTTGTTGCACAACAGCAGAAGTATCCTGAGCCCGGTGTAGCCAGTAGAAGTTAGACAGAGAGCAGACGTCGGAATGTCACCTACCTGAACGGGGTCGCGGCTGCGCAAATTCTTCGAGAGCTTGTGTATGATCTCAGTCTGATCCCAATACAACTCGGTTGCTCGACTTACAGGAACCTTCTTCGTTACACCATCCTTGACCTTGCTCAGAAACCGATGAACTTTGTTTGGCGGTTGGACCTGGACAAATGGGGCATCACAGTCAGTGTTTGACAGTGCGATGGGCAAGTGATGCACATGAGCAACATACCGAGCTTCCGCGAGCAACTGCTGTGGTGTCTGGAGGAACTGGGCTTGAGTCCGTTAATTGACTGATGTTGCTCATGGCGAATAGTTAAAGATCAGTGTGGGCGAAGTAGGCGTTGAACGAGAAGAGTGGGTAACAACGTCGTCTAAATATGATGTCAGGCCTTGACCGCAAGCCTGGAGGCGATGCTTATTTGCTACTGTGTTGACTAGCGTTAAGCATTGGGCAGGCTTGGAGCAGGCGCTATGTAACTCCATGAGATGCCAGGAAGTTGAAACGTTGAAGGAACGACCGTGTTTACCGTTTGTCTAGCTATTGACGATGGAGGTCCTAGTGATTTAGTTATAGTCACTGAGAACGTTCGCGCTTTTGACAAATCTGTGTTAGAGTTGCCCGAAAACAGCAATGTTCAATCGATCATCTAAATTACATCATGACCTGTCTCTGGTTTCAGTGTTTTCTGTTTTGATTATCACAAGTGCATTCTACCTACATGAGCATTTGTGTCTTTAGAATTTCTCCCAATCAAACTAGGCTGGTATATCTGGTTATCATTAATGGGCGCGAACGTTCCATGTACTTCTGCTGCCGCATCTAAAAGCCTTACAAACAAACGCCGTCACAGTAAATACCGGTGTCCGGCAACGCCCGCCCGCAGTGATTAATTTTTCTGGTTCCAACGTTCCAACTGTACGCATCTTGATACATGCAGGCAAGAGGCTGTACATGTATGCATGCGGATTTAGATGTGAGTGCCGATCCCAACTACAATGTTCGATGGAGACTTGCTAATTATTTTGCATAGAGACCCGTTGCCTTTCATCGTATCAATAACATGTAGCTACCTCAGCAGGTTTCGTGAACAATGAACATGCTTCATTTCTGCAACGATCCATTATGTGAATACCTTCTCCTTAGCGATGGGCGACATCTTGATCCTAAACGAAGGGCTTTTGTGCGCCAAGGTACGCCAAATGTACCCTTGACCTTGTATTAGGCATGCCGATAGATGCATATATAACGCAGCTTCAACACTTCCAAATTATCACAAGCTCACAGAACGTAGCATAACCAACCTCCACTGCAGGCCTTTGGCTAACCTTCCTTCTCCTCCGACAGATGCCCAAAGAAATCACATATAACGAGAACTCAGTTCTTATACAAAATTCCAAATCACAAGAAACCGGTGAACACTCATGCGAGGATATGCCACCCCAATGGCAGCCCCCACCGAGACCAATAGCGAGGCGCTGTTTCATTATTCTTTGCTATATTTTTGTGGCAGACTCGAACCTTGAAAGTTTTTGGAAGAGAATCAGTAGAGACTCCTCGAAGGGCTGGAAAGACTATCATGCCGAATATTTTGACTTCCTTAACCGCATAAGCACCGTGGTAAGTGGTACTATACGGTCATCGGGTTGACCAAATTCTAAATGCCTTACCAGCAAGGACTGCTGCTCACAACGTCAGCTGTCTTCATCTCAACCGCAGCCCCGTTATCTATCCTAAATTATGCTGCGGACATTCCATACGCATGTTTGTCTGAGTCGCTCGTCTTCGCTTTGTTCGGGCTGTTCCTGCAGTTATTTGTCTCTGCCTACTTGGGACCACGATATAAACGCGCAAAAACATTGGAGGTGAGTAACCCCCTGTTAAAACTACATATTCCCAGTGAATGTACCCATGAAACTTAGGAACTCAAAGAGAAACGTTGGATGATCTTTTGTCACCTTTTCAATTTAGCTCTCCCAGCTCTTTTCTTTAATGCTTCTTTAGGTTGGCTCTTAGCGGGTGCGATTTTGACTGTTCGTTCGAACCGATGGCACTGATACCTTTATATTTCCAGCGATCGTGATCACCGGGTGCATGTCACAATCACTCCTAACTCGTATTCTCACAATTATCACCGTCCTTGCTCTTGTCTTGGTGGAATTTTTGTCCTTCGTGATTCTACCTCCATTTCGAAAATTTTGGGCAGTGTCATTATGGGGTGTTCACCATGACAGACATTGAGGGTACGGGACGGTTCTATCGCTTTATTCAGCCTCTTTACGATGTGCGCGCTTATCTCTGTCTTTGACAGTTGTACTACGACCTCCAAATGTACATGGTATTAGCATGCCTTCCCGATGTATATTTATTATATCCCATTCACTCCTGTATATCTGTTATAATCTTGATCAGATTCACGTTTTCGGTTCAGTGTTGCGCATGACTTTCGTTCTTGTCCAGGAAAATGGCGCTAACGCTTCTACAAGCTCCCAGCTGACGACAGGTGATTCCACTGTGAATGGTCATCCCACTTGAGCAAGCCATACCCCCTCATTCATGGGATGCCACGATGCACGTACACATCGCTGGACACTTTTGGACTTGGACTCCGGTTTACTTTCTCCCAAACGTGGCATGACACCAAACACTGACGTATCATAACAGCGCTCAAAGATTCCTCTGCCAGTCCGTGGCATATTCTACCGCTGCACACTCCTATCTGTATATGCGTTCCTTGTCGAACAAGTACATGCAATGTCAAGGTTTGCACGTTGACCTCGGTTGTTGTATCCGACAGAATGCCAAATAGTCCCGTACCTTCTAAAGTGGCTAGAGGATGGAAGACCGGATACACTCAGCGGTAATAAGGTTAGTACAGCCTGGCAAGAACGGTTGGGAATACTGTGTCAGCTGAGGATAAGAGCACGTAGAATCAAACAGGACACGCGAGCAATACGAGCATGCTGTCAATACAACAGTCATGAAGGGTAAAATTCTTCCTGCGTCGAGCAGCTTTTGTCAACGATGATTGGTATGAATGGGTGATTGGAGCCTGTTGTCCATTTTGCTCGTATGAACTGGGCATTTCATGTTTGCATCGAACTTCAGCATTTCTGACTTGGGTGGTGTCTGCGAAGCACTGGTACAAGTCTGGGCATACCCTGCACCATTCCAGTCTCCAGAATGAGGTTACTCGTTATTGAAACATTTCTCCACTCGCCAGTTCAGGAAGGCCATTAAGTACGTGGTGACGACCTAGCCATCTTCTAACCATTTATTACGTTTGCACGTGTTCATTACTCACAGGCTCATGCTCATCAAACACGCCATCAAAATTCATACAGTGTTGCTAATGTGATGTATAAGTCAAATGGCAGCCTGTTATCGGGTTCGAATTTGCCCGAGTCACAAGTCCTCACATTTTAGATTTATGACGATGATCCCAGACTCGGAAGAACATGCAAGTGATTACGGCGATGCAATGAAACTGCAAATGTGGAATATATTATACTCGATCCAGATCACTGTATCGTGCACTGTACCACTGGCAGGATTACCTCGGCCTAACCTCGGCATGTTTCATGAATTCGAACACGCTTCGATTCATTATGTAAGTGATATCATTTCCTCGGCACCCGTTGACCCAAATGAAGGGCTTTTGTGCACCGTGACCAAGGTCACTAGATGCTACCCTTGGCATTTGAAGTAGTGCACATGTTGGGCACGCTGGTGGATGTATATATATATAACGCAGCCTCGGCCCTCAACGTTCAACACTTTCCTGCAGGCTCATAGAGCGTACCATACTAACCAACCTCAACCACAGGCTTTTACTAAGGCTTTTACTGATCTTCTCCTCCAATAGATGTCCAGAGAAATCACACACAGCGAGAACTCACGTCTTACGCAATGTTCCAAATCACAAGAACCCGAAAAACAGCCAGATCCCATTACTATGCCAACTGAATGGGAGCCCCCATTGGCGCCAATACCAAGGCGCTGTTTCATCATCCTTTGCTATATTTTCGTGGCAGACTCGAACCTTCAAACTTTCTGGAAGAAAGTCAGTAGAGACTCCTCGAAGGGCTGGGAGGACTATCATGCCGAATATTTTGACTTCCTTAACCGCATAAGCACCGTGGTACGTGCCATAGTCATCGAGTTGACTGAATTCTAAATGCCTTACCAGCAAGGACTGCTGCTCACAACGTCAGCTGTCTTCATCTCAACCGCAGCCCCGTTATCTATCCTAAATTATGCTGCGGACATTCCATACGCATGTTTGTCTGAGTCGCTCGTCTTCGCTTTGTTCGGGCTGTTCCTGCAGTTGTTTGTCTCTGCCTACTTGGGACCACGATATAAACGCACGAAAACATTGGACGTGAGTAACCCCTTGCTGAAATACATATTCCCAGTAAATGAAACATAGGAACTCAAAGAGAGACGCTGGATGATCTTTTGTCACCTCTTCAATTTAGCTCTCCCAGCTCTGCTCTTCAATAGTTCTTTAGGTTGGCTCTTAGCGGGTGCGCATTTGACTGTTCACTTGAACAATGATGGCACTGATACTTTTATGTTTTCAGCTATTGTCATCACCGGGTGCATGTCACAATCACTCCTGACTCGTATTCTCACGATCACCACCGTTGCTGCTCTAGTCTTGGTGGAATTTCTATCCTTCGTGGTTTTGCCTCCATTTAGAAAATTTTGGGCGATTGCATGGTGGGGTGTTCACTCTCATAGATCTGGATATCAAGGATAGGATGTTTCTATCGCTTCGCTTATTTCTGTCCTTGAGAGTTTCATTACAGCCACGTGTTAAGTATTAGCATGCCTTTCCGTTGCATATCTCTTCCATCCCCTCCACTCGTGTATATCCATTGTAATCTCGATCAGATCTATGTTTTCGATTCGATTTAGTGCGCGACTTCCGTTGTGCAGGAAAGTGGCGTTGGCGCTTCCACAAATCTCCCAATTGACGACAGGTTCTCCCACTTTGACTTTTTATGTAGCGTTCAGGGCTGAGAATCAAGCCTCACTTGGACGGTACGTGTCAATTACACATATGCGCGTTTTTCTAGTACTTACAGAGTCTCACACGAACATTTCCCGAGTACACAAGGCATTCAAGATATGAGCATAGTTTGTCTTCTCTGAAAAACTTCCTGTCTCTTCAGAGATGCTTTGGGTAATAAAATCGCCATGCAGCAGTGCTGTGCAGTCACATCTGCCATTGCTCCTTGGGTTGTTAGCGCTCGTGTGGTGGAGGTAAGTCACACGTGTATTCGAACTTTCTGTGCTATGACTGAGATAAGTGGTATTGTGCCATCAGGTCGCAGGCGCAAATTGCGATCAACATGAGGCAGCATCAACTCTTTCGGTTGCCTTGATTTTCCCGCAATCGTTCCTCGCTCAGAGAAGTCGGTTACCACCTTACTGTTGTTCGTGACTAACCCAAGTCAGACTACTCGAGTTGCTAGTGGGTACTCACGGTCATCACGGCCACATACTACCCCAGATGAGAGCTTTTTCGACAAATTTCCATGCAAGTAGGACTCGGATGCTCCAGAATCCTTTATTTCATGACATATGCTGCTTCGTATTCACCCAGTGCGGTCATCTGCACTAATTGACGATCTCTTTAAAGAAAGAAACACCTTGGAAGAGCTGCATCGTCGATATCTGACCAAACTCAGTCAAGTGAGTACCGTGGTGAGTCGATCATCCATTCAAATTGGTCGCACTAACGTGTTCTTGCAGAGCTGTTTTTATCTCCACGAACCCAGCACTTCTGAATGATGACAATTGCATCTTCAACTCCTGTTTGGCAGAGTCGCTTGTCTTCTCGTTGTTTTGGGCATTGTTTCAGCTGAAGGTATCTGCCGCTGGAATGCTTTTTCGAAAACGTAGTGCTGCAGAAGCACGTCATCGCATTCAATCCATTGTCAGTGTGGCAGGCCAGAACTGACCTCACCAAACTCTTGCTATATACTATCGTGATAGTTGACGCTCAGTGTTATAGACTTGGTAGAACAGGTTTGTCTTGCGTACGTGTGATCTTGGGCAACTGCCAGCGAATGTTTAGGCAGAATCTATTTCCTCCGTTCATTTTGCTCGGTTGTGCCTGGTCCACGGCAGAACTCACACGGAGGGAGGATGGAAGAACCTGACAGAACTCCAGGGTATCCAGCCGAGACTCGCAGAGATATCATTTAGATCTTATAACACAATTTGAATTCATTAGAACATGAAAAACGACGTCCCTAAAATAAGATGGTGTACGCTGGAGCCTGAAGGATGCTTTGTGTCGCTGTTTTAATCAATTCTGAGATCTACCTACTCAAGGTCTTTGCTGTGACGATCCTCTGAGTCAATTGCAGGTGAAACAATCCCAGCACAACACAATCTACGCGACGGTGCAGTCTCTCAGTTGTGTCCTTTCACTTGCACTCCATCCAACACTCGCTCGATGAAGAGAATCACTCTCCCCTTGATGGAAAGTACCGCACATGCACATTGCAGTAATATTAAACCTCTTTATCTTTATCTTTGTTGCCCCAATGTTGCCCCCTTTTTGCACTTTTTTCATCATCCATGACACGCGCTCCCATATGACCTTGGGGGTCGACTATATACCAGATCTGTCACGAATCACGATCGGCAACAAAGTGACGTCTCGTTGGCTCCATCACACACACAAAGAGAGGCCATGAGCTAGTCCTCGAGGCCAACGTTAGACGAACAGATTCAAGATTGTCTGCGCAGTGCGTTCCATCTTCGTATGACCTCCCGATAGTATTAATCTTAACAACAATGATCGCTTGTTTTGACAGCCTCTCGAACTCAAGCTTAGTGGGCGACGAGCAAGACTAGGCACGGTCGCTTTCATACAAGTTCAAACATCCACTTTGTCCAGAAACAATTGTACTGATTGACTCCGAACTATGTATTGCACCATCAACAATGATACCAAAGCGAAAGTAGAAACATGACTCACTATCGCGATGTGCCGCTCGGGTCGCTGGCTCAAATTTGAACCTACATGCAGTCCTTGCCTCCATGCTAAGGCGCACAGGTCAATCATGTGCTTGAATCCTGGTTGCACAGCGACCTGTACACACTCACGTAATTATCTTCGCAAACCATGAAATCGCAGCAATCATCATCTACTTTGCAAGTTGTTGAACTACATGCGCTGCCACCAACAGACATAGATGTTGTCAAAGCAACAACAACGGCGAGGAAGGAGAAACGCATTTTCTGTGCGAGGTGATATGGAATCTTCTGAGGGCGATCTCGAATGATATCTCTGAGAATAGTGGAACACCGTAGGACAACGGCCAGCTTTTATATCCTGCGTATGCTGGGCACGATTCTGATCGATTTGGCAGAAACGTTATTGCTGTAAGATGGCGGAAATTTCGGTAGAACCTGGGGCCAATAGCGTGTTCAATTGCTTACGACCCTGATATCACAACCTGCCATTACTGGGACTGAACACATTTGAAATACTCGGCCAAATTTCTGCAAACCTTCGACAAGACAGCGTCGTAAAAACCGTGGAGGCTGGGGAGTCCACCTACCGTAGACATGCTCACATGCATACTCATGAAGAGTTCGGCATTGTTGTTGAGACTGCACGGAATCTTGAAGCATCCTTCGCGTGCACACCTCCGCTCTCGACCAAGATTCGTGATGTAAATAGCCTTCTTTCTCGTCCAGAAAGTATCTCTGGCTGACGACGTTGCTGCTGAATTTGTGGCTCTCGAAAAGATGAAGAGCACTGAAGAAGTTCAGAGCATTGGTGAAGTTGAAGTGCTCCAGGAGATGCTTTTGATTTCGACGAGTTTGATTAGGTCAAAACAAGGAATAACACCACAGGCTAAGTGTTCTAGCTAATGAGTCGACTGTTGATAACCACCACTTAAACATAAATTTTACGACCAACTCTTATACTCACCTTACAAACTGTCTAACACCTACAATTAGTAAAATCACGGCACGTCAGTCTGTAAACTCATAAATAGTATTATACGTTTAAGTCCTGTGGCCAATGACTAGGGTGATGAGGATGATTTAGCTTCCCTTTCATTCATATTGAAACTAGCGACTTACTTCTGTGCAATATCATTTTGGCTACAGATCCGTAAAGCCACAACTTGGCCACAGGCGTCTTCGATATGACACAATTATGGTATAACGTCCAAAAGTTATGACTCACCAGTAAGTAGCATCTCGCTGTGAATCGGTACTTTTGACTTCGTATGTCATTTGTTGGAGCAGTGGATATCATATGGCGGCAATTAGATACACCTAGTCTATTCATTTGATAATAGATACTACATTATAATCCTAAATGTGATGGCCCGTTTGTTGCAATCTGTCACATGAGTCAAGCTGTAGTAACCATAGATCAGTAGCCAAACTTATGCCCTCTCAATATATGTTTCAAACTATTTTTACTGTGGCGCATCTCTTGCACTTACTTCGTTCTGATGCACGATTTCAATCTCAGGCAGTAATCACATATATTTCATAAACAGTGATGAAAAGTAAAGGTTTCCCAGACACCTCCAGGGTATATGTATTGGCTGTCATTCAATGTCTCAATTGTGTAGCCTCGCCATGTTACACAATTAGGTCTACATGGGGGATACACGATGCTATGGCAGCAATGTGCCGTGTGTGACAATTCCAGCTTCGTTTGTCACTCTAAATCCATGCCATTCATTTGCGTTTCTGTTCAATTTTGATTATTTTAGAATAGCTGCGCATCCATTATACTGATCCCACAATGTAAATTATTGTGTACATAGATAATACAGATAGGTAGTACATGCATTAGTAAAACGTATCACTGGCAGCGTCTGGCAGAAGTGTTAGCAACAGAGTATTGCGCTACATTCTGAGGCAAGTAAGTAGATACATTGCGAGCCCCAAAGACCTTTCTACAAAGTGTAAGAAATGTACGAACAACAGAAAGCTTACAACACACTCACCTGTTCCACCAAACAAGAAGAGAGTCGATGGAAGCTTTGGCGGCAGATGTAGGTGGATGCTCGAAGTAGTCGATGATGTAGATATAAAACTGACGATGATCAAACTCATCATCAACGATATGCCAGGCACCACAGCTTGATAAGGCAAATCGTAACTGGGATTCCAGGTCCCTTCAGTTATCATCGTGTCTAAGAAATTTATTAAACTTACTTGGACTGCTGAATAGGCGATGGCTCGCGGTTGAACTGAGCGCATTCCTAATATTGTCGCAATGTTGGACCGGGTGCGCCGTTCACCTGAGGTCCTAGACCGCTTGTGCGATGATTCCTGGTAGCCCAGGGGTTCTTCTTCGTCAGGTCGTATCTCCCCAGCAGAGCTGGGGGATGTAAAAATATGTTTGAAAGTCTGTGCCAATAGGTGAGTACAATACCTTGAAAGCAGATACTAATACCCACCCTGACGAGCCAAACACTTTTGAACAGCCCTTTCGTTGGGTCGTCAGGGTCATATTTGCCGTTACTATACAAAAATGCCGGCCATGAATGAGCAGTGACTTGGAAGTCAGGTTCGTAGTTTCGTATCCCTTCCTTCGTTCTATGGCTATAATCAGTATGAGGTGTAGTAAGCCGGTTAGTGAGGTCATACCTTGGATTGGCCCAATGGAAATCCACAGGACATAGAAGTTCCCCGGTCGCATCATGATAAAATCCACGTCCGGACTTGTCGACTGAAGAGATTGGTGGGTTGGGGGTAGGACGGCTCTCATTGAGCCACGAAGCCACTGTTTTCTTCAAAGAACTAGCATCATCGCCCCGTGCTGAATCGGCACCTTTATTGAGCTGAATTCAATTGGGTTTAAACATTGATGTGACTACTTGCATGACGGACAACTTACCTTTTGATAAGCAACGTTGAGCTGATATCCGTCACTTTGAGAGTTGATAAGGCTGCGGACACATGGAACCCAGCGAAGTAGCTGTTGAAATGACTGATAGGTTCGTTCCTCCCTAGAATATTGAAAACAGGATCAAACCAACCGACTGAAGTACTCGAGCATAATACCCACTCTTCCGTGTGTTGGTCATCTTCATCACATAGAGCGCTCCTTCGATCGTGCTCTCCGATAAGGTCCTCAACCCTGTCAGTTAAGCTCACGAGGCGCCGGATGGCTCGGCCAGCGGGGACATATATATCACCATGGCTATTGGACATCAGCTGCGTCAGATACATATAGCAATCCATGTTAGTACAACACCTTTTGTTGCGATGGCTTTCTCCCTGCAGCTCAGCATTTTGCTCTTCTAGAGCAGCAATGCGCCGTTTGAGAGCGTTATGGGTTGCATTAGGTGAATTGTTGTCAGAAGGACTCGGAGACTGCGACATGGGTAATAGGAACTTGAAGGAAAAAACGAGGGTGATTGACGTACCCAAGATGAAAGCTTTTCAAGCACCAATATTTGAAATTGATGTGGAGCAAGATTTACGGATGTAGAACAAGATTTACGCTCATCAGAGCCGCTAACGGGAAGGACTGCAATGGAACCATGGCCAGATTACGATACGCGCGGGGACTAAAGTCAAATAATTAATAAAATGCTCCACTCTGTTTGAATGGAGCAGACCATGATATCGTTATATGGACCCTTGTGGCGTTTCCGAAAAGAACGGAAATGTGGTGTCAGAGCAAAGGGGTATTGAGCGCAAGCGAAACTCTGAGTTGGATCTCATTGCGGAACTTGTAGCGTCATTGTAATGTCATGGTGGGTCCATGCAAAGGCTCATCACTGACATCAAAGGTGGTCGTGGGCAATAACGAGACAAAGTCAACTAGCAGCAAACAATATCAGAACGATGGAGCGAATCGGAAGCAAGACTCACATCTGTTATACCTTTTGTTGCCAATTTGTCAGGCATTCCCAGCCTGAAGCGCGGAGCAACTGTGAAATAAACACTAGTATAAGAGTATAAGCCTGCTTGATGGTGAGGGACAACTTGAAGAGCATGTCCGATACACGTTTGCAATAGCAGTGCAGAACACGTCTAGAATGCAGGAGGATGCGAGTCGACGTATTCAAGTTTCATGACCAGCTGCCGTATCCGAGACTCGACGGTTCCTGCCCTGGACGTTCGGACTTGCAGACTTGCCGTACATCGGAAGGAACTCTTACCAATTGATCTGCAGATCTGCAGTGCCAGTTGATGCGATAACTTGAAGGTTTTATCGATACTTATGGAAGAAGTCGGTTTTCTGGAAAAGTTCTGACCAACTTGCTGTCCCGACAATAACATTGTCCACGATGTCTGCTCCTATGTGATCTTGAGAATACCACAAAAGACAGAATTACGAGGAGGACACTCACCTTTCTTGAACTCTTCGGTGACAATCATCTGTGTCATTCCTAACGACTTCATCCCAATGTTGAGTAGACTGCGCCAATGTCTTTATCCTATCGAGTGCAGGAGCTGCTACGGGAAGGAGTGATGAATATAGCATTTGGACGAACGTTTCCGTGGGTCGAGGAAGCGGAATCGTTGAGAAAAGCAAGAGCAACCTAGCTCAGAAGGTCAGCAATTAAGGCCTGAACGCAGACGGGAAGAACAATTCTGACTGAAATTCAGTGTAACCCCCAAATCAGCCAGTCCTCTCGCTCGCGTGGAACATTGGAGGATGATTGGGATAGCGCAAGGGGTAGAGGGCGAACCCTTTCAGTCGTGACGCAAATGGCTGAGTCGGATTCTACGACATCGATGTATCTAAGTACGTCTGGATGTCATATGGTGCGTAGCTTGCGGAGGGAGTTGCGCGCGAGGGGTATGGTGGACTTGTTCAAAGGGTGGGTTAGATCATACTTGAAAAGGAGCTAGAGTTGAAAAAACGCAAGTCAAATGTGCAACAGCCTATTGGGGACTCACGACTCGGACTCGGAGTGACCATGAACACCGTCTGCGTGCACCATTCCGGCAAATGCCGGAGATGTCATAAACCTCAGCCAAATCGGGATATGTACGAATCAAATGTACAACGTCAACCATATGATGCCATATGATCATATACCTTGCAGATATTCTCGGCCTAAATTGTACATTCATGTATCGCGTCTCGACACTTTGCAATATAATCTCCATACTGCCACAAACTCATACCATCACTTGTTCTGCAATTCCAGGTATCACGAGAGCTCTTGGCCGTCACAACAATACGATGATCATCGAGACCGTCGTGCTCCTGCAACCATTTTTCTACCCTGCCAACTTCCTCTGTTACACGCAAAACCAATACCTTCAGGTGAATGCAATCTGCAAGGATCATTTGCAGCAAGGCTGGTGCTGTCCGATCAGTGAACAGTCGAAGGGAAATATGTGTAAGTTGCGTTAGGCAATGTATGCCGATTGGGGAGCCCCAAAGCACCCAACCTTCCAACAAGTCAAGGTGGGTGACTTTGCTGAATAGAGAGATGGATGGTAGGAATGGCATGTCAGTTCTACGGAAGACGGTCGATAAGTGGATAGACAGCCGTGATAAAGGTAGCTTGTTTAATGCATCCAATAGGTGATCCAGCATGTCATGATCCCCCTCTGGCAGAATCCAGAGGGCGAGGTCAACAATACCACTGCACAGTTGTATGACCTCTACCGCAGTGGTGAGTTGCACCATACCGCGAATACAGAGAGATTTGACATTCACAGAAGCAAACACTGGTCGAGAACGAAGTGAATCAACAAAAAGGCATGCTCGTGCCTCACTGGCAAGGACAACGGTTCGATACATCAATCCTTCAATCCTATTACCATCTTGTAAGTCGCAACTGAATCCAGCATATCTCAGGACTTTTGCCTACCAGTCATGAACTCTGGGGGCGACCAATAAATACGAGTGCACATCGTTTGCAGGATGGACGCCTGCTGCAAGTTGAAAGACTGTCCTTTCGATCTCGTGTGGCAAACGGAGCATATTATCAGTGCAGTGTTCAAGACCGAGTTACAGGTTTGGAATTTCAAGTTAGAAAGGTGCCACTGTCTGACACGATCCTCAGGCCGATCTGGGGCCCGTTGGCCTTGGTGTCACTTCATCAAATCCGAGTACGGTTGACGTACAGCTTACCACGTTCGGAAAATCTAATATGTAAGAACAGAACGTCTGATCACGCAGAACCAATTCGCGTCCACCTCGCGTTCGCGCTCCACCTGAGTACCACCTGTTCGTCTCTTCCCCATACAGCATATGCAAAACTTACGCTAGTCAGGTCGCCGTGAATCATGTGCTTGGAAATGTAATTGATGCTCCACGAATGATATCATTAGGGTGGTAAGAGGTACTACTAGCCTGACTTGGAGGATGAGGTAGCGATCAATTGTCAGATATCTTTCACAATGCCTTATGATCCTGATAAAAGCTCTGAACATAGCTCTCGAGGCTCTAGTCGCAATGACAGTGCTTCACAAATCCTCGGAGTCAGAGACTCACCAGATTCTGAAAGATGGCATTTCCCCGCAAATGGTCAAGGAGCATCAGCTGATTTGCAAGGAAACTACATATACAGTCAAGCCTGCTCTCAATCAAGAGCGAAACCAGGTCTCGATGCTCAGGAGACATTGGATTCCCAAAGGTCACAATCACCAACGCACAACACGAGAGAAGATGCTGAGCAGGAGGTAATATTTCCTAATACCATGTGACGAAATAACTCATGAGCGTTCTTGTTACCAGCATGAAAATTTTCCTGTCAATATTCCACGGACAATTTTGAAACGTGCCTTGTCAAGCGACTCGAGACTTGGCTGCAAATCTAACAGGCTGCAAGTGAGTCTCATCTGAGGTCTTGTCTCAAATTATCGCATAGTACTAATCAACCTCAGCATGAAAAGGCTCAGAGTCGCCGGGACTTTGCTCGCGATATCACAAACTCCTCACAAGTAGAACTTCCACCTGCAAAGAAGCGGCGTACCACCGATAACGGGGACAAAGAGAGACTCGCTGGGTTAGGAAAAGAAATCGTTATGATACTCCAAGAGCAAACTGCTCTCCTAGCACGTGTATTTGAAGCAGTGTCCCAGTGACCTAATTAACCCTTGATATCATTCGTGCACCTACATCTTGAGACAAGTTGGGCTTAGTAAGCTCAAGTGTTGAGTCATGACTAACAGATTTAGCCTTTAAGCATCAGTCCTCCACAGTCTGCGTTCAGTCTTGATCTGTGGTGCAGATATATCGCCACCATGAAGTTGAACCTCACCACCATAACCATGACATGGAGCACAAGAAAGCAGGATTTCTCCTCGGGCGTGTTCACTGCACCATTATGGCCCTCGGCCTATGGGACTCGGGTCGCGCTGTCGCGTTCGTTCTTGGTGAGTACTTGTATTGTATCGCTAAATTATCTCTGATGTGCTTGAAAGGTTGCAGGAATCGGTGTTTTGCTTCGCATGTTCTGGGTAATGTCTGTCCTCGTGTATCGCACTGTCAGAGGTGAGCGATCGGAGAAGATCAGCCACGGGTACATCATGTTCGAACATGATGCAGAGACCCACTTCGTGCCTCCTCCTGAATACACTGACGAGAATCCATTCCTTCCCCTTAAGCACTTCATCTACAAACTTCCTGTTCATTCGCTAAACAAGCTCGAATCCCTTGCTCTGGCGTCCCATGACCTTACAATTTCGCCTGCTGTTGGCGTCAGTGGCTGGGGCACATCATCTACCGCAGTCGCCCCCTTCATACGCCCAACGAATTTCTTGTTCCTCTTCGAATCTGGAAGCACCTCTCTCACACTCCAGTTCAGAGCCCGTCTTCCTTAGCTTTTGCGGGCGATCGTCCAGCCATCCTGGATCTGTGCTTGAAGATATGTTTCTGGACCAGATGCTCTCGCGCATCTTAGATCTCTGATTCCAACTCGCAACACTACTGCAATTGATCACCACGAACGTGCCATACCATAATTTCATACATTTCATTTGGGAATGCACTAATCTACCCATTCTGTACTAGTATCCGCCGCCTGCAGCACTGTCAGTTTAATATACAGTGTCTTATGCTCTGATCTGTGTGATCGTGGAGTGGTTAGTGTTTGTCGAAGTTCCTGCATGAACTTTTTTTACCTTCTGAGTCTTTCTATGTGGGCTCTGGCTGCAGCGCATTTATTGTGTCGATGACATGAACATAGAAATTCATGATCATCAGAGGGCACAGGTTGTAAAATATATGAAGGCTTTCTGGAGAGACGATGCACATATCATCTAGAGTCTTCACTCCCATCAGTTTCAAAGGGGTGAGGAATAACTCTGGCCATTGCCGCGCCGGCTCATCATTACTGAGCTGCTCCATAAAAGCTTCCAAAGTGGGATATGGAATTGATGGGTCGGTTTCAATCTCCACATCGATGAGTATGCTTGAAGTGATAGTAGTTACTGACATGGGGTCGTGATTATAGAGGAACAATGACTTGGATTCAGACTTTAATGCGCGGCTGTACTCACCATGGCATCTTTATAACAGAGCTTAGGGTACTACAAGCTCCAAGGATGCTACAAGCTCCGATCCTAGGGCGCAACATGATGCGACTTGGCAGTGACTCGGACTCAATGCGACTCAGTGAACTCCGATCAACTTACGCATGGTTCACGCTAAGCTTAATGTAAACTAAGAAGCTGCAATATATGGTCATGTATTAGCCTCACCAGTTTGATCTGAGTCATCACTAGGTTCTGGGGTATTCAAGTGATCCAAACTCCACGGGTCTTGGCCGATTGGCACTGCGTCGTTGTGTCATGATTGGAGTTTTTGTTTGTTGACTAATGGAGATCAATTAGATAATCGCACGCACCTTTACCTGCCAGTAATTGAATAGGCCTTCAGCCCAATCGCAATCGTCATGTCCACGACCAGCACAATCACTATCAGGAGTCATTCCTCACAATCCCATAGCCCTAAAAACAACAGCCAGGGCAGGCCTACTTGCAAAGTGAAAGTTATCGAACGATACAAGCAGCCTCCAACCAGGTTAGCAACGAGCTGGGGGAGAAAGCCGGCGACCAAGGACACTTCTACATCTCAAGCCACCCTCCGTGAAGTCAATCCAAATTTGACCAAGGCTCCCATTACTGCACGACACAAGGTGCTTAAATTTGTCTCACAATCGAATGGTGAGGCAGATTGCGAGGTATGTCTGTGCGCTTCAACATATCATTTACTTAATCATTACGTTGCCAGGTATTTCAAAATATCACTCAAGCGGACTACAATTATATATCTTGCAAAATCGAAGACTACCCTGCAAGACCAAGGTAAACATATTCCAATAATTTCTTTCGAGTTATAACATACAATTCTTCTAGGTTGGAATACAACTGCAATACCCATACCCTTGTCATTGAAATGCCATCCCCCGTACACAAGGCTATAATCAAGGTTATCGGCAAAGGATTGGAACGTCTAGACGATTATTTGCAGGATCTCATGGTCAAGAATTTACTGTCCTCAGACACCCATACTAACTTGACCATTGACGGGAACTCGGTGAAATGTGTCCCTGATGTTCTCCACGTGGTTACTGCCCTCACCGACCCCCCCATCCTAAGCACTCCTGTCATGGGCGAGGTGGCTGTATTGCAGTCCAGAGCTGATCTACTGCAGAGGCTCAGGGACAGGGTCGAGGCATTCCCAGATATCATCCTGCTCTTCATGGCCGAGATCAATGAACGCGTCACCTACAGCCAACCCAAGCATATGAGCAATGCGTGGCGAAAGCTACAAAAGGATGAGAATGCTCGCTCCCGCACCACCTTCCTTTCCAACCGCACTGGACCAAGATCACTCGATGTACCTGCTGAAATTGAAGTTGAAGGGCACGTCTGGCATGCAATGTCAAGCGTGCATTTCCAGGTCTGGGTGCAAGACGTCAATGGGCGAATTGACATAGACACGCAGAACCAAAATCTCACAGCATGTGGCGTAAGTCCCACCGGCACTAAGCGATTCGTGACTGACCATACTTACAACAGGAATTATTTCCGAACAAATCAATGGACAATGTCACACTCATGATGGAGAGGGGACTGTCCCGGATGAGGGAACAGTATGCACAGCTGTCCCAACAGGTCAGCCCAAATGTTGACGTTTCGGCCTTGCTGGCCGCGCCTGTCACTCTCCCCTTTGGATGGGATGGGATGCTTTCTAAGCTTGCCCTCGCAAGTCTGACAATGGCTCATGATCGTTATAAGCATTGGCATAGTGTGATGGCACGCAGTAGGACAGCCAAGCGCACGGCAGAGGAAGCATTTGATGCAGGGCCAGCCAACAACACACGTTCACGCACGCGTGCTCGCACTGCTGCACTTGTCCGGGGCCAGAGCTTACCATAATATAGTACCCACAGGTAGATGCCTGCTGCTAAACCCACCTTGATACTCATTGTCACTCAGTCCTACCATTAGCATTCATCGTCATCTTGTACTCTAGCACACCATTTTCAGATACCCGATGTACCATCACATTGCACTCGTGTGCGATGCTTTCTTGAATTGATACAATAGTTGTATTAGCCCTTTTGCCTTTGGCATCGACACAAGACACAACTCTGAGTTCATTCTTTGCGAGTTTTACATGACGTACGTAGACATATAGTATTTGAGGTCGATATCACGTTGCAGTGACGCGCTACAGAAGTGGAGCTATTACATAGAGTGGCAGTGCTGCTAGTACTACACCTACAGTTCTTGATTATTGACCACTTCACTGCTGACCTGACGGTCAACTGCTGGGAAATGATCGACCTGAAATGAACATTACTAGATCTACCCTCTGCATACTTCTGTGTCTGACTTTGTGTCTTCTGACGATGGACCATCACCGCTGGGAATGTGGGCCGCCCTGTCCAGGCAAGTTCTCTGACTACACGGGGCTCGGTCGACATCGTAGGACTTGCAACCATTACAAGCACCGCGTGGATTTACAAGCCCAGAATTTCAAACGTCGAGCTCGTGAAGACCCCCGGCACGTTAAGGTGTTTAAGAAAATGAAACCCTCCATAGCGGATGAAGACCAGGTACGTGATACTTATTTTATCGTCCATGGGTAACAGACTAATTAGTATCCAAGACCTTAGTGGCTTCATCCTCAGGCATCGATTTAGAGCAGTCAACAATCAACCATACTTTCCAGATACTGGATCAATCCAACAGCATCGCTCCTTCCCCATCCACCAACAATTCAATTGGCCACAATCCGACTAGTTCTCCTCCCCCAGACCCTTCCACCACTCTGGACTGTGATCATAATTCACGCCCAAGGCGCATGCAGAGACTCCCACTGCGATATAGGGATGAACTTCCAGAAGCACCACTACCTTTTGCTCAGGATCAGCCAACCTCGCGTCCTACCCGCATAATTCTTCATGTTTTCGACTCTATCTGCACATTATTCAATAAGTTTGGCATTGCCCGCCAATATCGTCATCGCCCTTCATATGATCCAGATGCATTTGTATCGGCAGATGAACTCTCCAACATACGTCCTGCTGAATCCCATACTAGTGACCGCAGCATACGGGATGGTGAGGTGCCCTCAGGTGACCCTTCACGTCCACCGGCACCACCTTGGCCTTGGAAAAACATGTCAGTCTGGAGGCTGATGTCGTGGCTGGTGACAGGAAGCGATCGGAAGTCGATGACAGAGGCCAAACGTCTGGTCGATGACGTGATAAAAGCGGAGGATTTCAATGTCAATGATTTCGAGCACTTCGACCCCAACACTCAGATGAAGAATTTTGATACATCTATAGATCACGCCGACACCTTGGACATTCTGCAATGAGATGGTTGGAAGCAGACAGACGTGGAGATTATGGTGCCGTCAAAGGAGAAAAATCCTAGAGGGAATGGGCGTGTATTCTCAGTTTCTGGGCTCTTCTACCGGCCACTCACTGCAGTTATACAAGCTGCATTCTCGGAGCAGTCTTCGAAATGGTTCCATCTGACGCCTTTCAAGCGTATTTGGAAATCACCAGTCACAGGGCAAGAGCAACGACTTTACGATGAGCTTTACACCTTGGACGCATGGCTTCAGGCTCACGACGAGTTACAGAAACAAAGAAGGGATGATGGTTGCAAACTGGAGAGAGTTATTGCAGGCCTTATGTTCTGGTCCGATGCCACCCACCTAACTCAGTTTGGGCGTGCATCAGCATGGCCAATATATCTCTTTTTTGGGAATCTATCAAAATATGTTCGTTCGGATCCTAACTCTGGTGCTTGCCACCCAATAGCTTTTATTCCCACTGTAAGCTTTCTAGATGTCTGTCAACCAGTGACGTGTTATTGATTTGTATCTCATGTAGCTACCAGAGTCAATTACAAGCTTCATATCCACCTTTTCGCTGAGGAAGAACTACGACGATATACTTACACATTGCAAGCGGGAGCTGTTCCATGCAGTGTGGCGTATCCTCCTGGATGATGAGTTTGTCCATGCTTATGAGAACGGCATCGTGGTTAAGTGCTATGATGGGGTGTATCGGCGTGTTTTCCCTAGGATATTCACGTATTCAGCAGACTATCCAGAGAAGTACATCTACTCTCATCCTCGTCTCTTTTTTGACACTGACTGGGTGTTGATACTTGTAGAGTCCTTATAGCAACCATACGTGATAAAGGGAATCGGCCATGCCCTCGCTGTCTGACTCCAAAGTCAATGTTCAACCGTGTTGGATTTTTGCGTGACGTCTCACAAAGAATGAACCAGCTACGCACATATGTTACCAATAAAGTGGCCAAAGCCCGTGATGCGATATATATGTGTGGTGCTCCCATCAAGGGAGCCTTAGTTGAGAGTATTCTAAAAGATCTTTCATTGGTGCCTACTGTTGTAAGTTTGATGCTTGCTCTCGCAATGTGGAACTGACATTTCTCTAGAATAGCTTTGTAGATCGCCTCTCACCATTTGGTTTTAATCTTTTTCCCACCCTTGTGGTTGATTTGCTGCATGAATTTGAACTCGGAATATTGAAAGCGGTAATGACACATTTGATGCGGCTACTCTTTGCAGTTGACCCGCGGAAGATTGTCATCCTCAATGAAAGGTACGGTGTTCTTTTGGTTCTGATTGATTCTCATCTTTGATGCCTTCGCACACCAGGTTTCGGTTAATACCTTCCTTTGGGAAAGGTTCCATTCGACGGTTCCCCAAGAATGTTTCGTCAATGAAACAGCGAGCAGCTCGACATTTTGAAGATATGCTGCAGGTAAGTCTCTATCATCTCACACACAACTCAGATGTATTCTGACCGATTTATTCATTCCAGTGTGCAATACCAGCTTTTGAGGGGCTTTTTCCAGAAGAGCACGACAACGTCATCAGGGTTCTCCTGTTTCGCATGGCAGAATGGCATGCCCTTGCGAAGATGCGCCTTCATTCTGACGACACCCTGAAATTGTTTGGCCAGTCCCTTCGAAGACTGGGAACTCAGCTTCGAAGGTTCAGCAAATTTACTTGCTCAGCCTTTCGCACTATGGAACTTCCGAGTGAGGTGTCTGCACGTCACAGGAGACAACATGATGGGTTTGAATCTCAGTCCAGACCAAACGCGGCTGACCGAACAGGACCTCGACCGAAGTCATTCAACCTATTTACGTATAAGTTACATGCTCTCGGTGACTATGTGCAATCGATACGAGCGTTTGGCACCACCGATTCATACAGTACCCAACTGGTCAGCACAATTTTCAACTGTGTATATCCGTGAATTATAGCTCATTTTGGACGCAGGGAGAAGTCGCACATCGCCTTATCAAGAAGTTTTACCGAATGACCAACAAACAGGATGTTCCGAAGCAACTAGCAAAACATGAAAGGCGGCACACACATATCAGGCGGCAGCAGCAGGACCTTGAAATAGACTCGGAGGAACCTGTCGAGACATTTCCAGAACTTCACCACCACCTATCGGATTCATGTGTCAACGTCATCAACCTTGCAACATTCCTTCGTGACCATTCATCTGATCCGGCAGTCAAAGTCAGAGTTTGTCCCTTGCGCACCTCATTTGACAGATACTGATACAGATATATACTAGGACTTCGTTCTCAAACTCAAAAACCATATTCTATCTCGCTTGCTGGATCTCGAATATGATGGCGATGAGCATCAGTTTTCTGATTCCGAGAGGAATGAGCTGCGTTTCATCAATAACCTGTCTCGAGTCCAGCAACCACGTCGTTTTCAAGTCAACTACACTACCTACGATGTCCGGCGTGACCAAGACTCCATGCGACCGGGACATAATTGCACGGTCATGACACTATCGAGGGAAGAGGGCGAGAATGCACACCCTTTCTGGTACGCGCAGGTATTACGTGCCTTTCGCATACAGGTGTTGCATACTGGATCGCAAGCTCGAAATCGTTCGTCTCAAAGTGTAGAAGTTCTTTGGGTTCGATGGCTTGGGGTGGATCCTACTTATCGCTGGGGCCTTAAAGAAGCTCGCCTACCTAAAGTTGGATTTGTCCCTGAGACTGATGACAATGCTTTTGGCTTCCTCGACCCGTCACTCGTTATCCGTGGTTGCCATCTCATTCCAGCGTTTTCAGAGGGGCGTTCAAATACTCTCCTCAGACACGGTCCTTCTCTCGCAAGGCTTCAGCATGAAACTGACGACTGGGAGTTCTTTTATGTAAATATGTAAGGAGAAATGGCCCTCATCACGCTACAGCCTACACTCACCTTGCTTTGTAGTTTTGCAGATCGAGATATGTTTGCGCGATTTGCTGGGATTGGTGTTGGACACGAGGTTCAGTACACCTCCTCAGCAATCAAGCAACATTCCAACAAATATTGGGATGACGCTTTCAGTTGCGGAGACGAATCATCCGACGAGGAAGATGCCATCGAGGATGGAGATGCTGAGGGAGATGTCATTGAGGAAAATAACATGGAGGAAGGCGATGTTGAGGAAGGCGATGTTGAGGAAGATGATGTTGAAGAAGATGACGACGAAAGTGATGTCAGCGAGGATAGTAACAGTAGTACCGAGGACGTTGATGAGCCTGAAGAGTCAGACTCGGATGGGGAGGATGACAGCGATGACGATGACAACCTATACTATAGATTTTAATGCATGGGGAACGTTACATTACACAGGGCCACCATTTGCAAATAGCTGTAAGTTGAAGGTACTAGCGAGCGCCGGGAATGAACATACTTAATTTGGACTTTGTGTTACAACTTACAATGGTATTTCTTGGAATATAATACTTCGACGAGAAGGGTAGCTTTTCTCATTGGTGGAATTAGCGATCCACCCTTGTCAGACTATCCAATACTATCTCAACAGCAAGAACAATGATTCACGTTTGTAGTTTGAGTTTACTTGCAGATAGACTTTGTAGCGCTTGATAATAATAACAAAATTTGGAGCCTGTGTTACAAGGGTATTTCTGAGAGTATAATACTTCACCGAGAAGGAGAGATTTTCTCGTTAGTGTAATTAATGATCCACCCTTGTCAGACTATCCAATAAAATCTCAACAGCAGGCATGATGATTCAGCTTTGTAGCTTAAGTAAGGTCATATCACGATATGAGGTTTTCAGTGGTGACCACAATAGCGAGAATGACGGATGAAACGAGGCAACATTGATGTTAGGATCACTTATATTTCATGCACTTGATATGTCCACTTGAACTCGATATTGCCTCTGCCCATATATCGATCAACACCGTCAGGCTATGTACGTATTGTTCGATCAACAGCAGCACCAATGCAACAGTAAACACCTTACCATCGTTACCATAGCAAACGTTGCGACCAAACAACTGATAGGGCAAGGCGTAAAAGGTGAGTCATCCAGTGAAAATTTGATGCAAAGCAAACTATTCCTACCATCCCGCATTTCAAGCCTTCACAGCAGTCATTTTGTGTCAGGCAATCCAGGTATTGTCCTAGACATGCATTGACAGACATGATAGATGCCGTCAAAGTAACAACGACGACGAAGAAGGGGAAACGCATTGTTTGTGTGTGGTGGTATGAACTTGAAGTGGTGCTCGAATAGTTTCTTTGAAGTGCGGTGGACGGCAGGAAGATGACTTGCTTTTATGCTGTCGCGAAATTGACCCTTCGTGTTGTGCCAGCAAAATGGGCCAGCATTGCGTGCGATTCTGGGCAGCGGGTGTTTAGGCAGAACCTGTCCCCTTCATTTCGCTCATTTCATAATGCTTTGATTTCAATGATGACTCTTGATAGGACACTCACGCTCAGTTATTTCTCGGTCTCTGCTCACGCATTTCGAGCAAAGGATCTTGATGCAACAAATATCGGTGTACGACAGATCTCGATGCACATCAGTAACTTGGTGCGTGTAAAATATAAACACTATGATCAGACTTCCGACCCAGATAACAGACTGAAGGAAGAGAGTATCTACGAGAGTTGGGCCGTTGGTATTACAAACGTTCAAGCTAAGCTCCACATTCGCATCGGCATTTAAGCTTTCACAGTGTAATACACTCGGTGCGATTGATAGCATGCTAAACTTTGTTATTGAACTTGGTGTACAAAGGATCTCGTTGCGACAATTTGGTGCATGTAGAATTTAGCGCAATGATTCAAACTTGGTGGAAGACGACTTTGAAACAGAAGGCTGCGTTTGCTTTCCATAGTGCTGGTACTAGATCAGCGAGATCGATATCCGGTCATGTATGATCCCACGGCAGGTTATACTTCATTCACTTAACATGTCTATGTGAACTCAATATTGCATCTACTCATTTCACCAGCAGTATCCTACTCTTCGTTCGATCAACAACATCACCGGTGCAAAAGCGGAACCATGGCTCACTCATGCGAAAGTGGACACTTGGCTCACTATGTTGAGCAGAGTCTTTCAGGACCCCCGCCCTGATATTACAAGGCGCAAAAGGTGAGTCGTCAGGTGAAAATTCGATGCAAAGCAGACTATTCCTACTCACAATAAATTTGCAGGTCGCGCCTCTACAGCAGTCACTTGTTGTTACACACATCCGGCCCACACCTTCACATGCACTAACTGATATGATAGAAGCCGCCAAAGCAACCGCAACTGTGAGGAAAGAGAAACGCATTGTTTGTGAGGTGGTATGAATTGCTGGGGTGCTTGGATGGTCTGTTTGAGATAGGGTAGAAGGCGGGAAGATGATTTGCTTTTATACTATTGCCATAGTTTTTAGTGTTATAAACTTTGGTAGAACAGACTTGTCCTGCATACGTGTGATCCTGGGCAGCTGCCAACGGATGTTTACTCCTCTACTTTCAGATCTCAGTACTCAGTCCCAGATAACGGACTATACTAGTGTATCTAAATGCTATGATCAGACTTGGGTACAAGTTGACGCATAAACGGGTAGGAAGTGAAGTCAGAAATGTACCCTCCCAGATAATGGACTCAGAAAAGAGGGATACTATTTAATTTTGGTCATGTACGATCGATCAGTGGTATCCCAGACGTTCAAGCTAAGCTCTGCATTCGCACCAGCATTTGAGCTCTAACAGTGCATGTTGACAAACTCGGCGTGATAAATATTCCAGTGACGACAAACTTGTTATTGAACTCAAAACAAAGGATCTCGTTGAAACAAATTGGTGTACGTAGAACTCAGTGTAATGGTTTGACATTCAAACAAGACAACTTTGAAAACAGAAGGCTGACTTTTGAGTGTGCTTTCCACAGTGCTGGTGCATCAACGAGATCGATGTCCGGCTATGTATGATCCCATGAACCATAATTGTGAGAACATGGGTTGCTTATACTTCATTCACTTTACATGCCTACTTGAACTCGATATCGTATCTACCGATTTATTGATATCAGCAAAATCCTACGCATCGTTCGATCAATAACAGCACCGAAGCAAAAGCGGAACCATGACTTACTAATGCGAAAGTGGACACTTCGCTCACTAGCTTGAGCACTGTCTGTTACCCGCGAGCTGATATTACAAGGCGAGTCATCAGGTGAAAATTCGATGCAAAGCAAACTACTACTCACAAGTGTCACGCAGTTCAAGCCTGCACAGCAGTCACTTTTGACTCTGCAACTCTGGAACGCACTTTGACATGCACTGACAGACATGATAGATGCCGCCAAAGCAACAATAACGGCGAGGAAAGAGAAACGCATTGTTTGTGTGAGGTGGTATGAATTGCTCGAATAGTCTTCTTGAGATGGGGTGGACGATAGGAAGATGACTTGTTTTTATACTGTCGCTACAGCCGAAGCTCAGTACTGTGGACTTGGTAAAACGGGTTGTTTGCCTTGCGTGTGATCCTGGGCAGAGGATATTTAGGCAGAACCTATCCCCTCCATTCATTGCGTAATCGCTGAGTTGATGACTCCTGATCCGAATCTTCATTCACTTACTTGTAGAGCTCAAATAAGATTACGCACCTAGGTCACGCTATTCGGGTACTTGTGTCACCGTGTCTCTCCTTTACTATTCAGCACTTCGAGCTTGAGAGCTCCCCTCAGCCAATGTTGGTAATTTGGTGAACCGATCAGTCTGCACGACGAGAGTTTAGGCAGAACATATGGCATTCGGTTATTAACGTAGAAGAACTGATGCACGCACATATTTTGTGCGCAACAGGACAAATAGAAGTGCGCTCCTGCTGCCAAGGTTGCTTGTCCAATGCTACCGAGGAGACTTCCTCTACTATTTAGTCGCTTCCAGCTTGAACGTATTCCCTACTTTTTGAAAAAAAATCGAGTTTATTGCCCGTTGGGGTTGAGGACCCTATGATGGACATAGACCTATTCGCAAGGGGCTTACTCCCGCCTTCCCTGCATTCGCTTGGCTATATGACGGTTTTAAGACCAGGTTGGTCGAACCCGAGTTCTGGCGCAGTTTCTTGGGGAGCGGTTGTGATGACACACTTTGCTTCAGCATTCCTCAGGCTTGCCACAGCTCCGAGGACAAACGAAATAGGTGAGTGAAACCTGGTCTATCGATGCGAAAGTAGTCGTAATGTGCCGTGCGGACCTCCGATGGCGACCGCGTTTTGATATTATTGGACTATTTATCGTTATTTTAGCGCAGTGCGTACACACCCAGTCTTTAGTCTCCATTAGCATACTCGTAGGCTTGACTTTGGCAGTGAACAGGATGGAGATGTGGATGAAGGAGATAGGGCGGAAGAACTCGAGGCCCTCAGGCTCGTCAGGCTAGCTGTGGATACCGATGAAGTTTCTGGTGGAACTAAAAGACAAAAGGATGAGCTTTTCCGGTCAACGTTTGCCGTAATTGCTCTGGATACTGATGTTGAACAACAACGGCTTTAAGTCCTTTCACATACCTATAGTTGATATGACGACAGGCATCAGTTCACTGAGGACAAGGATGCACTACACCGAACCTGATCTACGTGCGCGTAAATTTGAGAGCTGGTTGAACTTGAAGATCCCGGCCATCCGCGTGTTGCGTGACGAGTTGAGTAAACCATCTGGAATGGGCTGCTTGCCAATGCAATCTCGTGATCTCGTTGGTCTGCTCAAGATTCGGATGGACCATGAAACAGGGCGTGCAAAGAAGGGAATTTGAACTGGATGTAATCAGCTTACTACTACAGTGTCAATTTCTGAGCGCCGTCGCCTTATTTGAGTTTCAGGCTGTCCTCGACATACTAGGATAGCCGGAAACTCCCAGAACAGCAAAACCATGCAATTGGATAGGGCCTGGAACGTGCCGCTCGCTGGACAGGAAGTGCTAGACAACTCCCAGAGATAGGGGATGTGACAAATGCAGCTTTGGCAGCAAAAAGAGTATATGTTTGCAAGAGGTGTGCGTTCGCGAAATCCAGCTCAGCTTTACATAAGCAAAAAAACCTTAATGCACAGCCACATGAAGTTACGTCGAACCCGAGACTCAGACGATATTTGAAAATTTGACCCGTCAACCTTAGATGAATTCACACTTTTGAGTGCATCTACGAATCCCGATATATCGCAGTTGTTGAAGGCGTCGTGGTTTCTTAATGTCTTACCGCTGGCAGTGCTGATGAACTTGCAGAGATAAAGAGCGAGAGATTCTTGCATGCGAACACAGCAGTCTTCCTTGCATATATCGTAACGCGCTCCTTCACGGTAGTGCTACCTGGGCATCTCATCTATTCGTCGTTAAACTTTCCTCTTCATTCACAGGCTCACAGTCATAACGGAAGTTCCTGTAGAGCGTCAATTTCCATTCCCCATCAGCCAGTTCCTTCAAATGCGTAGGCGGCCCCCCTAGGTGAAAACCGTGGAATAACGAAAGCAGTGATAATCCACAGTCGACGTTCGTTTCAAAAATAAATTCGATAATAGGAGAGAAATTCGCTCTGGTCGGGGGCTTGGTGTGTGAATGCTGTTACGATACCTTCAGCCCGATCGGATCCAGGGATCATCGATCAGGTCTAGGAAGCACTTGGGTTTTTTTGCTGATAATGCGACGTTCGCTTCAAGCTACAAGACACATAAATTCTATAACAGGAGAGAAATACGCTCTAGTGGGGGGCTTGGTGCGTGAGTACCGTTGTAATACATTTCTGCTATTTACAGTAGACGAAGGACATAACAAACGAACGGATTCGGAGAGGCAATATCATGAGACAACATAGGAACATGTAGACAAATGGCAGCTAACAGATGCATCTAGGGGAAATGGATTGAAACAAATACAAAAAAACCGCTACTGACCGCAGCGGCAATCAGTATGGTCCTTCGCCACCCAGGATGCCGGCTTTGCTGTGGACCTTTGGCCATAATTGGACGAGCCTACTTTCCTGTATCTCCGCAGCCATTGTGCCAAAATACCTGCAAAATAATTCATCGTAAATGACCATTCAATATATCATTAGGAAATTCTTAGGACCTTTGATCGTCGAAACTCCAGCAATAATTTGCTCGCACCCAGTTTCCTACTCCATCAAGGTACTCCTTGACTAGGATGTCGATGGAAGGGCCCCATGAAGGGATGTTCGCAAGACCATTGATAAACCTTGTCTTGAGTTTGGTGTGATAGGCGGCTGCCCAGCCCATCGCACTGCCTATGTCGAGGCCAAACTCTACCATGACAACGGTTATCAACGAATTATAGTCGGTCCCGTCCGCTTGTTCTTTATTGTACGAGACCATATCCTATTAAAATCATCAGCATACTCGAAACCAGGTCTTTAGTACAACTTTACATTGTCGACTGTAATCAAATCTGCAGCACATTCAAGCATATCCACGACGGCGGGATGGTGATACACTTCATCAGGGAGATTCATCTCCATTCCACATAGTGCGAACCAAGGTAACATGCCACCTGTCTCCCGTCGATATTTGAAATGGTCATCGATACCGAGACAATGTCCTTGTTCGCGGTCAATAGCTTCGACGGCTACTGCACGAAGGTATGTTGTAAAGCTATCAATGAAGCGGGGGTAACAAGTCGTGCTTATGGTCTGCATCGCACGAGCCGAACATCTACACAAAATTCAGAATCATGCTCAAACAAGCACCGGCAGAGGGTACTTACTGTCGCATCATTTCTCCAACGATGTACTCACCCTCTGGTCGTATCTTATAAGGATTGTGTAAGGCATCGATGACGATGTCTACTATTCCTTTGGCACCTGCTGCAGTGCTTCTATCGGTGACCTCGTCTACAACGAGTTGCACATCCAGTACTTCGCAACCGACTCGAAGATGTTCTACTCGGCAAGAATAAAGTCAAGGCTCAGTAGTGTGTGCCAGGGGTTGGATACTAACCTCCTGATACAGTGGGATGAGCCAGTGCTACCGCGTAAGCTATAAAACGATACGCGTCAACGATCTTCAGAGGTAACATCGTGAATAGCTCCAACCTAAATCATACTTGTCGAACGCTTTCAATAACTCTGGATCCAAAGTTTCGAAACTATGAAACCAAGCACCAGTTTCGATTTTCACAGCTTCGTAATGAGGGTTGACTGCGCGAGGCCATGGCCAGTTGGTCATGGTATCCGGGAGGTAAATCGTCTTTGGGCGAGCATACATGACCTCTTATTTCTGATGATCAGTAATAGAGCTTATGAGTTGTGGGGGGGGGGGGGGGGCTGAGGATAGATGGCATGTCACATAGCGTCTCTTTTATACAATGTGAGGACAGAAATTTGGCCCTACCTGCATTCCACCGCCGCCGATAAGTAAATTGATAAGTCTTTGACCTCCAAATATTGCAATTATGGAGAATGTTCTTGGTCGGTTCCATCTGGTCGGCAAACAATCATCCGTAACCAGTGGCGGTCTAAGGCGGCGACAGGTTTCGCCGGAGCTCGAGCCTGAGGCCTTGATGCTTTGAGTTTGACAATCCTAAAATGTTGTCATTTTTTTTAATCCTTATTTATTATCCGGCGGGGCCCCGAGGCCCTAGGTGCTATAGTAAACAATACCTACAATATTGTCGATGTCTTGTGAGACCCCCTGTTAACATGCTGTCCGGACTCGTGGTACCTACCTGATAACCCTTGTAGTTTTAAAACACATCCAGGCGAGTTGTATACATAAACTCGATGTGGACTGAGTTCGCTTCGAAATGACCAAATTCTTCTATCTGAAAATCCAAAATTCAGAAAAAATGCGGTCTATAGTAGTACTAGTAGGAGGCATACACAGTATAAGTTAGAGTCGACTCAGCTCCTTCAAGTTGCAATCACGAAACAATATGCGAGAAGCAGGGAATGGGTGTCTTTCTACACCATTTAGAATATGCGTTAGTAATCGAGCCTCGAGCTTTGTCGGCTCCATGCTAGTATTAGTAATCGGGATTCGCCGGTATATTCTGTGATCTGTCGGCAGATGTACGCCGCTGGTCAGTACTTGCTACATACATTGTTGACATTGTACAATATTCACTGGAGCGAGTTGTCTCACGCTAATCGATACTCTCCTCCGAAATATTGTTATATCTTGATCACCATCGATACTACGCGAATTAATAGAGGCTTCTTGACTTCTGTACCTCATGATCACTGTCCTCCGCGATCGACAAGTCGACAATCCCCGGACCACCTGAGCTAATCACTTACGAGTATGTAGTGCCTAAGCTCGGTTAGAAGCTCAAAAATGGCCCCCAATATTCTTATCAGTGGTCAGTAATACAGTCTTACAACGTCTTGGAGACCATAAACACTGTACGCTGCGAGTACTCAGTAGACAATAGACTTGCTTCCAGTGATGCGGCTTCACCTTCTGCATCCACTAAACCAGAGATATCTCAGTTTGAGACTGTCTTTGTTATAAATCTTGATATATATACATACGAAAACTGGACAGAAAATAATGGAAAAATGAATCTACTATACTGAGGTTGCGAGTGAACGGTACCGGCACACGTCAGTACAGGTAGGCTATGCGATCTTAGATCTAGTGAGAATGTTAACACTTACGCGGATCTTTCCTGAACACAACACGGTCTTAGTACAGTCACTGTATCACACCTAACAGGCTAATGGCGGACCAGACCATCCAGGAAGTTCGATTTTAGCTGGCTATAAGATTCACGCAGACCACCATACTTGTTGCTTGTGCCATTGTACTTTGGCAAGTCGATGACGTCCAGCGCCAGACACGACCGGGGTGTTGAACCTCCGAGGGGGTATTACCAATCATTTTTAGACATTTAGATAGCCGATAGGCTAAACCTCATAGTCTAAATCTGAACGCGGTGGTATGACTGTTTTTGGTACAGTCACTCAGACCTTTCTCGGTTCCTTCAATCCCTGAGCAAATAGGGTATCAACATTATTCGCACTCACAACTTAAAGACCCCAGACTCTTCCTTAGAAGTTCGGTTCCAACATTCAGGCATAAGGCTGCCCACGTGGTTCTTCCCCCGTCTCTTGTTGCCTCCTCATTACTTACCATGTTAATTTGTGTCTTGCTCGTTTTTTGTCATGAACAGTTTGAGGATTTGGATGAAAATACACGAATCTAGTTGGTGCACTGGTATGTAGGCTGGCGCCATTGACTTGGAGCTTCGAGTGTCGCAGCTGCGCACAACCACAAAGACCGCTCGTAGGTGTATCACAGTGTCAGAGTGTTATGTTGTAGCCTTAAAATACATTGACCAAGGCGCGGGTGGGCACAAGTGGGCAGATACGAAAAATCGACCGCTTGCAAAGAGGGTTGGAAAGATGAAGAGCGAGGGCGCAAAGGACATAATGATGGCAGCGCCAACAATTGACAGTGGGAATGACTCTAAAGATTAGGTGTTTGAGCACCGCAGTGAAAAGCACCTGGGTGTACACCGCGCGACACGTGTTTCTCGTTACAGTGCCATTGTAAAACGAGTCTGGAATAGCAATGGATAATCACAGGGAGATGTAGGATCACCAGTATTCGCCTGCGTCGCGAAGCCAAAGACACCAACCATGAGTGCCGGGATTACACCTTACTACTTATCGTTCGAGCATCACCGATGCGAAAGCGAAACCACGACACACTGATGCGGAAGTGGACACTCGACTCACTAGGTTGAGCAGACTCTGTTAGCGCCCCCGACCTGATATTACAAGGCGCAGAAGGTGAGTCACCTGGTGAAAACTTGATGCAAAGCAAACTATTCCTACTCACAACTGTCGAGCAGGCCAACCCCGTACAGCAGTCATTTATTGTTGCGCAACCCTCGAGCGCACCTTGACATGCGCAGATAGATGCAGCCAAAGCATCAATAACTGTGAGGAAGGAGAGATGCATTGTTTGTGTCTGGTAGTGTGAACTGCTGACGTGCTCGAATAGTCACTTTGAACTGGAGTGGACGGTAGAAAGATGACTTGCTTTTATACTGTCGCCACGCCACAGTTGATGTTCAGTATTGTAGACTTGGTAGAACGGATTGTTTGCCTTGCGTGTGATCCTGGGCGGCGGGCGTTTAGGCGGAACCTATCCCTTACATTTAGTACACTCGCTGAGTTGGTCCTGATCTGAACATCCTTCACTCATTTACTTGTACAGAGCTGGACACACAAAAGGGCGCACCTAGTAGGTCATGCTGTCGGTTACACTGCATTTCCTATTCAGCACTTCGAGCTTGAGGGCTCCGCTTGCGATGGAGCGGTTTTCAAGGATGATGACAATTTGGTGAGTCGATCATCTGTCTGCACGACCGGAGTTTAGGCAGAACCTATGACATTCGGTCATAGAAGAACAGATGCACGCACATGCGAACAGAAGCGCGCTCCTGCTGCGAAGGTTTAATGCTACTGAGGAGACGGCTTCCTTTACTGTCCAGTCGCTTCAGGCCTGAACGTATTCCCTACATTCACTTAGCCGTGTGACGGTTTTCAGGTGTGTTGGTAACCCGGTTAGTTCAAGAACTTGACTTCTGGGAGGGGGCGGTTGTGATGCCACATTTCGCTTTGGCATTCCTGAGCCTTCCGAGGGCAAACGAAACAGGTGAGTCTGGTCTATGAATATGAAAGTGGTCACAACGTGCTCCAATGGCAACCGTGGTTTGATATTATCTATGGTTCTTGGAGTACACCCAATCCCTAGTCCATACTCGTAGTTGAAGTTTTGTAGCTGTGGTGCTCTCCTATGAATACCGAATATCATTATCATCAAGCCTGAGTGTGCGCGGAAGGAAGAAGGTACGCCACCGGCAACGCCCGAAAGCTTGATGGTTCCATACGCTGCCCTTCTGACCTGCTTTTACCCATGTTCATACTGGATCGACGCGTCTTTCTTTTACGGTTCACTATATCGATGTCTACCCGATTTGCAGTTGGGATTTCTATATGGCTCTTCGCTTCTGTCTGATGATTGTCGAATGGAACGCATGTTGTGGGGTTCGCATTATCCTGAATATTTAATATGTCCTCAATTCGTAGCACAACAGGGCATATTTATCATTTTTAGATCTCCAGACTCGGACATATGGGTCCTGTATAGTTTGACGTGCGGCGAAGTATCACCTGGATTTCTTTTACTTTTCCTTTAGGTTCTCTACTTTGCACTCTCTTTCTCCCTGCACAACCGCTGACCCTGGTTTGATCCGCCGATGTCGCCAAACCCGACTTTTGCAACGCTACGGGCGCTGCATGCACTCATGGGCGATGCGCTCGACGATATACATCGCATTTTTTCAGATTCTTCCACCCCCCATTCCTCTCAATGCTCGTCACCGGCGTTTCCAGATTCTCCAGAGCCAGTGTCAGTACCCGCTACGCCCTTATCTTCTACCTTTAGCACACAGACCTCTTCCTATGGGACCCCACTCTCGCCGTTGTCCAACCTTCAGTACGATTATCCTTCCCCATCTCTTCCATATATATCGTCATCACCAGCGGAGAAACTCGCTGCCTGTCCAGCGGCAACCGCTGCTGCCACAAGAATTATTTCTGCTGCTGGCCAAATTACGAGCATTGTACAGAAACCATTTCTGTTCATGTCCGACGCGAGCATGGTGGTAAGTTTGTCTGTTTTTCGTTCTCCTTTCAATTCGATCACCTTTGTCGTTCATTCATCATTTCTTGTGTCGTTATGTACCACGTCATTTCTGATACTTGCAACTTCCAGTACACTGTTCCAGCATGCCTGCGTCTTATCGAACATCTACACATCGTCGAAATCCTTCGCGATGTAGAGGACGAACGACAGCGGCTTCTTTTAGAACTTCGTATCATCGCGGAGCTCCAGTCCCAGAGCGAGCCCGTCACGGTTGACCAAGCTGCCTTGACTAACGGATCGAATGGCCCTAATCATAACTCTGTCAAGGGCCTTGCGTCATGCTCAAGCCTTACTCGGGGTACGTGCCTTATTTTCCTCCCTTGGTCGCATGGTGTACTGATCGCCGTCTCTGTGATTCAATTTCGATTTTTCTATGCATCACTTGCCCCTGTGATTTCATATCGCCCTTCTCCCGCGCCTGTCATACCTGTCACGTGATAAAATTGACCAGACGCACCGACAAAGGCGGAGGAAAAGGCACTCCATCTGGAGGGTGTACATGTCAAAGACATCTCACGCATCATCACCGAACGCATGGGCGGCCTTCGTTGCGTGGATTCCGTTCGCTTAGGTAGGTCTGTTCTTCAGTCGTTCGATGTTAAGTGTCGTCTGGCTATTCGGATGTTCTGAGCTTCTGAACTCTTTGTTACTTCAAATTCGTGCCGCCCCTTCATTTTACTCACTGGTCAAGCGAATCGGCTAACAACTCCTCGGCCTTAGCCCACCCCCTGCGCTTGCTTTCAACGCATCACATTCTGCGTGAAACAGCTCCAGATACTTTCGCACTAACGCGTGTCGCAAGCCTGCTCGATAGCGGCAAGAGCGTGGCAGATGTCTTTGCAAAGTATGTTGTCGAGTTCTATTCTGTTCCCTCGCCTGTGCCACAAATTTACATCCATCAATAGTCCTGAAAAAAAATATGAAGACACCTCTGGCATCGCTGCTTTCGTCGGATTATGGTGCGTTTTTCTTTTGTATAACTGGAAATGTAGGTTTCTAAAGTGAAGATGCGCAGCACTGATGAACTGTTCAAGACAGCTGCATACCTAACGGAGGCGTTTACAGGTGTTCAACTTCCTTTAGCTCCTCCAGGGAGCGCTCCCACAAGGTCTGCAGATGGCAATGAAGTGCATATATCCGCTCTCAGTACCCAAAATACACTGGACAATGCAAATATATCCGGCTTTCCGGCTGATGAGGCGCATATATGCAGCCCTCTAGTACAACCTCAGCCTTTACGCGCCCAATCGTTCACTAGCCTCCATTCAGGGCATCCGACTACTACTTTGTCTACGCAGACACATCCCCATCTCTTAGAAGCTTCGACGCTCACACATGCGCTCAATACAGTGGCAGAATCAACCATGTCTCCTCGTTTATGGGATGCAACCATGCCTGCGCCCATCGCTGGACCACCTTTGGACCTCGGCTCCGGTATTCTGTCTCCCAAACGCGACACAACGCGACACACAGAAGCTTCGTCTATAAGAACAGCTTTCAAACTTCCCCCGCCAGCCCCGCACCCTTCACCGCTACACAACACGATCTACAGCAAAAGCGACGTTCCGAACACCCCTTCTGCGCTCCTTGTCAAATGCGCGTCTTTAGTGTCAACGCTTACGCTTGCATCTACGAATTCGGCTGTGGTATCTGAAGGAAGGCCACTGAGTAGTAATGTGGGCTTGTGTACTGACTCGGATAGAAGGAGCGCTGAGTCGGGACTTGATCCTGAGCCCCTTCCAGCATTCAATCTCGCGTTCAACACGCCTGTTCCATTTTTCGAGTGGTTAGAGGACGGTGGATTGGATGCACTGGGTAGGAACGGCGGTGGTGCAGGATGTTTACCAGCAAGGGTTGTTGGGAATATCGTGTCGGCTGAAGATGAGGGTGCACAGCCTCACACCGGACATGTGAGGAATATAAGCACATTATCTGCACGCAGCGGTCGCGAACCGGGTAAGTCTTTCCGCCTTGAGCGCTTCTCGCAGGCGATGATTGGTACGAGTGGGTGGGAGGCTCCTGGAGCTATTCTAACTGGTATGTCGCTGTTCATTTTACCTGTACGTTTGTACAGTCGCGTAATTCTGACACTTGTGGCTCCAGCTTTCGACTGGCTTTCCCTCCCACGAGGTTCGACGATAGTAGACGTTGGAGGGGGAATCGGAAGCACGACGATGATCCTTGCACGGGCGTTTGGAGGGAGCCCCAGACGGCGGGAAAGTGTGAGCAGTGACGAAGCTGAAGTTACCGTAGAAAACAACAGCTTCGTCCCCCAACGGTCTTGCAACGACTCGACTCCGCATAAATCACGGAGTAATCTCAAGTCCTTTGCCTCGCGAGGCGATCTCAAGTCGCATACCTCTCGCGCCGATCTCAAGTCTACCAATCTCAAATCTGCACATTCTCATGCTGATTTGAGGATTCAGTCCTCTCAGGGCGAGCTCAGTGCGCGACAGCCAACAGTCCCTTCTTGCGAGGACCAGGACATGCAGTTCCGCTTCATTGTCCAGGACCGTCCGGTCGTCATCGGACTCGGACTTGATGCATGGCGTGCGCAGTGTCCAGAGATGCTGGAGAGTGGACAGGTGATGTTCTATGGTGAGCACTCCGTCCAAATGCTTAACGTACCTTTCTCATGACGCATTCGAAAGACCACGATTTCTTCCTCCCACAACCTCCGCTTCCCTTATCAGACTTCAATCGGCATCCCGCAGTCTACATACTCCGCGTTGTCCTACATGACTGGCCTGACGCCCGTGCACGTCATGTGCTGCTCAACTTGCGGCTTGCAAGCAACCCAGAGACGAGGCTTATCATTGCGGATCATATCCTCCCATTAGCATGCGTTGATGAGGGCGTCCGTAGCGCAAAGCACGAATATCAGAAATCCGACGGCGGAAAGTGGACGCTCGACTCTGTTCTAGCGCACCTTGAAGGCGCACATGGCACTCTAGCGCCTGCGCCCCTGCTTCCGAACTTGGGCAAAGCAAGTGCAACCCCCTTTTCCATGGATATTGTGGTACATGCTATGATATATTGTTGTCTCTGCCAAGGTTTACTGACTGAACTGCGTAGATGCACATAACTTTCAACGGCAAGGAGCGCACGCTACGGGAGCTTTGTGCGCTAGCTCTGTCGTCTGGCTGGCGCATCGCACGCGTGACATACTCAAAAGGTTCCCATTTCGGGCATCTTGTTTGCGAGCCTGTAGACATACCTGAGGATGCTTTCAACATCCTCCCTGGACGGCCAATCTCGGATCCTGCGATAGATTTATCGTTTGAATGTGCCGAGCCCTCAGAAGACGACGAACATGAGGGCCCGCAGACCGCCCAGGAGATGTATGCCAATAAACTGCCATCGTCGCTCGGGCCGAGGCCTATCTCGACGACAATCCTACCACTTTTGCCATCTCCTATCCTCGAGCGCTCGTCATCGCGTTGTGGAACGCCGACATTTGGATCTCGTGTGTTCCTCCCTCGTCCAGACGAGATCCCGTCTGGCAAGTCTAAATCTTACAGCCTTGGTAGAAGATGGCTCAAGGCAAGAGGCCTTGGCGTACGTAGCGTGGTTGAGAAGCAAAAGCGACGTGAAGAAGGCGCTCGAAAAGCCGATGAACACGATGACCAAAGCGGTCAATACGGATCTCCACAGCACTCACGCGTCTGGTGGAAAAGGGCGCCACCCACTTCTCCTGTAGCAGAAGAGCGAGCTGGTGATACATCGACACCTCGCAGTCCACTTCGCCTTCGCAGAGGTACGATGACAACTCCAGAGCTTTCACCACCATTACCGTTGCAGAGCCCGCGCATTCCGACACAGTATAATTTCCCTGCGCATCGTACGACGCCTAGTGTGCAGTCCAACTTCCAAAGTGACGGAAGTTCAAGTGCCCCGCGATCGAGGAGGCCGAGTGTAGTGAGTCTCACTCGCAAGCTCAACTTCTCCCCTTTTGCGCGGAGACAGAGCATAGTAGACGGTGGAGCACAAAGGAGCAGTGACACGAGCGCGAGTCCGCAGTCAACAACGTTTGATACCGCATATGTCCGGTCTTCAAACCAGGAGAAGAAGCTGAAACATCAGCCGAGTTCACCGATGATGCAGAAACACCATCCTGATGATCGCGAACACAGCATCAGACATCATCCTAGTGCACCTCACCTGAAGGGTCGGTCTACTCGCGCTGAAGAGCCTCCGCCCTTGCCTACGACTCCAAAAATTGTACGGGATGATGCATCCTGCAGTGCTCCTCGCAAGTCCAATCTCATGAGCTCCCCGATCTTCAGTGGAAGCAAGTCTAGTCTGTCCACGACGACCTCGCGTCAACGGAGTCGTTCGATTTTGTCAAGTACTCCTGCTTTGATACGCGCACCTAGTACGCTTACAGATCCCGCAAGCCCAAAGTCAAAACGTCAGCCGAGTACACCGAAACTTCCCCGGAGGCTCAGTATACCTATGCTCCGCCGCAAGCGTAGTCAAAGTCTGACTGCTGAGAGGGATACCTGAACCGGTGGTGGAGTGAGCCTGGTAACTTACCTTTCGTTTATAGTTCTTTTCTTGCCATCTCGTCGAATGCTGTGTTTTGCACATATTACAGTGATTGCCTCTCTTTTCATGCATTTATGTAGACGACCTCGTTGCATCACAAGGCCCGATGTTTGATATTATGCTTATTACTGTTGTCTACTTCTCATGGAGTTAATAATTTTGAGATTTCACTGTGGGGTTTCGACCGATAATTGTATTATTAGATCGTGCTAAGCAGATCTGTGGTGACGTCCTCCATTGTAATAATCAAGGTAATAAGCGTAGAAATTGCATGTTGAACTGCATATGTTTTCTTGAGAACAAATAAAAGCTCTAGCATACAGACTACTCTATTGCATAATACATAAACGGAAGTCCCCCGTCCTTTGAGCCTTGCAATTGGGAAGTGCATAGATGTGTAAATTCAAGCGAGACAATTCGGTCAGTACTATTACTTGCAGGCGTAATCGAACGTTGTTCCACAACGACAAACCATATGATTACAGCCAGCGATCTTCTCTATCAAATGGGAGCATCCTGGGCATCTTGCCCAGCCTGATGCTTGAGCGATATCAAGCACTTGTTGCGTTGCTGCATCAATAACGCAGTTGTGATTCCCAACCCCTTCGTACTTTGTACGGCATTTTCCACACGTACGGGTGGAACAACTTGGGGCTGGGCAATCGTACACTTTTCGTGACGACTTTTGGTGGAGCGCACCAAGAAAGCGATTGCAGGATGGCGATGAGCAATACACCCGATGCATCGTTTTCTTCTCTCGACCTTTGAGCCGAAAGTCTGCAATTAAAGCTTGACTGACGTAGCGTCGTACTTTTGTGAAGGGTATGTTTCTGTGACAGCATCGTGGTGGATACAGGGAGTCGTCACGGACTGAGGACTGGAAGAGGTGGGTAATGCAAGCAAGGTCGAAGACGTGCCCGCATGGAACTGGGATTGCGGCGCCATCTATGGGATCTCTGCATATGATACAAATGGCCCTAACACCTGTCAGTTTACACAGTTTATCCTCGTTCGTCTCAGGTAGACTCACGGTTCCTTCGAGGTAGCATCGACCTTCTTGATCGATTGTCTTGGCATGTTGTTTTTCAAGTGCTGGAAGCCTACTCGGGTTGCCAAAGGATGTTTAGTAGCCAGAGGAGACCCCCTTCGTATCGAAAAGGATCGACAAAGCTGTCACGGTAGGAGAAAGAGCAACGGAAAGGGATGCTCAGCGTTTTATGCCTCGTTGCCTCCGCATGCTCTCGATCACCCCTAAATGATCGCGAATAACGAAACCAAGATAAGGATCAGGGTCTTAGCGCTCAGCCAACACGTTCATAGTACAGGAGAGCTTACGTGGCTGTGCTGTGATAATGTATAATAGGCAAGTCCCCACCAGCCTTTCGACTCTCATACTCCACCATCCAGCCGCGCACCACCATGAGGACCAGGGGAATCCCGCTGAACATCACCAGTCCTGCTAATTCTATCTAAAATTGGGCGGTGTGACATGGGTCAGCGTTCGCCGCGGGCTTTTTTACCGTCAGGCAGAAAAGTCAACACCGCGAACATTCCCATGAACGTAGCCTTCTGCGTGGAACTCTGGGGTGAAATTGGTGATGGCTTTCTCCAGTGGTTAATGCTCCGGGACAGACCTCTTGCTCAGGCATCGAACAAGCGTACTTTGGGCGAGTACCATGATAACGTTCTTTGTCGAGTCGCGCCGTTGACGATTTTCCCGTAGAAATTCAAATTTTACCTAAGACGCCGAGTCTCATTAAGTGTTTACCTAATCGATATAATCCGTGGTTACGGATCTTTGGGTTGGACTGCGCACGAATAGAGACAAACTGCAAGGGAAACCCTAAGCTGAACCTTTAAGTGGGATGCGGCAGCTCTATCTATCCGGGGCCGACTACAACATGCGTTAGAACAGTTCGTCAGGTCTACTGCACTAACCAGGATTCCAACCTACTGTGCCAGTATGGTGGATGTTCGGTTACACTTCGACTTACCGCGAAGCCCTCAATACCCGATCAGTGTTTGGTTCGAGCTTTGTCATTTACTCGATTTCATTTCATATATACCCACGCAAGTTCAATCTATCGTGAGTCACAGCTACTTAAAAACCTTCAACTGCGGGCAGGCCTTTTGACACTCAATGATTAGACTTAGCCTCTTGAAAAAATTGTCGTTCACAATGGGGACTCAAATATTCCCGTGGTCAAGCGCATATGATCGACAGCATTGGGCGTGCTATCGAGCGTGTCTGACAATGGTTCCCGAAACAAGGCTCATACTCACAATGAGTTTAACACTAATCGAACGTTTTCAGAGACTTGATACTGCGGTACATCATCCTGATAGAGTTCAGCGTCGGAAGAGTCGGAAGCTTAAATACCGCATTTTCCAGACTGGGTCTTCATCACATCTGGGTTTTCGACCAGCATGTCAAGTGGCGTTACTTTCAGCTATTCCTACATGTCAGTATCGAGCCTTTCTCGGGGGTGGATTCTCCGGCTTGAGATCGGTGGGCTAACCATAATCCGCACTTGATCTCTAGCTGGTATTGTGACACATCCCTAACGATAATATATCAATGTTGCCTCGACCTGTTCATCATCCTCGCTATTGTAATCAACAACCTCAATCTCAATCTAGAATCGTTATCCCTTGTCTGACCTACTCAATATCATCAAATTTCCCTCGAGCACTTCAGCGTGTCGTCTACATCACGAGGCTCGGTCGAGAGCGGAGGTATCCATGCGAAGGATACTTCGAGATTATGTGCAGTCTCAACAGTACTTCCAACCTTTTCACGTGTGTGCATATGAGCATGTCGACGGCAGGCAGACTTTCCCGTCTCCATGACTTTTACGACGCTGTGTTGTCGAAGGTTTGCACAAATTCTGCTGAGAGTTTCAGATGTGTTCAGTCACAGTAACGGCAGGTCATGATGCAATGATCGTAAATAATCGAACAGATTCCTTCGAAATCTGTGCCATCAGACACCAATATCAATTCTGCCAAATCGATCAGAATCGTGCTCATTAGTATACGCAGGATATGAAAGGTCGTGGTCGTCCTGTTATACTATAGTGTTCCTTATCCATGATCGTGAGAATGTGAGTTATACTTGAATCCGACATTGCCTCGACCCATTTCTTGATCAGCAGCAGCATCCTACGCATTGTTCGGTCAACAACAACATCAATCCAAAAGCTGAACCACTCGACTCACGTCTGTGAGCAGAGTCCGTTAGGGCCCCCGAGATGATGTTACAAGGCGCAAAAGGTGACCCATCACGTGAAAACTCGATGCAAAGCAAACTACTACTCAGTACTCAGTACTCAACTCCCATGCAGGTCAAGCCTCTACGTTTGTTTTGCAACTCTGGTACGCAATTTTGCATTATGCATGACAGACATGATAGATGCCGTACTGATACTTTCTTTGCTCAGTCCGTTATCTGCGTCCGAGGACTGATCACAACGTGTATATTTTACACATACTGTATCTTACCGGTGGCAAAAACCCCACTACACGTGCACCGAGATCCGTCGTACACCAAGCCAAGAGTTGTCGAACCAAGATCCTTTTTGTTCACTTTTGCCTTCGTTCTTCCTTTGCACAAAGTGTGTGAGTAGAGACTGAAAAATAACTGAGCGAGTTGAGTGTCCTGTCAAGATTCATCATTAAACTCAAAGCATTATGAAATGAGCGAAATGGAGGAGGCGGGTTCTGCCTAAACACCAGCTGCCCAGGATCACACGCAATGCAAACCTGTTCTGCCAAGTCCACTGAGCGTCAACTGTCGCGACAGCATGAAGCAAGTCACCATCCACCCTATCTCAAAGAGACTATTCGAGTGTCCCAGCAGTTCATACCACTACACACAAACACAATGTGTTTCTTCCTCGCCGTTATTGTTGCTTTGGCGGAATCTATCACGTACGTCAATGCATGTCAAGGTTCGCTCCAGAGTTGTGAAACAACAAGTGACTGCTATGAAGGTTATGGCTTGATCTGCGTGAGTAGGAGCAGTTTGCTCTGCATCGACTTTGCCTCACCTTTTGCGACTCATAACAAAGTCTGCTACACAAGCAACACACTGGTGAGCCAAATGTCTACTGTCGCATTAGTGTTGTTGTTGATCGAAGACGGCGCTGATTGAGAAATGGCAAGAGTCGATATCGAGCTGAAGTAAATATTTCGAGCGAATGAAGTGTTTGCGTACTTTTTACTCTCTTAGTGTGAGCAGAGCCCATGGGTCGACCATAAATCAAACGCCGTCCATTGGTCGTTCGTATCGTTTTCTGTATACGTCCTGTCCAACCGTGGAGTGGGAGCTCAACAAGGTCTTGGATATAAATCATTAGTTTCTCCGCCTCAGAATAGACCTTTCAAGATCTAAAATTATACCGCGCCAACCATCAACGTGCCAGATCTTGGGCGATCTCTCTAAAGTTGAAAGAATCGAGGGCAATATCATCGAATCGGAGGCTCAGCTTAGGCTTTGCGTACTTTTTGGTCTGTGTAAACAAAAACCGCAGGGGCCGGCCACAAATCAATCGTACTTCAGCTAAGAGAAGCGCACCTAATCAGATCAACTGTCCACCTTTTCGCTGTCTATGACGCGCTCACTTGACAAGCCACACAGCCGTTCATCCTGCCTTGTCTGAGAGTCTAACTTAACCATCGAGTTGATCCTTGCAGCTTGACAAAACCTGGAATACAAACCATCATCTTCTCCGACTAGATTGAGATTTTTCAGGATATGAAATTATATCAGTACCAACCATCAGAACTTGGTCGATCACTCACTATCCATTAATCCAAGAACATCTCCGTGCTGGTCATTTCGACATGAAAGACATGCTGACGGTCAGTCCAACAATCGAGGCGAAGTGCGTCGCACATGATGTATGATGTCGCGGCGAATAAATCGACTGACGTAATGGTATGCGCTTTACACAACTCACAGCTCTCAGTTTGAGGGAGTATCCAACGTGCAAGCTAAACATAGCGTACGAACTAGACGGTACGGAGGCTATGTGGAGCATGCATTCTAGTCGAACGGCAGGTGCTGCCGGCCCAACCAAATGATAGTGTCTTTGGGTTACAAGACCGTGGATCAATAGTGGGCGTTCCTAGCGGGGATGTCTTCAAACGATGTCCGCTTGGTGGGAAATGTAGACCTAGGCGTGTATGGGGATGACGCGGTGATTGATGAACATGGCTCACGGGTTTGAACGATTCGTTGGTCATTCTTCGATCTAAAAACAATTTATGTTGCGAAACGTTTTATCAAGGGATTATTAAAGTATCGACATACCAGCTTGAGCACGACACAGGAATATCTTATCGTCACAAAAAGGTTATGCAGGTCGTGCGATAACGAGTCCGATAGACACTTCTGAGGCGCGCAACTGCACCGCATATATTTTTTTTACAGGCGGCTGGAAGACGATGCCATGACCTGCCCACGTTTGTCGTATATCATCGCCATTTCGATAGCAACGTTCCTGTAAGTCCGTTTTCGCCTGCAACATGTGCTGGCCTGTACCACTCCTGTACCTCGAAATGGACCAGCATGTGAGGAACGTTTGGGGAAGCTGTTGGGAACCTCGGAATGCTGGATGAGAGCTGCAGCGCTGAAAGTTCCATTATGTAGTGATCGTGAGAAATTATTATGGAACGTTGCATTGTCACACGGCACACCCACCATGATGCCTATCGATCGATCTTCTACCCAATTCACTGCTGAAAGAACTGACTGCACTCGACCCAAAGTTCAAACGACCGGGTTGTTGACATTGGTAGACTCGAACACACAACTTTTCCTGATGGATCCGCTGAATGGCTGGGTTTCTTGATCAAAGTTTACTCAGGTGATACCCTAGTCGGAGGGTTTTCGAGTCTGAGAAGTTAACGCCACGACTGAACCACGCCAACGGAGCGCTGAGAAGCACGACTTGATCCGATGACTTGAAAAAACGGAACTTGTGTAACGCATATGCTCCACCTGCAACATGTGGCATGTGCTTTGATTGATGAGGCGGAAGCGAGGAACACGCAGAAGGGGCAAACATCAGAAACCATAATGAACTTGACGGCACAATGGTAAGCAATCTTACATTTTGTTGCATCATTGTTTTGATTCAGCCCATTCAGGGCTATAAAAAGACTGTTGCAACGCATTTTCTTATAGTTCCTCACCAGTGGTCTGGTACCGAAAGCTCTATTGTCTGTGCACAGCGATTGGGACAATCGCCTGTTTTGATCTATTCAACCCAATTCTTATTTGAACTCTCGTTGAGCGAGTTTGTAAACGTCTATCATTTTCTTCTCTCCCCGCCGTTCCTCGCATCTCTTCTTTTTTTCCCGACACCCTATATGCTTCGCTCATCCACGATGCTTCGAAGACTTGCCCAACTCCTCCCTGCCCTCGCCATCTCCACTCTCGTCTCAGCTCATGGTTATGTACAGCAGGTGACGATCGACGGCACCGTCTACAAGGGCAATAACTTAAATGTGGAAACCCCTGCCCCTTCTATCATCCGTCTTGTCAGTACGAACAGTCCCGTTAAGGGTGCCCAAAACCCGTACATCAACTGTGGGCAAGACGCTCAGTTCGCTTCCCTGGCAGGAAATGCGAACCCTGGCTCCCAGCTCGAGATTCTATGGGTCGGCGGAACAGATGGGTCATCCAACGTACGTGACTTCACACATGATGCATAGATTGACAAGTGATAATCAATCTGCAGTGGCCCCATAACACAGGCCCACTGATGCACTACATGACCAAGTGCGATGGCTCTTGCTCAACGTACAACTCGACGAACTCCGAGTGGTTCAAGATCTCTGAACTTGGTCTCGAGGCGGACGGCAATACCTGGTATCAAGCAAACTTGAGTCAGTACTGTTCATACTTTGCTTTACTTGTACTCATGTATTCCGCAGATTCTCGAGCTCCTGCGAACGTGACGATCCCGAGCACTCTCGCACCCGGAAATTATTTGCTTCGCTCGGAGATTATCTCCCTCCAACTTGCAATGTCTTCAGGAGGCGCTGAGTTTTACCCTGCGTGCATTCAACTTCAAGTCGGCGGTTCTCAAACTCAGGGCCCGACGTCGAGCGAGGAGTGCTCATTCCCTGGTTGTTACAGTGATGACGATGCCGGTATTCTAACACCAGACGTGAGCTATTTTATCGTTTAATTTTCTTCGAACATAGCACTAATGATCGCGCAGATCTACAACCCTCCCATTCAGTACACGTTCCCCGGCCCTCCTGTCGCAAGCTTCGTGGACGCCGGGTCAAGCTCTGCTGCGCCTTCTTCCGCCGGCTCTGTATCGGGTTCCTCAGCAGGGACTACATCAACCTTTGCCAACGGCCCTTCCTCCACCATTATCGCATCAGCCACTCCAAGTCCAACGGTGACAGGGCAGTGCATGCTTAGTGGCCGTTCCGTCAACGAGGGTGTTGTCAAGCGAGACAGCAGGAACAAGCGGACGCACAAACGGAGACTTGTCCGTTCGCACTAAATGCGAATATTAACTGGCGAGGGTGGGCTTGACGTCCCCCTCCCTCATGGTTATCATATAACAAGGTTTGACACCTCGTGGCACTGCGTGCTGCATCACGATATCACTGATTCGGTTATCCACGTACATACACAATCATTTTTAACTCACTCACTCACGTTCACTCTCACTTCGGCTCCTTTGGAGCGAGCCACTCTCTGTTGCATGTTCGTTCTGCCTTGTGGATACCTTATCTATCTGTATTTTTGGGTGCCCGTCTAGAATGGGTCTTATCCATGCGTAGCCATGGTTAACATGACATGCATGTTGTTACTATAGCTGCACCGGGTGTACATAATGCTTGATGCAATGCAACTGACTATATCTGTAACACAGTGGTTGATGCATCCACTTGAATGCGTGTGCCACCTGTTCGCTCGCGTCGTAGTAGGAGGTATCTTCCATTATTTCGGGGACCACGTGTTCCCGGGTCGGCCGTGCCTCGGCTTAGCACTTACCGCTCGTGGCTCGATGTGCCAAATGGTTTATCGATGGTTGCCTGGCGTACGGTACACATGCCCAAGTTATCTATATGCCAAACAGCCGTGGGAAATCTGAAACGCCTGGTGCCCCACCTCGAACCTAGTCTTTCATCACCGAGTTTTTCTTATGAGTTCTCCGGTGAAACCTTATGCTGGTTCCATATAGAACTTCAGTGCCGCTATGACCCACCGAGGGCACTCCCGCACAACATATCAACAGAATCTCTTTGGTCACATCGAATATCGATCAAGCAAACCCATTAAAGCTTACGAAAAATGGTCCATTACCAATATCGACACCATCATCAAACCGATAGAAACGATCATCAGGGCGAGCCTTGATTTGGCTGAATTTCGCCAAAGTGTACAGGACGGCGCCGATGAAAAATATTTATACTCACCATTGGTGAGTACCCGTTTCTTCAGGCTAGCTTTCGTTCGTATTATAACATATCACAGCAGATATGACAGGATATAAACGAACACACGACAGGTTGGCTCCCTTGCTTGAAGGACATTCGTCCTACCAGCTCGAGTATCCCTCCTTCCTAGTTGGCATGGGTGCAGCTGGTTATACGCGTCTGTGGAGGACTAAGGGTTCCCCCCATATGGTCTTCATTGTCTTTACTAAGTCGCGGTACAGCTACGTGGCGAGCCGTATGGGCTGAGAACAAGTCAAAGAAGAACGAAGTCGTAAGTTTGAAAACCTTATGGAGGTCGCGAACTCGGGAAAGCGAATCCAATGCTTATGGACATATCAAGTTACCTTTACCAGGCATCGCTGAACTCAGTCTTGGGGATGATGTCTACATTCCTTTAGGAAGGGAGACCCATACTCGTGTTACGGTCGGCACCCTCCGTTTTCTCATTCTCGTGACACTGGCGTTCCCGATGATCCCGTCTTCCATCGTCTCGCGTTGACGACTGTGGGACGACCTTTGTGCGACGCTGACACAACAAAAAGATTTCATTTTAGGGTCTCTCGCTGCACTCAGAGGTTCGTCATCATTCAGTTAGCGCGTTGATTAGCTTCCTAAATCATCGCATTTTCAGGACATCAAAGACTCGCGGAGCAAGGTGTTCTTCATCGAGATATGAACTCAGGTAATATCTTTGTCGGTGGTCCGGATTGTGCTGAAGGCTGCTCGCAGATTTTGAACTTGCCTCGGTGGCGCAGCCAGACCCCAGAGACTGAAACCGTAGTCTCATTGCATCCGCCCTCTCTCGCCGCGTGCCAGTTGAACACTAGAAGTGTCTTTCTGGAGGAAACCGTTCCGTCGGTACTGCTTTGTTGTGGCTGAAGAACTTCCATCCATGATGCTTCTTCCGGACAAGAAGAAAATTCGACCGGCTCAAAAACGCGGGGTGCACCATGACCTGGAATCATTCTTGTCCTCTTCTATTAGAAATGAAACATGCTCTGGAGCGCCGACTCTGGCACCAGAATCCAGGCAAAGAATCTCAGATCCAAGAACGTTACCGTACTTTGTTCGGCGGCCATACTATTCTGCTAATGCGACAAGGACGGTCCTGCTTTCTCGATGAAAGCAACCTCTCTGTATATCTTTTAGATGTCCTGGACTTGCCAACGGCGCAGCTACTTTATAGCTGTTAGAGGCTTTTGAAAATCCAACGGTTCTCCAACTTTCCTACTTAGCAATGAACGTAGAGAATCGATCAGAAGATGCAATGGGAGAGTGGCTCACAGGAACTAAAGGTGATCACTTATGCGCAGTTGTACACAATATATGACGTAGCGGTCAGCAAGCTTTCAAGAATTGACGTTTTAACTAAGATGATCAACGAATTGTGTACTTTGATTTCGTCGTCAAAGAATAGAGACTTTGTACGTACGGCATACACCATTGCGAGCCGAGTTTACATAAGGTACCTCCTTTTTGTAGCGGCAACAGTTGCAGTCACCTTTGAACTTGACTCTGCTTTGGTCAGTTACTAAGTCTTCATTGTTTAGGACGTCCTCACAACCTCAAATCAATAGAGCTACCTTGTCGTTCCTTTGACTATTTCATGGCACTGCTACAATTCTTTCTGCCACGATGTCTTTGTCCGTCCGTTTCTTAGTCGCATCTGAAAGCATTTAAGCAGTAAGCAAAACAGCCTGAGTGGTTTCGACACCCCACTACGTACACGTTCTTCAGCTAAGTCAGACTATTACTCGCAATCGTGCTCGGTGTTGACAACACAAACTCTAGTAAGTTCTTCGTTTTACAATCGCTGATAATGTTGACATCAAGTCTCAGCGTATCAAACGGTAGACCAAGCTGAGAAAGAATGAAGCCCGAAGCAGAGTTACTGTCTCTTCCTTCAGAACTAATATTGCATATTCTAAGCTTTCTTCCTTGGCAAGACATTATACGTTGTACATCCGTAAGCTACTATCAAAACACTGATCGGTGTTCTCTGGTACTGATGATCGTCTGGCAGCTTTGCAAGGCCCTTCGCGAGATATATTTGTTGTCCTCCGAGCTTCAGTATATCACCGAACTGGGTGGCCAACAACTGCTCCCTGTTCTCAATGGTTCTCTTCCTGTTTCAGAGCGCCTACAACTCCTGAGGGACAAAGCCCGCGCATGGTCCAAGTTCGACGTTCACTCTTCTGAATCAATCTTTATCCCAGTACAATTCCGTAGACGAACGAAGGTGTCTGTCGTTAATGGTCATGCCTGCTTCTGGAAGCCGACTATGCACTCGGGCAAGATCTTTCCGATAGTACCCAGGCCCTTACAACAAACTATCGAGCGCGATTTCTCTCCAGATTCGCTTTGCTCAATTCCCACACAGAGACAAAGCGACTTTGACGTTTTGAATGTTTTGATGGACCCAGTGCAAAACCTACTCGCCATTGTCTATGTCACGGTCGTTAGAAATGGTGGCCTGGTGTATGACGAGGCGTACTATATTGACCTTGTAGCCCTGGATGGAGACTGTACCCACCCTCAAGCTGCTGGACGGACTCTGTTTCTCTCTGACTTGCCAAAACGCAAGAACTTTGTTACGAAGAGTACGAAAATCGAAGGATTTGGGAGGCATATCGCTTTACGACTGTTCGACGATCAGCTGCGTATCCCTTCATTTACGTCCAGATGGTGGTTGCAGATTTGGGACTGGCAACACTCAACAACGTCCAAGGTGAGCTTTGATCATCATTAGTTGATATACTTGACGGTTGATACTTGATTTAGTGCATCCTCAGCGGCCCAATAGTAGATCCAGATTTCAACGAGATCGACGTTTGCTTCCTCGGAAACGACAGATTTTTGGTTGTCAACGACGATTTGAAGCTCTATTCGATCGAGGACATGTCTCATCCACCGCGATTCCTGGCTCGCTTCTTGTTGCCCGCATCAGTGGTGAATTTACGATGCTTGACTCCGACGAATGATATCGCACGTAGCCCACACCCTTCGCAAGCAACATGGATCTCGGATCCTAAACATCGACTGATCTCTCTTGTCACGTGGAATTCAGAGCTTTACTTCATCATTTCTACTAGGATTTTTTTCGAGGCTGACTTCGTTGACTCGGAAAGGACGAAAATACCATGGGAGTCTTGGGGTCCTCCAAACGCTCATGTTGTCCCGCACCGATTTTCATGCAAACTTAGCGTTAGCGGGAGTCGAGCTTTGTATGCATTCGCGTCCGGCGTAGAATTGAATGACGGCTTGATCGCAACAGAGTACAGGATATATCTTATGGACTTCAGTCCGTCGGCTGTGAAGCGCCACCACGAGCAAGGCCTAGGAAGAATGGTGAACAAGCCATCTAAAGTAGAAAACGTCAAGACGGGTGAATGCATCACGACATCCATGCCCTATGTCGAGGTCGTGTCTCACAAAACGTTCAGTCATGGCGAGTTTGTTGAGATGTGGCTCGATAGAGACCGACTTTATTTGCTGAAGAACCATTTTGATATCGTAAGATCATCTTTTCTTCTGATGAAGTGCGACGTACTCATTGTTTATCCAGGATAAAATAGATCAGTTTGAAGTCATCGAGTTTTGAATCGTGCAGCTAGTAGATCGTTGACTTTCAAGCTGTTTAGACGACTTGTGAGAGCTCTCAATAATATTACTTACCACTCGCATTTTCCTCCCACACTAATAGTAGCACCATGAATTTGAATATGTCCTGCTCTTGCTGAACGATGTCCTTGTGAGATTAGTTACGACTTCAAGTACTCGGCTTGAAGCTCTCGTAGAACTCTACCTTCTGGGGTCGATGCGGGATTATTTTGATCCAGAATCAGGTCGAGGCTGGCGCGTCCTGACTCAGTTGGAGTGTGGAGGACGTAATGTCTGAACAGATGGATGTGATGAGAGATGGGATTTGAGACGCGAATCGCGTCGCTAACGCCATATCTCACCACAACACTAATAGATGCCGAACGAACAGAGAGTCAGCTCAAGAAGAAGCGTAAGACGAGTCCCAAGGGTTCCGGTGGCTGAGATGGAAGCTGTGTCAGATTTGAGATTATAGAGACGATCGATCGAACATCGCTGTTTTCGGGCAACTCCGACTCCGACGTCGAACACAGATTTGAAAACAGCGCCTTGAAAACTATGTATCACTTTGAACATCCTCACTATAAATAAATCACTAGGACTTCCACCGTCAATAGCTAGACAACCCGTAAACGAATGAAGACACGGTTGTTCCTTCAACTTCCTGGCATTTCGCGGAGTCACATAGCGCCTGCTCCAAGCCTGCCCAATGCTTAGCGCTGGTCAACACAGTAGCAAATAAGCATCGCCTCCAGGCTTGCGATCAAGGGTATGGCCTGACATCGTATTTAAACGACGTTGCTACTCACTCTTCTCGTTCAATGCCAACTTCGCCCACAGTGATCTTTAATCATTCGCCATGAGCAACAGCAGCCAATTAACGGACTCAAGCCCAGTTCCTCCGGACACCACAGCAGTTGCTCGCGGAAGCTCGGTATGTTGCTCATGTGGATCACTTGTCCATCACACTCTCAAACACTGACTCTGATGTCCCATTTGTTCAGGTCCAACCGCCAAACAAAGTTCATCGTTTTCTGAGGAAGGTCAAGGATGGTGTAACGAAGAAGATTCCTGTAAGTCGAGCAACCAAGTTGTATTGGGATCAGACTGAGATCATACAGAAGCGCTCGAAGAATTTGCGTAGCCGCGACCCCGTTCAGGTAGGTGACATTCCGACGTCTGTTCTCTATCTAACTTCTACTGGCTACACCGGGCTCAGGATACTTCTGCTGCTGTGCAACAAGTCCCCGATCCCCAATCTGTGAACGAGGCACTTCAGGATGCCGGTCATGGTGCAGATAAGATGAACCAAATTTGGGGACATGCGAGACCCGTATTATCCGCAGGCAAAAAGGGACCAGCAGCACTCGATGATGTAGACAGTATAGAGACCACTTATCTTCAACCCCTCAAGATATTCGACACCGTGATCGGGACGATAGCAGAGGTATGTCTCTCTTCCTCTTTAGATCTAGACTAACAACGTCCTGCAGATGCACCCGTATGCAAAGATGGCATTGGGCGTGCTTTCTTGCGCATCAAAAGTACATTTTTCTTGCCCTTATTCGTATTTCCTGCTCACTTGTTCTGCACGCAGATAATTCTTGCTCAAGCGGATCGCGACGAAGCGGTACTCGACCTCTACAAGAAGTTGGGTCAAGTGTATGGCTTCATAACGCAAGACGACACGCTTCTCAAGATTTCGTCAATGAAGGACATCTTGGGACAGATCTCTCGGCAGACCCTAGAATGCGCCAATTTCATCAGGGATTATTCAGACAAGAAAAGCTTTTGTGAGTCTCCCACAAGTCGTTACACTTTGCAGATTTTCAATCGTATCATAGGGAAGAGACTCGGAAAGAACGTCATCTCGGAAACAAACGATACGATAAAACGGTATAACGATGTGTTGGATGCGCTCATGCAAAATTTCCGTGACCAAGTTACTCACGACGTAGCGATCTACATTCACCATACAAGTAAGGATTCGGACGTGCTTCTGATTCGACGTCCATTCATACTTCTACAGGCGAAATACTGGAATTCAATGGTATGGCTTATGCGGACTCCGCAGGACTAGATACTACGAAGCAATGCCAACCAGGGACACGCAAGGACATTCTCTCCGACATCATGGAATGGATCAACGACAGCAGAGAAGATGTTCCACGGGTGTTATGGCTATCCGGACCTGCCGGAACGGGTAAATCAGCCATTGCTCACACGATCGCCAACTCGTTCATCGGAGTGGGCGGACTTGGTTCTTGTTACTGCTTTGACCAAAACGAAAAAGATCGCCATAAAAAGGTCTTCACCACTATCGCGCGCGACCTGGCTGACCGTCATCCGGAAATGAGACGAGCGTTAGCGGATGCAGTCAAGAACCAGACTGCGCTCAAGACTACATCGGATGTCGTACAGCAGTGGCAGAAGCTTCTTATAGAACCGTTAGGGAAGCTTTCTGAATCACCCGTGGGGCCTGTCGTGATCGTTATCGACGCACTGGACGAAAGTGGCGAGGCAGTGGAAACACGCAGCAACCTTCTTAGTATTCTTTCCGGTAAACTTCAGAACTCTGCTGTTCCTCAAATCACGGAGCTCCCAAAGAACTTTCGGTTTATCGTCACCTCTCGCCCACTCCGCGATATTCGGAATGCGTTTGAGGGCGCTCAAAACATTCGAAGGATTTCCATGGACGACATTCCGTCAAAAGACGCGGAACGTGATATCTATGCTTACGTGTCGAATAAGCTGCAACGGCTTCCGCATTTTGGGAAGGAAGAGTTTACAGCTCTCGCCAAGAAAGCTGATGGTCTTTTCGAGTGGGCACGTCTTGCTTGCAAATCCATCGAAGCACCTCCCTTTGGTTCATCTTCCGTTCAGTTCTTCAATGTCGCGGTGTCTCGCGATAATGTCAAACGGGAGCACCTGTTGTATGATATGTATGACTTAATCCTGAAGCAGATCATACCAAAGGATGAACACGCAGACTCCGAGTTTCGGCAAACACAGCTAGCGATGTTTCGTTCCGTGATCGGACAAATTCTTGGCACAGCCGAACCCCTCCCATTGAATTCTCTGAATGCCATACGAAGCCATTTTCCAGATGAAAGTAAGTGTTACGAAGTGAAGGACATCATAGAGCACATGGGATCTCTCCTCAGCGGTACCACCGACCCATCCACCCCAATCCGACCCCTTCACGCATCCTTCCGCGACTTCCTGACAGACCAATCACGCAGAGGAGAGTTCTTTGTCGACATGCCGAAGGTTCAACGAGACCTTGCTTTCGCATCACTTGGAGTGATGAAAGAAAAACTTTCCTTCGATATCTGCGACTTAAAATCGTCCTATCTCCCCAACTCAGAAGATCCCGGTCTGCGAGAACGAGTTGAAAAGCGCATCCCCCCACATCTATCCTATGCCTGTCGATTCTGGCTTTCACACGTACACGCCACTAAATTCGATTCAGAACTCGCCACAGAAATAAAATCATTCCTCGACCATGAGCGACTGTTCTTCTGGCTCGAAGTACTCTGCCTGATCAATGCGCTCAGCGGCGCAGTCCCCGCCCTTCCGCTCATTGCCAAGTGGTTGAAGGTGAGCACACGGTTATCGAGCGTCAGATAACATGCTCACTAACGCGCAATCGCAATTACAGGGTCACACCGGATACGAAGATGCCTCGTCCGCTGCAACGGACGCGCAGAGATTCATTCAACTCTTCGGCGCCATGATCCTGCACAGCACACCTCATCTCTATGTATCAGCACTTCCATTCTCGCCCGTTCACTCAGCACTATCCAAAACGTTTTCTGCACGGTTTCCGAACTCCCTTCGTGCAGCATCCGGACGTGATATCAACTGGACGGCCGTTCAGACTGTGATCAGCGGACACACTGGTCCTGTTAACTCAGTCTCGTTCTCGCCGGATGGGACTTGCATTGCGACTGGATCGGATGATTGCACAGTACGGTTGTGGGATGCAGCAACGGGGCAGCCAGTAGGCAAGCCCTTGCTGGGTCACACTGACTCAGTCACCTCAGTTTCATTCTCGCCGGATGGGACACGCATCGTATCTGGCTCGGAATATTACACCGTCCGGTTGTGGGATGTAGCAACGTGGCAGGCCATCGGTGAACCCTTATCGGGGCATTATTGGTCGGTTACCTCAGTCGCGTTCTCGCCGAACGGAACTCGCATCGTTTCAGGTTCAGACGATGAGACTGTCCGGCTATGGGATGCAGCGACGCAGCAGCCAGTTGGTGAGCCCTTGGAAGGGCATACTCATCGGGTCCGATCAGTCTCGTTCTCTCCGGATGGGACACACATTGTGTCTGGTTCGAACGATCAAACTGTCCGGCTGTGGGATGCAGGAACGGGGAAGCCTGTCGGTGAGCCCTTGCTTGGGCACACTGATTGGGTTATGTCAGTCTCGTTCTCTCCGGATAAAACTTGCATCGTCTCTGGTTCGCAAGATAAGACTGTCCGGTTGTGGGATGTGGGGACAGGGAAGCCTGTCGGTGAGCCCATGGAGGGGCACACTCATGGGGTGATATCAGTTTCGTTCTCGCGGGATGGAGATCGCATTGTGACAGGTTCGAAAGATTGTACTGTCCGGTTGTGGGATCCAGCAACAGGGAAGCCAGTGGGTGAGCCCTTAGTGGGGCACACTCATTGGGTCAAGTCAGTCTCGTTCTCTCTGGATGGGACTCGCATCGCGACCGGTTCTTCAGATACAACTGTCCGACTGTGGGATGCATCTACAGGGAAGCCAGTTGGTGAGCCCACCAATTCCAATTCCATTACCTCGGTCTCGCTATCGCCGGATGGGACCCGTTTCGCAACTGGTTCGGACGATGGCACTGTCCAGCTGTTAGATGCAGCGACAGGTCATCCAGTCGGTGAGCCCTTGTTGGGGCACACTGCTCGTGTCTACTCAGTCTCGTTCTCGCCGGACGGGACTCGCATCGCAACTGGTTCTGCAGATAAGACTGTCCGGCTGTGGGACGCAGGGACGGGGCGGTTAGTGGGTGAGCCTTTCTGCGGGCACACTGATGAGGTCAACTCAGTCTCATTCTCTCCGGATGGGACCCGCATCGTTTCTGGTTCGAACGACATGACAGTCCGGCTGTGGGATGCAGGGACGGGGAAGCTAGTTGGTGAGCCCTTGGAGGGGCACACTGATCGTGTTTGGTCAGTCTCATTCTCTCCGGATGGGACACGCGTCGTTTCTGGTTCGGGCGATCAAACTGTCTGGTTGTGGGACGCAGGGACGGGGCAGTTAGTGTGTGAACCTTTCCGCGGGCACACTGGCGAGGTTACCTCAGTCTCGTTCTCTCCGGACGGGGCTCACATTGTTTCTGGTTCGGAAGATAAGACAGTCCGACTGTGGGATGCAGAAACAGGGAAGCCTGTTGGTGAGCCCTTGGAGGGGCACACTGGCTGTGTCACATCAGTCGCATTCTCTCCGGATGGGACACGTATCGTTTCTGGTTCAGATGATAAGACAGTCCAGTTGTGGGATCTCGCCACAGGGCAACCAGTCGGCGAGCCCTTGTGGGGGCACACTGAGGAGGTCCGCTCAGTCTCATTCTCGCGGGATGGGACTCGCATCATTTCTTCTTCATGGGATGGTACTGTCCGAATGTGGTATGCAGCGATTGGGAAGTCACTGCAGGACCATACCGAAGGAGACTGTTTACCATCTTCCCCGCATGACAATTGCATCTCACATCCAACACCGGCCATCCCCACATCCAACACCGCGAACAATGCCTTCATTTCCTTCTCATCACACTCGACACATGCACTGCGCGACACGGCTGAGCTGCTAGCAGGCGCACCCCATAATGTCCCCAGGCCGATGTTTAATTTCCTGGAGGCAGATGGATGGATGATGGGACCCCATCATCGGCTCTTATTCTGGGTACCGCCCGCCTCTCGAAAACCATTTTATAATATCTGGACTGTGTTAGTGATACACAGAGGTGTTGAGCTTGACTTGAGCTGCATGTCACATGGCACACGCTGGCAGGACTGCTACAAGGAGTGAGTCTCCAGTTTTTTCCGTTCCTCGCAGTCAATTAATCTGATCCTTATAGCTCTTCATTACAATAGTCTCGTCCCAGTAAATTGAATTCCGGAAGTGTCAGAGATACTTTGTCGAGTACGATATGGCATGTACAGTTGATTCATCGTGTATTAGATACATAGCATTATATTTGACTTGGGGTGGTTTGAGCAAACGATGTGTGCGTCAGAAAGGTTGTGACTGAGTGACATATTTTCGAGAGCATAGAACGATTATGAGTGATCAAAGATGCGATCAGGCGAAACCAATGGACGGAAGTGCGTGCTCAAGGCACCTGCCAGAGTGAATTGAAGAAACTGAAGAAGATTGCGCAGCAGCATGCGTCGATTGAAGTTTTGGATAGTCGTTTGGCTTCGGATGCACACCGCACACACAGTTTAAAACGTTGAAAGGACTGGGGCAATGGAAAGGAACGTGTTTCATTGCGTACAGTACAACATATGTATGGTAACGTGCCATGAGTTAATGATGGGTGCAAGGATATCGAGACTTGAGGCGTGGAATATGCGAAACTCCAAGAACACATGCCAGAAATGAAATGGGCGAGCGTCTAGGAAGCTAAAAGCAATATGAAAGACGACATTTCATCAAGGAAAATAATATTGGGTGCGACTTACCATGACACTCGGTTTTGCCATTTTGCCCAGGTCATCCTCTTTCAGATCGACTGCTCCATTCTTCTGCCCTCGCTGCTCACCTCTACGCCTAGTGCCCGCTTACGCATTTGGCACAGGCCTTCCTGATGTCGGCTCGCGAGGGATGTGTTGCACTGCCTTGCATCGCAGATATTTTCACGTTTGATGGCGTGTGCTGAGGGTTAGCATGCTCAGTTGCGACTTCAAGTAGACGGCTTGAAGCTCTCGTACTGGATCGCTGCCTCCTGGGGTCGATACGCGATCATTTGATCCAGAAATCAGGTCGAGGCTGGCGCGTCCTGACTCAGTTTAGAGTGACAAATGCGTAGGATGAGAAATGGAATTTGATTTGAGACACGGGTATGTCAGATCTGAGATCATATACAGGCTGCAACCTGCAGGAATCGATGATCGATCGAACGTTGAACGTCTGTTTTCGGGTAACTCCGACATCAGTCCTTAACTGAGTAACTAAGATTATCACTGACCTCGACTGTCCATACTAACTTATGAATTAAGATGGTCCGACTCGTTCCTTCGACTTCCTGGCGTTTCACGGAGTCACATCATAATAGTACCCAGTGCCCCAGGCAGCCTGCTGGCCATGCTTAGGGCTTCGGAGGTCAATACAGCAGCAAATAAGTGTTGCCTCGAGGTTTGCGGCCAAGGGTATGCCCTGCTATCATATTTAAGCGACGTTTCTACCCACTCTTCTCATTCAATATTCAACGCCTACTTCGCCCACACTGACCAGTAACTATTCGCCATGAGCAACACTAATCAATCAAGGGACCCGAGTTCAGTTCCTCCAGACACCACAGCAGTCGTTCGAGGAAGCTCGGTACGTCGCTCATATACATCACTTGTCCACCTCACTCTCGAACATTGACTCTGATGCCCCCATTTGTCCAGGCCCGACCGCCACACAATTTCTGTCGGTTTCTGAAGAAGGTCAAGGATGGTGTAACAAAGAAGATTTCTGTAAGTTGAGAAACCGAATTGCATGGGACCAGACTGAGATCATACAAAAGCGCTCGAACCTGAGGAATTTGCGTGGTCGCGAGCCTGTTCTTCCGAATGTTGATCACACAGGCGCCTTGTCAACTGCAAATATCGAGCCCGAGGTAGGTCACCTTTCAGTTTCTTCTTTCTCTCTTAACTTTTGATGGCTGCACAGGTTCAGGATGCTCCATCCAGTGCGAAACAAGGCGGTGATCCCCAATCGGCGCTTCGAGACGCCAAAAAAGCTGTCAAAGGCATGAATCTACTTTCAGGGCCTGTAGAATCTGGGGCATCCGCCGCCCAAAATGCATCAGGGGATCTCGAGGACGCATGTGATTTCGACGACACATATCTTCAACACCTCAGGATGTTCGACAATATTATCGCGAGGCTCGCGGATGTATGGGCCCATTCCGCTTGGTTGGAACAGAACTAATCCCTTTCCGCAGGTACATCCATATGCAAAGATTGCACTGGGCGTCTTGTCCTGTGCTTCAAAAGTATGTTCGGTTCCTGTCTTGTTTTATCACCCGCTCAGGAGTCATCGGTGCAGATGGTCATCGCCCAATCGGATCGCGACCAAGCAGTCCATTGTCTTGTCGACAAGTTGGATCAAGTTTATGAGTTTATGACTCAGGACGAGATGCTTGGCCAGATTCCATCGATGGGCGATATCCTTGGACAGATCTCTCAGCAGACCCTTGAATGCGCTCGTTTCATTAGAGATTATTCAGAGACCAAGAACTTCTGTGAGTCTTCAAACTGTTGCACGTTCCACGCGCTTAGTCTCCTACCATTACAACAGGGAAGAGACTCGGGAAAGACATCCTCACCGAAACAAATAATGAAATTAAACGGTACAGCGATGCGTTGGATGCCCTCATGCAAAGCTTCCGGGACCGAGTTGCTCGGGACGTAGCTATTTACACCCACCGTACAGGTGAGTATCGTACTTGTTCCTGACGCAACAGCTATACATTTTTCCTCAGGCGAACTACTGGACCTCAGCGGTATAACTTATGCAGCGAACGCAGGGCTAGACACCAGGAAACAATGTCTCCCAGGGACGCGCACGGAAGTACTCTCCCAAATCACAGATTGGGTGGACAGCACTGGAGACGACGTTCCACGGGTGCTGTGGCTATCTGGCACTGCAGGCAAGGGCAAATCAGCCATTGCCCACACGATCGCTAAGTGGTTCAGCGATGCGGGAGGGCTTGGTTCGTGTTATTGCTTCGATCAAGATCGAGGAGCCGACCGTCGCCATGAAAAGATATTCTCTACCATCGCGCGCGACCTGGCTGACCGTGATTGGGGGATGAGGCGAGCCTTGGCAGACACCGTTCAGAATGCCAGTGCGCTGAAGACTACAGCTGACATCATCCAGCAATGGCAGAAGCTTCTGATGGAACCAATGCAGAAGCTCTCAGATTCAACCGTGGGCCCTGTCGTGATCGTGATCGACGCACTGGACGAGAGCGGGGCGGCCAAGACACGTAGCGACCTTCTTCGCATTCTTTCCGGTAAACTTCAGAACTCTGCCGTTCCTCAAATCACGGAGCTCCCAAAGAACTTCCGGTTTATCGTCACCTCTCGCCCACTCCGCGATATTCGGAATGCATTTGAGGGTGCTCAACACATTAAGAGGATTTCCATGGACGACATTCTACCAGAAGTCGCGGAACGCGATATCCATGCTTACGTGTCGAAGAAGTTGGAAGGGCTTCCGGATTTTGGGAGCACAGAGTTTACAGCCCTGGCCAAGAAAGCTGATGGTCTTTTCGAGTGGGCACGTCTTGCTTGCAAATCCATCGAAGCACCTCCCTTTGGTTCATCTTCCGTTCAGTTCTTCAATGTCACGGTGTCTCGCGATGGTGTCAAACGGGAGCACCTGTTGTATGATATGTATAACTTAATTCTGAAGCAGATCATACCAAAGGATGAACACGCAGACCCGGAGTTTCGGAAAACACAGCTAGCGGCATTTCATTCCGTGATGGGACAAATTCTTGGCACAGCCGAACCCCTCCCTGTGAAATCCCTGAATGCCATGCGAAGGCATTTTCCAGATGAAAGCAAGTGTTACGAAGTGAAGAACATCATAGAACACATGGGATCTCTCCTCAGCGGTACCACCGACCCATCCACGCCAATCCGACCCCTTCACGCATCCTTCCGCGATTTCCTGACAGATCAATCACACAGTAAAGAGTTCTTCGTCGACATGCCGAAGGTTCAACGAGACCTTGCTTTCGCATCACTTGGAGTGATGAAAGATATACTCTCCTTCAATATCTGCGACTTAAAATCATCCTATCTCCCCAACTCCGAAGATCCCGGTCTGCGAGAACGAGTTGAAGAGTGCATTCCCCCACATCTATCCTATGCCTGCCGATTCTGGCTTTCACACGTACAAGCCACTAAGTTCGATTCAGAACTCGCCACAGAAATAAAATCATTCCTCGACCATGAGCGACTGTTCTTCTGGCTCGAAGTACTCTGCCTGATCAATGCGCTCAGCGGCGCAGTCCCCGCCCTTCCGCTCATTGCCAAGTGGTTGAAGGTGAGCGCACGGTTATCGAGCGTCAGATAACATACTCCTAACGCTCAATCACAATTACAGGGTCACACCGGATATGAAGATGCCTCGTCCGCTGCAACGGACGCGCAGAGATTCATTCAACTCTTCGGCGCCATGATCCTGCACAGCACACCTCATCTCTATGTATCAGCACTTCCATTCTCGCCCGTTCACTCAGCACTATCCAAAACGTTTTCTGCACGGTTTCCGAACTCTCTTCGTGTAGCATCTGGACGTGACATCAACTGGCCGGCCGTTCTGACTGTGATCAGCGGACACACTGGTTATGTTAACTCAGTCTCGTTCTCGCCGGATGGGACTCTCATTGCGACTGGATCGAATGATCGCACTGTGCGGTTGTGGGACGCAGCAACGGGGCAGCCAGTAGGCAAGCCCTTGCTGGGGCACGCTGCATTAGTTACCTCAGTTTCATTCTCGCCGGATGGGACACGCATCGTGTCTGGCTCGGAAGATAAGACCATCCGGTTGTGGGATTTAGCAACGTGGCAGGCCATTGGTGAGCCCTTATTGGGGCATACTAGGTCGGTTACCTCAGTAGCGTTCTCGCCGAACGGAACTCGCATCGTTTCAGGTTCATGGGATGAGACTGTCCGGCTATGGGATGCAGCGACGCAGCAGCCAGTTGGTGAGCCCTTGGAAGGGCACACTCATTCGGTCAATCCAGTCTCGTTTTCTCCGGATGGGACACTCATCGTTTCTGGTTCGTTCGATCGATCTGTCCGGCTGTGGGATGCAGGAACGGGGAAGCCTGTCGGTGAGCCCTTGCTGGGGCATACTGGTGGGGTTATGTCAGTCTCGTTCTCTCCAGATGGGACTCACATTGTCTCTGGTTCGACCGATAAGACTGTCCGGCTGTGGGATGTGGCAACAGGGAAGCCTGTTGGTGAGCCCATGGAGGGGCACACTCATGGGGTGATATCAGTTTCGTTCTCGCCAGATGGAAGTTACATCGTGACAGGTTCGGAAGATTGTACTGTCCGGTTGTGGGATCCAGCAACAGGGAAGGCAGTCGGTGAGCCCTTACTGGGGCACACTAGTTATGTCAACTCAGTCTCGTTCTCTCCGGATGGGACTCGCATCGTTTCTGGTTCAGATGATAAGACAGTCCGGTTGTGGGATCTCGCCACAGGGCAACCAGTCGGCGAGCCCACCAATTCCAATTCCATTACCTCAGTCTCGCTATCGCCGGATGGGACCTGCTTTGCTACTGGTTCAAGAGATGGCACTGTCCAGCTGTTCGATGCAGTGACAGGTCGTCCAGTTGGTGAGCCCTTGTTGGGGCACACTGCTTATGTCTGTTCAGTCTCGTTCTCACCAGACGGGACTTGCATTGTGACTGGTTCTCAGGATAAGACTGTTTGGCTGTGGGACGCAGGGATGGGGCAGTTAGTGGGTGAACCTTTCCGTGGGCACACTGGCGAGGTTACATCAGTCTCGTTCTCTCCGGATGGGACTCGCATCATTTCTGGTTCTGACGATAAGACAGCCCAGTTGTGGGATGCAGGGACAGGGAAGCTAGTTGGTGAGCCCTTACTGGGGCACACTAATTGGGTTTGGTCAGTCTCATTCTCGCCGGACGGAACTCGCATTGCGACTGGTTCTGCAGATAAGACTGTCCGGTTGTGGGACGCAGGGACGGGGCAGTTAGTGGGTGAGCCTTTCCTTGGGCACACTGATCAGGTTTACTCGGTCTCGTTCTCTCCGGACGGGACTCGCATCGTTTCTGGTTTTTTTTTGTTTTTTTTTTGGCCAGTGTTTATTGTCCGTTGGGGCATAGCCCTATGGTAGACAAAACATGCGAGTATTTACTGTAGCGTACTATTTGTTTATGTGTGTCCGGTGGTGTACAATCATTGGTCCAGGTGGAATACGAGGACAGTTAAGGCCAGCTAAAGGCGATAGTGGGAGTGCAAGCTCGTTCATTCTTCTTCGTCATCTTCGTCTGCGGGTGGTGTGACGTCACCAAAGGTCTGTTCCATTCTGTGTGTACTTGCTATGAAGCGCAGTAGAGGTTTGATACACTTTGAATTGTTCAGCAGGTTCTTGAGGTGATTGGTCTGCGGGCCGAGTTCGAATTGGAGTGCAAGGCGTTGTGTTATGTACTTTGGGCAGGTGATTATAAAATGGTGGACCATTTCCTCGCGTTCGCCGCATTGCTGACATTTGGGGCTGGGTACTTTTGCGATACGATGTAGGTGCTTGTTTAGCGGGGCGTGTCCTGAACGAAATTGGAAAAGGAGTGAAGAGTGTCGGCGCGGGAGTTTTTCTATCAGCTTTGAGAAGTGTTTCGAGGGAGCCGTTGCGTCGATTTCATGAAGGCGTTTGTATCGCGGTGAGTTTTTCATGATGTTTGATGATTCTTCTTTGATTATTCGTCCAAACTGCTGCTTTAGCGCCGACTTGCTGATGGGGAGGATGATTGCCGCATTTGTTCTTGTGGTGAGGAGGGATTTGGGGAGTTCGTTAGGTGCGCTACTGTTTCCTCTGGCTGCCATCTTCGCTTGCTCATCGGCTGCTTCATTGCCTGGAATTCCGTGGTGGCCTGGGGTCCATCGTACGGTCAACTTGCGTTCGTCGTGTGCGGGTATGAGCTTGCGCAGGTCATCATGGAATTTATCCATAAGGTAGTGACCGGGTTTGGAGACGAAGGCCTTGGTTGCCCAGATGGCGGCTTGGTTGTCAACGCCGAGGGCCATTGATCCTTCTCCTCCTTCCTCTTTCAACAGCTCTATTGCCAAGATCATTCCTACTAACTCTCCCTTGTAGACCGTGTGCTCCTGGTCTCCTCCTAAGTAGAACCTCTTTGTTCCTACTACTTCGCCATTCCTTATCAATACTGCCGCTCCTCCTACTCCTCCGTCTATTGCCGAGCCGTCAGAATATGCTTGAAGGTCTTCATCTGCACCTTCATCGTCGTTGACGGCTGTGGCTGCGTCTGCCGCCATCTCTGTTGCGACGTCCGGGGCCCATTTGGGGTAGTGTCGTATTGGCTCAATTGTTTCTACTGTGTGCGGGTTGAGTCGAAATTCATTGAGTAGGCGGTGTATGGGTGATGGGTGTCTCTTGCAGCTTCCGAAGTCTCTTCTGGTACAGGCATTGTACGCTGTGCGGATGCCCTTGTAAAGGGGGTGCGACTTATGCATCGTGATCATGCGTAAAGTGGCTCTGTGGCACACTTTGCGTAATAGCTGTTGAAAAGGGAGTATGTCAGCATGTGCGTCTAAGAGATCAGTAGCAGAGGTTCTCATTCCCCCCGTTATCATAGTGGTTGCCATCCGCTGAACTCTGGCCATCTTCGATGCGAAGCCTCTTGCTCCGCGGCCAGCATTCTTCCTTCCCCTTCCTTTTGCGACAAGTCCGGAGCACCAGATGTCTGCCGCGTAGAGCATCTTGGGGATGACTACTCCTTCGTACAGTTTCTTGAGTAGTCGGCCATGGACACCTTTCATAGCTCGAGTCATGCGTTGGCATGCCATTGTGTACCGAGTTCCTTTTGCTAAGGCGTAGGTTGCATGTTCTTTAAAGGTCAGTTCATCATCGACTATGACTCCAAGAAATTTGTGCGATCTTGATGGTTGAATGATGTGGTTGCGGATGGAGATAGGTGGGCGGGGAACTGGGATGGTCTTTCCGCGGCGATTGGGGTCTGCTATTCGATGTCTTGATAGACATAGTAGGGCCGTTTTATCTAGTTCAAAGTCAGCCAGACCATTCAGTCAAAACCCCACATAGAACCTGTACCCCGGACATGCCAAAAGGCCGTAGACCATGTGCAGCCAGAGGCTGGCCAGCTGTACTAAATTTATGTAGATGTGGCACTGGCCAGCCCGTAGAGGCTTATCCTAGCCAATATCAATTCTACATACAGTAATATTCTACTAGCTATATACTAGAGTACCAGACCTGCCAGAGATGTAGGACAAGTGCTGGCCAGATATTGAATGGGAGATAGGAGACCCGTAGAAACTGACCAGCCAGACATGTAGAGCCTGTGCTGGCCAGATATTGAATGGGAGGTAGGAGACCTGTAGAAACTGACCAGCCAGACATGTAGAGCCTGTGCTGGCCAGAAGTGAAATGGGATGTAGGAGACTGGTAAAAACTGACCAGCCAGAGACCTAGAGCCTGTGCTGGCCAGAAGTGAAATGGGAGGTAGCTGACTGGTAGAATTCAAACAAGTACCAGAAGCAAGTCCAGCATATTTTTTCTCTGAACACCAAAATCACAAGGGTGGTATAATGGTGATAATATAGTTAAGATACCATAATCATCTTGTCCTTGAATGAATTCTCTGCATTGAGCACAAATCTTTCCCATAAGAGCACCTGCCGTTGTGCATAAGCTTGATGCCCAAGCCTTGTGGCTTGTTGATATCTTTTGTCCCATTCACCCATCTTGTGCCTAAACCAGCCAACCGTCCAACCCATCTCATGCCGAACCAAATTTAATTCCTCCTCCCACCTTTGCCACCTAGCCTTAGCTTTTAACCAATTGACCCTGTAGACTAATACTTGTGGTAAGAATGCATGTTGACGATTAAGTACCACTCACATTCATCCATCCACAAGTCTTGGTGAACATCACCACCATTGTTGACCCTCCAAAACCAAGCTAGTCTGTCTGATCCCTGACCATATCTATTCTCCTCTGTCACTTCCTGGTTTACGGTGAGCTGGTTGGGCTGAATTTGTTGATAAACATTCCTGAGAGTTTCTTCATCCACCCCTAGTCTCCCCATGGCATCCCTTGCCCTTTGATAACTTCGAACACACTTATCTATTTTTATTCGGCACCGAAAAGCCTCTTGCTTTGACCTGGTGCCCACCCAGGTAGAATCCGAACTCCGGAAGTGTTGCCGATAAATGATTGCTTTATGACCAAGGGCCTGCCGTAACCTTTCTAGGCAATCGTTTGCCTGACCCTGCCATAACTGGAGTTCTTCGCTCCGCAGAGCACCCAAGTCAAGGGCTAGAGCATCCTGGTGTGATATTGATGATGGCATCCAAATACCCATCACTTCTGCAGGAACTTCATCACCGATCTCTTCTGAAGTAAACTCAACATCTCCAACTTCTTGCCCTAGCTCCTCGGTATCTGCTGTGCAAAACCTGATGTCATCCATGGGCATTGTACCTGAGTTTAATTCGATGCCTTGCGTCATGGCATCAGTTTTTTCGTGATATTTTGAGATCCAGACAGCTAATTTTTGACGTTTTTCTGCCACCACAGCCTTTTGAGTAGCAGATGCATCTTGGGGAAGCTGCCGAATATCTACTCGCAATGCATCCCTAGGGCTGAATTGAAACATGTGTGAATGCAAAGGTGATTAAATGACTTACCGTGCATCCTCCAAATTGATACCTTCAATAAGCCAAGATACCAATCCCAATTTGCCAGTATCAGCATATTCGGTTTCGGTTAATTTAAGCCGTATTTCCGCCATTGTTGGTGCTTCGAATCACCCATCAGAATGTACATGGCATGGAAGCCGGTAGAAGCTCTGGAACACTCACCTTTATCTATTCTTAGACGGTATATGTCGAGATGCTCCCCCCTCAGCTCCATTGCTTGTTTCTCATCACTTTCCCACAAGCTGACTTTGTTGACATCCAAAGATTTCGTAAGATCTTCAAATGGAATCCTTGTGTCATCAATGCCCTTATCCGCACGTTTGTACTTTCGTAACAGGGTCTTAACTGATAATATTTAATCAAAGTCTCATTGATTCCAAATATGAGACTCACTGATACCAACAAGTTTTTTCCAATTCGAGTTCCGCATATGGTCATCAAGGATTTCTTGACGGTGGGCTTGACTCATGGAACAGGCTGTTGGGGATATCTTATTGAAGGGAGCCCAGAGTGTCTCCAGGATTTCGCCATCAACCTGGGCAGCTCCAACAATGAAGTTCAGGCTGTATCTAGCAAAACAAGCTAGTTTATGAGCGCTGAGATGAAATTTCCCTACAGCAGCTATAATCTCCACATTGTCAGGGAGCGTCAGGGCAGGGCAGTTGTCAACACGCTCTGCAAAGTGAAGGTTCCACTGACACCCCACATCATAAATGACGAGAGAGGTATCAATTCGGTCCCCAGAGTGCTTAATACCCTCACATATGGAGTAATCTATATTCATGTGGCTTAACAGGATTTTGTCAGCATATTTAGGTCATCACATAATAAATCAAAGAAGACTTGCCGTTCACCCTTCTGGAAGTCTACTACAGAGTGTGGAACAAAACATCCATGCCTAGCACAAGCTGTGGCACCCACCCCAGTGGCTCGAAGGTTGCTCCGGTTTGCATTTGCTGCATTGACTGCCCGATGGTTGCTACATGTGGACCTCTTCTGACACATTGAGAATGCCACTGAGAATTAAAAATCAATTAGTTGGCTGACCTCTTTGCTTTCCATTGCTGAGCTCAAGTGAGCTTGATATTCAGCATCAGTTACCACGTAACCTGAACCATCTGAGAGGAAGATGTCTAATTCAGGCTCACGCATGTTCATATGCTGAGCAGTGAAGTTTCCATCAACTACCAATCTCCTCATAACTAGCCACCTGCAACCAACAATTAGCTTTGTTTGACCTTAGTTAAGCTACAACAGAAACAGCGACCGGGCGGCTCCCAACTACTCCTGGCCAGCATTTAGTCTACCCTGGGTAGAACTGAGGCTGGCCAGCTTGATCCCCAGCTAGACTGACTGGCCAGGATATGTGATAGCAGCCGTAGTAGGTGTACTGGCCGGAGCATTTAATAATCAAACAACTTGCCTTTCATACTTCTGCTCCCACAGCAAAGGCATATTGATTCCCGGCTGTGGACACGAAGGGCAGAAGAGAGCCAGATCTCCTGGGCCAGGCCCTGATTCCATATCGTGGCCGAATCCAAACCATTTTCGGTTCTTTAAGTCCCGCCACAGTCGGGATACTCTCATGAGTTCACGGTACCGATCCTATCAATGCACGCTAGGTATTCAGAAAAATCTACTGATCAAGTGCACTCGAACTCACTGGGACAGTATCCTGGAATGCATTATTAGTCAACCTTGTGAGTTTCTCAAAGAAGCTCCTCGCGGAGGTTTTGCATTCCAAGGCGTCAATGAGAAAATGATCCAGCACCTCGAAGGTAAAAGCAGTCTTGGGACGGGTGGAGCTGGCAGGAAATAGTCCAGCTCTTAGGAGCTGTAGATGCTGTTCGGAATCGGATCCCTGGCAATGACACCATGCTATATTATGTGTGAACACCCCAGAAGAATGTACAATAGTGACCAGGGTGGTATCATGGGGCAATGCGTCAACCTCCTGGTCACAAAGTTGTGAAGCTTCATACCAAGGGCAAGACTCTCCACCGTGTCCTAAGTACCATATAAAACCCTGGTCAGCTAGAGTGACATCCTCGAAGCACTTCCCGATCCACAATTGGATTTTGTGAAAAGGTAATGACTGATGCAACTTGATCATGCAAGGGCGACACCAGCTGTGGTCTCCAGTGCAAGTCGAACAACTGAATATGGCCTCAGCACTTTGGCAAGTCTCGCAGGGGCCAGCACGGATAAATTGTTCTGATTCCAGGATGATGTCTAGATATAGATCCCGGTAGGCAAGATACTCTGCTATAAAGTTGTTTTGCATCTATATTATGTATTATGAGAAGAGAGTTATCTGTAAGATACAAATTGTGGGTTGTACCTTGGTTTTTCTTGCGTGCTGAGTAGCCTCTCCTTCTAGACCAAAGTCACCAAATGTCTCGATGTCTGGGAAATCCATCGAGGCCTCCTTTGCTCGCTTCCTGGGGCTGGAGGAGGAGGAACGCCCTCCTGATATTTCATACAGTGGATCAGCATGAGATTCGAGCCACGAGGGCTTTCCCCTCTTTCCTGCCGTAGGTTTGTAGGCAATATAGTTGACATCCAGGTCTTTTCGTTGTGACAAACTACCCCTGTCTTTGAAAGAATATGAAACAGCCTTCAGACGGGTTTTTTTCTGGCCAGACATAACACTTGGACCAAGGAATGAGAATGAGCACTCCAAAATAAGGCAAGCAATGCAACTGAAAATCGATCTCCATCAAATCCAGCCGTATCTCCTCTTGATAGATTAATTAACTCTATTTACCGTCTAACTGCTACCCCCCCGCGCCCAACTCCACTTATTTTTCCCACCTTCTTCCCACAAACAGGTTTCAGACCTCTACCAGCCCCCACTCGCTTGAGAAAATCCTGCTCAATTGGAAAGCTCGGCCTTGGGATGTCCTGCTTATCGTGGACCTTATCCTTGACAAAGTGGGCAATCACAATCCTCTCACCATCACCCCAACCTGGGACTCCATGTTCCAACACCTTGCCTGCAATATATACCATAGTCCCAGGGGGGTAACCTAGTTCGGCGCCCAAGTCCGGCAGATCTAGTATGGCCTGGTTGGCTTGGCCAAGGCTAACCAGAAGGTCGTAGAATGATGGTGATGCTCCTGGATCTCGGTGATGGGGTGTCTCTCGATTGACAATTACCTCAATTCCCGAAAAGACAGAGGGCCAAACAACTGGTTTTGAGGTACGAACCATATTCTTCAGCGCAGAGACCGATTTGATGCCAGCAAGATACTGATCTGGCGCAATAATACTAGTAATAACCGACCAGAGTTGTTCTGGGACAGTCATTTCGGACAACCAACGCCGAACCACAGGCGACCCAAGGTCGGTTGATTGGTACAAATGATCTTGAAGATGCTAGCTCCATTAAGTTACTTTTGTACTTAAACAAGCATAGGAAGACAAACTTACCTCTTGGCGCTGCATGAATCCACCAGGGCATAAAGTCACCCGCCCTGCTCCGAACTCTCCCCCCCCTGGAGGTATGACAAAACCTTGCGAACGCCAAGGGCTCTTTTCCTCTTCAGTTGCCTTGGCCAAAAACCGGTCTAGGACAGGTCTGAGCGACTTGACCGTGCTATTGACGTGTTCCTAAATATAAACAGTTACCCGGTCTTCGACTGCATATCTGAAAGTTGTCATACCATTCAATCAGGCACCAAGATCTCTGGCAAATACCAAGCGAGTATCCTTCCATGCTTGTCAACAAACGTGGTCGGCTCCGTAATGTGGCCGAAGGAAGGGGTCTTGAAATATTTTGCAAGTTTCTCTCTTTGTTGGCTGTCAGCATTCAACGGGTTTGGTGCCACCTTAGCTCGGTCTGCAAAGCGGTGGACGTCCCAATCCGCCCTTACTGGGGTCAAACAATCACAAACAGACTCTGGTGAAATTCAAATAAAAGCCTACAACTATTAACGGCGGCATAAGCTATGCCAACTGCAGCCCTGGAGAGTTCAATCTCGGAAATCTCTGTTGTCTTGACACCTATACCAGAACTGGAAAGCTGAACGTTCCGCCACTCGTTCCAGAGTCTCATCCTTAAATTTGTAGCAACTTAGCCTGACCAAATGTTAACTTAGAACTGGCTTACTTTGCTTTTTGTAGTGTTCTATCGTCCATCTTAGTATCTGAGAATAATTCAAATGGTGATGAATTCCGGAGTAGCTCATCTACGCGGCTAGAGAGGTTTTTGGACAGTTTTGTCATAGTATCCTCCATAGCAGAAGAAGCAGAAGAACAGAAGATTAATGGCACCAGGAAAATTTTTCCAGTAGTTTGGAGCTAGGCTATATGGGGATATACCAAATGAGATTGCTAGGGCGATGTATGCGATGGCTTCTTGAGTACTTTAGCCGGATTTGAGGATAGGCTGTTAACCTCATGATAAGCGGAACTGGTAGGATGATGGTTTGTAGGAGACTACTGACCCCATGATATACAGTACAAGAATAGTTTAGTCTGCTTGGGTGCGCACTGGTCGGACGTGTGAGGTGATGTAGGCGATGGCTTCTTGAGCAGCTTGGACAGGTGCAGAAGACCAAGTCTGCCTATACCGCCATGCGGTTTATTGGGCATATCCTTCCCGCCCAGTACAAGAATAGAAGAATAGTCCGACTATTCTGGTACTGGGCAGCAAGCTTGGCAAAGCTGCTCAAGAAGCCATTGCCTATGTCACCTCACACATCCGACCAGTGCGCACCCAAGCAGACTATACTATTCTTGTACTGTAAGGAAGATAGTATAATGTTGGTATCCAGTACAAGAATAAAAGACTATTCTGATACTGTGCGGGCAAGCTTGGCAAAGCTGCTCAAGAAGCCATTGCCTACATCACCTCACACGCCCGCCTAGTACAAGAATAGTTTCACTATTCTTGTACTGGGCAGCATACCAAATGGTTTCTTGAGTAGCTTGGTCAAGCTCAGACACAATCTAAACCAGGCGGCGGTATAGGCAATGGTTTCTTGAGAAGCTTTGTTAAGCTTAGACGAATTTGAGGGCAGGCTGTTAAGCTCCACTAGAAGATCTAGAACAGCATGACTTACTCTGACGTTCCGACTTGTCAGAGATGCTGCTCAGAATTCTACTTGGGTGGGATAGAGGTCGGTCACGTGACTTATTGTGGGGGCAAGACAGGGCGCCACGGACGGTCACGTGACTTTTTACTAGGGGCGGGAAGGGGCGCTCAGCCTTTCTTTTGAAAGTTTTTATTAAGTTAAAGCTATTACAGGCCAAAGCAAATGTAAAGTAAAGAAAATAAAATACTAAGATATACGAAATGAGGTAAACTGGCTAATACAAAGCCTCGGCGGAGGGGCCCTCCCCACCTTGGCCTTGTACAGCAAACTACTACAAGAAAGAATTGAATATATATATAAACAGATTAAGAACAGTCTGCGGGCGCTGAGTTAGCACCTGTGATGTGAATATGAATCAAAATTACCTGATGATGAATTTCCAAAAAAAATCTGTAAGCGGCGGTCAGAGAGTGTTCCTAGAATAATGAGACAAATACCTTAGGCGCGCTGGTGCGCAGACCAGACCTCCCTGCCCAAGATTGATGAAGGAGGGTGGATAGGTACACCGGCGTGCACACTAAACCACCCCCCAAGCCCCCAGAGTGTTCAAACAGAGAGACTAGGTGCGCCGGCGCGCACACTAGACCTCCCTGCCCAAGATTGATGGAGGAGGGTGGATAGGTGCACCGGCGTGCGCACTAAACCACCCCCCAAGCCCCCAGAGTGTTTAAACAAGGAGACTAGGCGCGCCGGCGCGCACACTAGACCTCCCTGCCCAAGATTGATGGAGGAGGGTGGATAGGCGCACCGGCGTGCACACTAAACCACCCCCCAAGCCCCCAGAGTGTTCAAACAGAGAGACTAGGTGCGCCGGCGCGCACACTAGACCTCCCTGCCCAAGATTGATGGAGGAGGGTGGATAGGTGCACCGGCGTGCGCACTAAACCACCCCCCAAGCCCCCAGAGTGTTCAAACAGAGAGACTAGGCGCGCCGGCGCGCACACTAGACCTCCCTGCCCAAGATAAATGTCACTAGAGAGGAAGAAGCATTGTAAGCTTAAGAGTGCGCAAGATAGTACTCACCTTGTTATGAAAAAAAGACCTATGAAAGAACCAAACCAGCGTTCAGTAAGGATTTTGAGATAAAAAGAATTATACCTAAGTTAAATTGAGGCCGCTCATTGACCATTAACCGCTTACACAGCTGCAGCCTGTGTAAGTGGCTAATGGGATGAGCCGGTGGTGTTGAGTGGAGAGGAAGAATGAAAAGTCAACCGTGTGAAACATTGGTGACGCGGCTATAAGCTACAACATATTTGCCATTGTTTACAACCAGTCACGTGACTGGTTCAATCGGCCAGTACAGATTCTGCATCTCGCACCTCTCTTCTTCCTTCATTCTTTTTACTAAGTTTGATTCTTTTTTAGGAATATGGCTAAGAATACCACGAAGAAGCGTGCCGCCGGTGGGGTTGCTAGGCGACTCACTGGTCCTCTGGGATCGCCGGTTGCCTCTCCTCCTCCAGTAAGCCCTGAAGGGGAGGCTGGGGTGGTACAACCAGACGCCCACAGCTCGGTAAGTGCTTTCTTGGTGCGTCTATTGTTGCTAATGTTTGTCAGTGGTGCTTGATTTGCCGTGATGGCGCCGAGGGGGACGTTGTACTCTATGAGTGCAGCACCTGCCCTCGGGTAATGTGCAGCAGGTGCCTGGACGTTCCGTCCGCCTCTTGCGACCTTGTTGCTCAACCGGACGTTCTTTTTTGGTGCCTTAGCTGTCATGCTGGGCACACCCTTAAGGCACCTGCGCCTTACTATGTGAGTTATTGTTTTTATATCTTAAAACAAACTAAACTAATGACTACAGGGTTTCTATAGAGAAAACCTGCCGGCTCAAGGAGGTAAACCTGCCCTGCAGGGTTTCCTCCAACTGAACGGCAGGTTTGAGACTGGATCCTGCGCGGTGTTGGCCGCTGCGCCCATCGCCGTCATCCACTTCATTGTGGGTGGCAGTAATGAGGTTGTGACGCCCGTGCCTCTGCTCTCACACTATCTGGAGCATTACTTCCCCAACGGCGGGTACATTTACATTGAAGTCCCATTCGACGTCACCACGCACAAGAGCATCCGCGGATACACGCGTGCCCAGGACGCACACATCATCCAGCTCAAAACTCACCTCACACACAGCGGCCGCATCTTGGCCTTCTTCTCTGATCACTCTGAGGAAGATAGCGGGTGGCTTTTTGCTGGGAAAGATAAAGGTAAATTTGTGGCTATGAGTGTCTCTCAGGTAAGGTCTCTATTATTTCGCATTTTTCTTGACTTATGTGATGTTTAGGTGCTATCTACTGTCCTAGGGCCCTATTATGGGATCCTCAGCGGCGCCACCATGATATTCCTAGTGTGCGGCTCTGTTGTGGCCCACGACAACGCCTTTAGCGAGCTCCAGGAAGCTCTACTCAACTACGGTGTGGCGTCCGCTATCATTTTCACCGCCAAACGTTTTCAACCCCTGGTTGCCACCAACTTTTTGCTCGCTCTAGCGGAGCAAGTGGTAATTGAGCAGCTCAATGTCCGCATCGCATTCCCCAGTCTTCTCTCCCTCTCCAGTCGCCTTGGACAACATACCAATGTCATTTTGATGACCAGGGATTACGCCCATGCTCCTTGTCACCAAGTTTGCGCGTGCCCACCTGCAGACTCAACCTTGGGGTATCCCAGTCCCTTCGCAGTGCCCTCTCTGTGGGTCCACTAACAGTTGGTCTGAGAAGGTCACGGTCAAGGTGTCCTATGAGTCTCTGGACCCCGATGTTCCAGGCAAGGATCCTGTGTACAGGTACCTATATTCCTGCACTTATCCTGAGTGTGGTAAGGCTCAGTGCAAGCCTTGCCACAAGTTTCACATCGAAAAACCACCTGGTTCCATTCTCAAAGCTGCTAAGACAAAGTCGTCTGGGTGGTTCCAGTCCCCTTCCACAACTTTTCCGGCACTACCTTTCATTGAGTCGGGCACCCAAGGCAAGCGTCCTAGAAGTTCGGATGGGGAAGTGTCTGCTAAGAGGATGAGGGTCTGATTTATCTCACAAATAGTTAGTTTGGTAGATGTTTGTTTTGCAATAATTCAACTTGATTTGGTGTGCTTACCCTATGTTCTGAGAGAGCGGTAATGACCAGTTCTGGCATCACTCTAGCAACCGGGTTGACACGTTGATCGGAGTCACGTGATCGCGTTTGTGTTGGAGTCGCCAATGGCCGACTCTTGGCTACGTTGCGCATACCCTTGACTTCATTCTCCTGTCTTACTTTAATTATGAAACTCATCATGTCTGGATGGCACGTATCTTTCGAGGACATACTTGCTCTCCATCAGAGCGACTTTGTGGCTGCATCTCAGGAAACGCGCCTAGGTATTCTGAGGACAGTCCGGGATCATATCATTGCAAAAAACAAGTCACAGGAGGAATCGGTTGAGTTGCCAAAGGCATTGAAAAAGGTGTGGTCAAATTTTGGTATATTTAATAACTAATTTTACAGTAATACAAAGGCTATCAGGTGTTACTACTGCCAATTTTTAACCGATGAAGATGACTTACAGGCAGAAGAAGAGCTTTTGCGAGATGAGCAAGAGGACGGGACATCTAGCCTGTCCCCTGAGGAGAGGGAGGCAGGTGCCCGTCCTAAAGATGCGGCCTTCTACAAGAAAGAAGTTAGTGACTGGGATGTTGCCCAGAGGCTATTTAAGCAGGAGATTGACGAGTATGATAAGGAGGAGCAAGCGAAGTTAGGGGTAAAAAATGAAATCAAGTATAGAACCGGTCATGCTAGAGATTGGTTCAAAAACATGACCCCTGCACAACGGAAGGAGGTTGAGAATGCAAGGGAAAAGTGGAACAAGGAGGGTGCTCCTCCGGAATCGCAGACAATGTGAGTGTTTAAAACGACTATTCAGGTTCTCCTATTAACTACCTTGGCAGGTATCGAAAGAGGCACTTGAAAAAAATTCTGGAAGACTTTACCGAACAAATCTGTCGTACCATGGGATGTCAGGTTATGATCCTAGCCAGTCACAAGAAACTTGCAGACCAGACTCTAAATGTTGTGGTGTGAGTGTATTTCTAGCACTTTGGTCTTATGGTATAATGACGGTTTGCTATCATCATTTAGTCACGAGTCCAAGCCGGTCAACAGTAAAAAGCCCTTTACTCAGAGTTCACGAGGGAATAAGGAATGGATGTCTGAGGGTTTTGAAAAATTTGCGGAATGGTCAAAGTTAGAATTCTGTGAGTGTTTATTGTTCTAAAATTTTCACTGTAATTAAGGAACATTCAGACCCAGAGGAAAATGATGACGACTCAAATGACAAAGAGGAAGGCGATGGCAAACCTAGCCTACCTGACGTCATTTTGGACAAAACCGGTTACGCGAAGCTTCCCTCACGAGCTGGAGTTGCTGCCAGAGGGCAACAAGAATTGGTGCATCAGATATTCCGTGCATCTTACAGTGAGTGTTTGTCTGCTTTGCTGGTTTTTGTGCAACTTACACTATGTTATACAGAGGTCTTCATGGACACTACCAAACCCGTACCTTGGCGTGAGGTGGTGGCAAACCCCTCTCTCTACCTGGACCCCAATTCCGTTCCAGAAGGCTTCATCTTGAGAGACCCGTCTCATATGAGGGCCGAAAATATCAATCAGCTGTGGGCTCATTGGGAGGCTAGGAGGGCGGCGAAGAAGAAGCTGGTGATTTTCAATGCAGCTAAAATTGGTGATATGAGCAAGGAACGACTTCGGAATGCGGTTCCCCACCAGCAAAAAACTAAGAAGATGTATGTAGAAATCGAGCCAGTCACCGCTTCTAGCTCCAAAGGAGCAGCCAGCACACACCCAACGCATCGTACGACTAGGCTGGCCAAGGACGCTTCCTCAGAAAGCAAGTCGGCTGGAGCACCATCTACAGGACATAGGACAAACCTGGCCAAAAGTGACCCCTCTGAAGATGAGTCGGCTGCAGCAGCCTCCAGGGGACGTAGGACCACAACGGCTGCCCGACCTTCCAGTGCTCAGCAGGGCGCTCCTGCAACAGTTCCCATGAAAGATCGAATCCCGTTCTTGAAGTCCCTCAGCAGCAACAACGAATACCTGCTTTTAGTGGAGGGCATCAGAGACTTGAGAAAGGTATGCTATCAATTGACCGAGTCATACTTCATACTGACGAAGCCTAGGAACCAAGTTTGAACCAGCAAAAGGGATGGCCTGCCTGGGCAACTTGGTCCTGGGAAGGGTCTTACCTTCCAAATGACGTGCACTGCTTAGATGGTGAGGTGCAGAAGTTCTTAGCAACAGCTACCTCTACGGAGATCACTGGCTTGCCATCTGCAATGCGAGTCGCACTAGGTCTTGGATTGCTGCTCAGGGAGTGTAAGCGAGCCATTGAGTATGAGGCAGACGAGGCCGCCTTGGAGACTCCCACTTGCGTTAGCACCTCGATCTTGGATATCAAGATGCTTGACCGGGTCATAGAGGCGGTCAAGAAGGTCAGAGGTGGGCTCATGCATCTACTGAAGTCGAAGGACGTTCAGCAGGAACCTGCTATCCTTCATAAGGCTGCTCTTGGAGACGGACTTGGAGCTGAAGATGGTGCTGGTGATGATGCAGATGGCGAAGAGGGAGTAGTGAGGGGACAGATGAGTCTGAAGCTGGCAGATGAGTTGCAGAAGGTTAAGGAGGAGAATATGAGGAATCAGAAGTTGAGGGAGGAGAATCGGAAGCTTGAAGAGGCCCTGAAGGAGCTGCAGGAAGCCAACAGGCTCCTGGCAAAAGTGCGGGAGGAGGAAGAGAAGTGTGTAGCGGGAGAACAGGGGAATGAGGAGGTATTGGTGGAAGAGGACAAGGATGGGGAGGATGGGGAGGACGAGGAGGAAGTGGTGGTAGAGGGGAAGGGGAAGAAAAGAACCAAGTCTGGTGGTTCTAGAAAGCCATCCAAGAAGGCCAAGGGTGATGTCCGCCGATTCTCCAGAGCTAAGCAGCCCACTGAGAAAGCCATGAAGCTTTAGCATTTTGTCACATCGCTCATAGTATATTGCTCACATCTATATCATGTTGCTCATATCAATACACATCAAATATTATGATATTTTGCTCTGTCCATGGTCAGTTCCTACCAGTCTCCCACCTCCCATTTCACTTCTGGCCAGCACAGGCTCTACAGGTCTGGCTGGTCAGTTTCTACGGGTCTCCTACCTCCCATTCAATATCTGGCCAGCACAGACTCTACATGTCTGACTGGTCAGTTTCTACGGGTCTCCTACATCCCATTTCACTTCTGGCCAGCACAGGCACTATAGGTCTGGCTGGTCAGTTTCTACGGGCCTGCTACCTGCCATTTGATATCTGGCCAGCACAGACTCTACAGGTCTGGCTGGTCAGTTTCTATGAGTCTCCTACCTCCCATTCAATATCTGGCCAGCACAGACTCTACATGTCTGGCTGGTCAGTTTCTACGGGTCTCCTACATCCCATTTCACTTCTGGCCAGCACAGGCTCTACAGGTCTGGCTGGTCAGTTTCTACGGGTCTCCTACCTCCCATTCAATATCTGGCCAGCACAGACTCTATATGTCTGGCTGGTCAGTTTCTACGGGTCTCCTACATCCCATTTCACTTCTGGCCAGCACAGGCACTACAGGTCTGGCTGGTCAGTTTCTACGGGCCTGCTACCTGCCATTTGATATCTGGCCAGCACAGACTCTACATGTCTGGCTGGTCAGTTTCTACGGGTCTCCTACATCCCATTTCACTTCTGGCCAGCACAGGCTCTACAGGTCTGGCTGGTCAGTTTCTACGGGTCTCCTACCTCCCATTCAATATCTGGCCAGCACAGGCTCTACAGGTCTGGCTGGTCAGTTTCTACAGGTCTCCTACATCCCATTTCACTTCTGGCCAGCACAGACTCTACATGTCTGGCTGGTCAGCTTCTACGGGTCTCCTACATCCCATTTCACTTCTGGCCAGCACAGGCTCTAGGTCTCTGGCTGGTCAGTTTTTACGGGTCTCCTACATCCCATTTCACTTCTGGCCAGCACAGGCTCTAGGTCTCTGGCTGGTCAGTTTTTATGGGTCTCCTACATCCCATTTCACTTCTGGCCAGCATAGGCTCTACATGTCTGGCTGGTCAGCTTCTACGGGTCTTCTATCTCCCATTCAATATCTGGCCAGCACTTGTCCTACATCTCTGGCAGGTCTGGTACTCTAGTATATAGCTAGTAGAATATTACTGTGTGTAGAATTGATATTGGCTAGGATAAGCCTCTACGGGCTGGCCAGTGCCACATCTACATAAATTTAGTACAGCTGGCTAGCCTCTGGCTGCACATGGTCTACGGCCTTTTGGCATGTCCGGGGTACAGGTTCTACGTGGGGTTTTGACTGAACTATGTGAGTCAGCATTGTGTTCTCTACTCCAATCTAAAGCACCTCCTGGTTTTTCCATCATTCTCTTGAGTTTGTGGTTTGCATCTTCTTAGGTTTTTCCTCGTGCTGCTATGGCGATGTCATCTATGAATCCTAAACTAAGTTCTCCCCGGCGAGGGTTGGGGTCAGCTATTCGGAGGACGGGTGAGTTATAAAATAAGAATCCTATTACTGATAGAGGGCATCCTTGGTCAACTCCATTTGAGACGTTGAATGGGTCGGAGCGGTGGTCGTCGAAGTGTAAAGTAGTTGATCTGTTACTTAGTCGTTTTCGGTACCAGTCGATGTACTCCAGTGGGATGCCAGCGTGTCGCATGTTGTGAAGCATGCGGTTGACTACCACACTTGGGAATGCTGCCTTGACGTCAAGGAATAATATTGATACGAAAGGTTCTGCTGAGGCCCAGGCGTTCATTGTGAATTTCGTGAGAAGATGCAGTGAGTCGGTTGTTGATTTTCCTGGTCGTCCTCCAAAATGGGTTGGGGGGAGAAGGTTATGATGCTCTGCAATATAGACCAAGTCGTCAGTGACGCAAGATGAAAGTATCTTACCCATGGTGTCGAGTAGCGTGATGGGGCGGTATGCTTTCGGCAGACTGTAGTCTGGTCTGCCGGGTTTTCGGAGTACCACTGTCGAGGAGAGTTTCCAGTCTTCCGGATAGTGTCCGAGTTCGAATGTCGCACAGAATATGGGGCCCATGTAGGGTACAAGTAGGTCAGCACCGTTCTTATAGACACAGTTACATATGCTGTTTGGGTTTGGAGCTTTATAAGGGGAGAGTTTAGCTACAGCGCGAAAGATTTGTTCGTTAGTAATGGGTGCGAACTCGCAGATGGGTGGATTATAAACAAAGTCGGGCTCAACGTGCTCATCGTCTGGGGGTTGTCTGAAAAAGACTTCATATAGGAGTTCGCTCTTCCTGGCGTTGTCTTGCGTGGCGCTGATTCCTCCTGGGTCATTTGGATCTTTCAGAGTCTTGATCCGCGTGTGAATTTGGTTCAATGGGCTGCTGGCTGCATATTGGTGAAGGTCCCAGATGTTCGTTGGTGTGATGGCTTCGAGCCACTCTTCCCAATGATCCTTCTTCGCTTTCTTGATGTTTTCGGAGAAGCGGTTGCGAGCTAGGCGGAACTCTTCGTGGATGGGGTCTTGACGTTGGGCTAGACGGTTTCTGGCCTTCTTGCCGAGCTTATGTACTTGCTTTCGTTCAGTGCTTAGGTCGTTTGACCACCACCTTTTCGTGTAAGGTGACGGTTTGGTCTTGGGGACATGCTCTTCTACAGATCTAGCTATTGATTGGGTTAGGTGTTCAAAGAGGGCTTGGAATTCATCTAAAGATTGGATGTTAGCGGGTGGGGGTCGCGTTTCGAGTTCAGACAAAAGGGCTTCTCTGAATGCGTCCCATTCTACAGTTCTATAGTTTGGGCATTGTTCGAGGTTGATGCGTTCTGGTTGGAGGTCTAGGGTGCTAATTATTGGAAAGTGGTCAGTTTTTACAGGGCGTAGTTGGTATTCCACGGCGCATTTAGTAAACATATGTTCAATTTCAACAGAGCAAAATACATTATCTGGGCGTGTGTGGTTTTTCGTGTTTGAGGCTTCGAGGGTGGCGATGCCATGGGGTAGTGCTTGAGTGAGTGAATATGCAGCTAAGAGATTAATTAGTATGTCCACAGCGTCTAAGTTCGCTGCGGTGAATAAATGAGAGTTGCTTGTCAGGTCCCACATGGGGTGGTGACGGTTGAAGTCCCCCATCCAGATCATGTGGGCGTGGTCCACTCTGTTATCGCCTTGAGCGTTAAGTCGAGGGAGGGGACGGTGAGTAAGATTTTCGGCTATCAAGTGTCGTTCAAGGAATTGGAGCATTCGCGAATGGTCGCAGGCATTGTAGATATTGTATATACGCACCTTTCCGAAGTTTCCGTTTAGTTCAATTGCGGTGATGTTGGGAGAGTCAAGTGGTACAATATGCCAGTTGTTTTTGGATAGTTTTTTGTTGACGAGTAGGATGGATTGCGATCGTTCTGGGTTTGAGTGGTGATTGGTGGGGTATATGACGTCCCAGTATTGTCTAAGATTGGAAGCGTTAGCGAGACCTACTGGGTTGAGGAATGGCTCCTGGATGCATGCGAGATCGTAGGTATTGGGGTTGAGGTTTTGGAGCATGTGCTCCCAGGCGGTAGAGGATTTGCATAGATTTTGTTGCCAGATTTTGAAGTTGGTGTTGGGATGTTGTTCATTACGGATGTTCTGCATTAGTCAAAGTTGGAGGGAGAGGGACTTTCGGTGTAGATATCTGGGGTTGATGGCGGGTACCAGAGAGGTGTGGTGGTGGTGGATCCGGGAGACGAGTGATTTGAGGGAGGGAAGTGTTTGTTCAGTTTGTTCTGGCCTTGCGGTTGGGAGGTTAACCAATTGTTCATTAGGCGCGCCTGGGATCCCATTCCAACTGGGATTTGATTAGGGTTTTCATGAGGTTGGCGGCGTTGGGCTTGTTTTCCCCGTTGTTGGGCTGGTTGTTGCGGTTGTTGCTGTTGCTGGGGTTGTGGGTGTGGTATCTTGGTCAGTAGTCGGCCATAGTTACCATGGGTGTTGAGGTCTGTGACTGGTTGAGTCCACATCAGCTGTCTTGGTGGTTTGTTTTGTTGTTCGTGGTTGTCGCTGCTGTTTAGGCTTTCCCAGGTGAGTGGGTCATCAGTTGGGAAGTATCGGTATTTGGCGTCTTCGGAGCGGCTCTTGAAGTTTTCCCATTTGTTGATGAAGGTGGGACATTCTCGACTCCATGAGGCATGGCCCTGACAATCACAGTTAGCGCATTGATAGTAGTTAGGATCATCTACTTTGCATGTTGCCGTGCGATGTTTTGCCCCACATGTTCCACATGTGTCGTGTTCCTGGGTGCATTCTGCTGCGACGTGGGATACGTCGTAAGATTGGCATTTGAGGCAGCGCGTTGGCTCTGGGAGGAGTTTTCGGCCATAGACCTTCTTGCCTTCGATTGAGATACCGAAATGGAGGATTTGGTTGGCGCTTTCTTTGGTTCTGAGGGTGATGATGACGTGTGCTGTTCGTTGATCTGCTTTGCGGTGATTGATTGGTTTAATCCATCTTGCTTTGGTGATTGATCCCTGTTTGAGTCCTCCTTTTGCTTCGACTTCTGTGTTGGAGTGTATCGAGCTGGGGTTGTAGGAGAGGGGTACGTTTTCAACCAATATGTTGAAGGATCGGTCTTTGATGGTAGCGTTGGGGCCGAAGTTGACCGCAAATTTTCCTCTGTGGGTGGGGGTGTTGAGCCATTGGGCAGATTCTGCCGAGTCGAGTTCATATAGGATCCCTCCATGTGGGAGTCGTCGTGCTGATTGGAAGGTTAGTCCTTGGGGGATGGGGACTCCGTCTTTCTCTACTAGTTCTAGTGTTAGTTTGGCTTTTGCGACGAGCTCAGCTTCAGTTAGTCCTCTTAGCGTGTCTATCTCGCCGAATGAACGTCTGTCGATAAGGATTTGCCTTGCTTGCGCTTCACTGCGGGCTAAGATTTTGGTTAGTGGGGGCGGGGCATTAGTTCTGGCTGCGTGCGCGTAAGTTCGTGTCCCTTCAGGACTTTTAACTTTCGGGTGGTCTAATGACGCAGTAGTAGCATTCATCACTGCTTTTTCAATGCTTTCAGTTGAGTTGGAAATGTTGCCACGTAGCTCTATTGCTGCGTTTTCCAGTGCTGCTTTGTGGGCATCGGTGATTTCTGCTATTCTCACGGCTTTTTCTTCTAGTTGCGCTATGGGACCTTGTATGAGGGATGTGACTTTTTCAATGAGGTTCGCTGCATCCAGGTTTTGTTCAGCTTCGATAAGCAGGATTGCGATGGCTCGAAGAATGTCGACATGTGTTGCACCTAAGGCCGCTGTGACACTGAATTCTAGCAGGGCATGGGCCGTTTGTTTAATGACGTTGCAGGCAACAGGTAGATTGAGGCCGTGCGTCAAGAGTAGTTTTCTGGCTGCCGTTTGGTCTTTGATTTCAGATCTGATATCTGAACCAGCAAGGTGGTATTCTATTTCTCTGCTTATTGATAAAAGAGGTTTGTTGGCGGTAGTTTTTCGGCCTCTAGTGGTCGCTGTCACTGATGCAGTCTGGTTAGTATGGATGATTGGCGTTAGCGCCATGTTTTTGTGTTTTTATCGTTTTGTTGGTTTTGTTGTTGGTTTTCTTTTTATGTATTTTAGAAGCTAGTGATTAAAAGAGATAAAAGAGAAAGGAAATGAGGTGAGGAGGACATCAAAGACGTCTTTGTCGCCGTCTGGCGCAAAAGCTCGGTTGAGTTTTTCCGGGGTCCTTGAGGGGTGCCACTTGGTACGGGTCCAAGAAGCGTTTTTATCGTTTCTGGTTCGGATGATAGGACAGTCCGGCTGTGGGATACAGTAACGGGAAAGCCTGTTGGAGAGCTCTTGGAGGGGCACACTGACCGGGTTAGGTCGGTCTCATTCTCTCCGGATGGGACACGCATCGTTTCTGGTTCAGATGATAAGACAGTCCGGTTGTGGGATCTCGCCACAGGGCAACCAGTTGGCGAGCCCTTGCGGGGGCACACTGAGGTGGTCAATTCAGTTTCATTCTCGCAGGATGGGACTCGCATCATTTCTTCTTCATGGGATGACACTGTCCGAGTGTGGTATGCAGCGATTGGGAAGTCACTGAAGGACTATACCGAAGGAGACTGTTTACCATCCTCCCCACATGACAATTGCATCTCACATCCAACACCGGCCATCCCCACATCCAACACTGTGAACGATGCCTTCATTTCCTTCTCATCAGACTCGACTTATGCACTGCGTGACACTACTGAGCTACTCGCAGGTGGCCCCAATAATGACCTCAGCTCGACATCACAAAAATTGCTCAACTCAGACCGGACCATGTATGGTCATGTCTACGGTATCCAGACTGCCGGGTATATCGGCTGCCGGCCCAGGTATGTCTTGCCATCCTAGGGAACGCAAACTTCGATCAACATATGAGTCTACGTCATACTTCAGCTTGCGACATTGTTCATCGTGTAGATAATTCAGACATTGTACATCACTCAGATATATCCATGCAATCCATTGTATTTTGTATCTGTACGATACAATAAGAACATAACATGCACTGTAATGTACGAAAACGCGAGTCCATGTAGTGTAGAGTCCCTAAAAAGCATGCATCGGGAAGACGACAAGAGTGTGAGTCGGAGGTATGAGTCCATGATAAACGCGTGAAAGCATCAAAGCGCGGGAACTGAGTGAAAACGAGTCCTGTAATCGAATATATGAGTACCAGACCAATAAAACGAGAGGGAGCATACCATGCAACAAAAAACTACCTCCTGCGTGTTTGTTTCCTCACACGTTTTGCTGGCTGCTGAGCTTCCTCGTCTCCAGAATCCTCGATGCACCTGTTCTTACCCTTCCTTTTCGAATGAGTCTTTGCAGCCGGACGTTTTGACTTTCGATTGGTGATGTCATTGAGTGCGTCTTCATCGTCCGTTAAATCGCTTAACGCAGGTGACTTGCGTGAACCGGAAGCGATGTTCGAAGGAGGTGGAGAACGAGCAGGGGGAGGTGGAAGTGGAAGTGGAGTAGGAGGTAGAGATTCAGCACGAATTGCGGCTGGAGAGCTTGGAGGAGGAGTAACAGGACGGGCCGGTGGAGGGGGAGTAGCAGGACGAGCTGGTGGAGGAGGAGGAACAGGGACCGCGGGAACTGCAGAGGATTTGGCAGTGGTGGAGCCTCGCGCCGCAACCTGTGCACGCATTCTCGCCAGGCTATCCATGGAACCCGAGGAACTCCTTCCATACTCATCTGCAGATGGCCGAGCTTCCGATCCACCTTCCTGGCCGGCCTCGTTCTTGAAGAGTGACCTACCAGAAACATGATAGCTAGTAGATTCAAATGATATAAAGAAACACGTACATGTTCCACCACTTCTTGAGTTCCCCTACCCAATCTGTATCTCCACAGTCGCGAATGAAGTCAATGATATTGTGGTAAAACTCTGGGTAGTTGAAGTTGCCATCGATGTCCGACCATTTATTCTGCGCGCTGATTCCAAAACGTGCCTGCAAATTAAACAGTGTGAGACAGCATTTGCTAGAAAAGTAGGACTTACCTGTACACAAGCATAAGCAATATGCTCCGCTTCGACAGTTGTCATGTTGTGTAGCATGGCATTACAAGTTCGCGTCGCCCGTGAGTCTTGACCCAGAGCTGTTGATGGGCCCGTAAATATATGTCGCATTACCTAGGCACATTATTAGTGAGGCTGATGACTATACCGAAGAAAAACTTACACGTTCGATGAGATAGCCCTGGAGGAGGCCTTCTGTCATAGCGTCAGCGTCGTAGTCACATCCAGGGGGGTTCCCGGACCAAAGGAATGCAGGGAAGTCGTTTGCAGTCATGTGAATTCCTCCACTGGCAAGTTTCTTCTGGCCCCTGCGGAATGTGAATCTCAGTAAGAACACACTATATAAAACAACGCGTACTCAGCTGGGTCTCTGTTAAATTCTGCAAGATGCGAAACAGGACAAAGAAAGGACACTAAAACAGGGTGATTCACACCCAAATGCGATCTGGAGGGATTGCCATTGTAGATAGCAGGTCTTAAACCACCATCGGATGGAATTGGCGCCGCATAGTGTCCAATCTGCGACTTCAAACGAGCTGCATCATCTGATCGTGTCGCACTAATGACTGTATTCATCTATTACAGGTCTAAGTACACAATATATGCGCATATAAATAGCATATACTCACCTTTTGAGTGACCTTAGTCAGTTCCCTGGCCTTGGTGCGATCGTTAATGAGTGATCGAATGCTTGGAGCTAAGTGGAGCAGTTGCTGATAGTTCCGAGTATATCGATCACGAGTCTTTAATGACCTAAAGAAAACATTAGCTCAAGAAAAAATTTCAATCAAATCGGACTTACATAGTAGAGAGTCTCCTCTTGCGAGTCTCCTTCTCAGCCTCAGATTCGTCGAGCTCTCCCTTCTCCGCGGCTTCCTCTTCCTGAAGTAGACAGCCAATCTTGATGAGCTTGTCGACCTTACAAAACAAGTCGACACAACGTGCGATGCCACGCGCAGCTACCAGGTACTCCTCGTGAGGATCTTCCTTGCTTGCCTTGGATCTGTTGGATTTCCTAATAGTAATGAGAATATATTAGTTTGATCCTGATAGATAGATCACACTTACTTTGATTTTGAAGCCTCCTTGTCGGTGCTTGAGCGCACACGTTTCTTGACTTGCTTTCTTGGGGGAGGAGGATGAGAATCTTCGGAAGAACTCAGTGAGCTACTTTCGCTACTGGACGATATTGAAGATTGAGAGGAAATCGAGATTGATCTGGAACATTTTTTGGGCGCCATGATGATGGTGGGAGTAGTATGAGATTAAGATATCAAGATTCTGTTTCCCATACAGTGTCGCATGCGTCATAGTAATTTCCGCATGTGATATCAAACCATCACGTGATCGATCAACATCCGCAACACAACAAGTCCAGCGTTACTACTATTGCGACTTAGTACTAACTACCCTACATGCGTAACACACATCTCAACATGTAGATTCTGGTCATCCTGCAGTATCAACACTGCAGCCATATGGATCAAGGTAATAACCTGATGCACACTGTAGACTTGTACTGATACCACTTTGCAGAGTATCAAATAATCGGATATCCGTCTTAGGCCTGCCCTGGTTGGATACTTGAGGATCAGGACTGGTAGCAGGTGCGTTCACTATGTCCTTTATATGTTCCAGAATGTTAATTACCTATGTAGGTCTGTACTGTTCTCATGGTCTGCAGGTGCGCTATGTCATTCTATCTGTATTCTGGTATGCTAATTACCTGTATAAAGCTTCGCATCTCTAGGTACTGCATCATTATACTGTGTAGCTAGATCTACACAGTGAAATATAAATACTCTACTGCTCTTCCACGTTCGAGTCCCTTGAGTCCCTCCGTCCTTTGAGTTCATCTTGTATGGACGACCTTACTTGTTTGGGTTGTGCGAAGTCTTTCGCAACTCAAAAGCGCTTGAGTAGTCACGAAGCTCAGTGTGCTGCTAACAAAACTCTAGATACTGATATTTACAAGAGTCAGCGGCGCCTTGAGAAGGAGAAGCGCAAGAAACAAAAGCGGAGAAGACTTCGGGAAGTGTCTCGGTCGCCAACACTCCAAGAAAAAACTCCCCCCGCTCGCAACTTACCTCCTGCAGATGAGCAGATGGATATTGACGATGGATGGTACAATACTGGCGAGGTAAGGGTATAATATTCTGAAGTTCATGCGCTCATCCTCACTAGGTTGAAAATGATGCACCGGGACCTTCTGATGCTGGTCCCTCTAGCATTGTACCAGATCCACTGGTCGATTCTACTGTCTCTGTCCGCTCTGGTCGATGAATCCGAATGCCGGCGCGGTATATGGATTATATCCCAGGGACGGGAATCCACTTTGCACATATGGCCCATCAGGCTCGTGACCGGCCCTCTGTTCCATCTGCGTCACCACCCCTACCTCAAGAAGAACCAGGAACCCCTCCTGCTGCTGTTCAAGACCAGCCCGCACTCATCCCTTACAAGACTCAACCTGATTCAATGGGTCTCTTCCGCATATACGCGCAACATCCCACTTTGATACTGATCGGAAATGAAGGCCTGGATGCGATTGCTGATGCTCCGACCTTCGAAACTCAGGGCAATTCTCATTTGGAGCGATCTCAGATCGTTCCTGGACTTCCTTCCTCAGATATTCGGCCTGAAGATATTTTTTCTGCGTTCAGTAGCCCAACAGCAGGCCTTCTCTTTTGCTGGCAATACTCTGGATCTAACTCTAAGTCAAATGCTGAAATGAGACACCTTGCATCGGATTTTCTCGATGACGATGAATACAGGAGAGAAGATGCACGAGTTTACGACGCTGTACGTGAGAAGAGGCTTATACAGGACTATCTTAAGGATAGATCTAATCCCTTCCACGTGGAGAATGGCTGGCGCTGTTCTTCAGTCAACATTTGCCTGCCCAAGGAAAAGGAGAAGTTCGCATCAGAAGAAGAAGCTCCAGAAATGGAGATTCCAGGCGTTTATCACCGCTCCCTCACTGACATCATTGTGTCAGTCTTCCAGGACAGTATTTCGGGTACCTTCCACATGACACCTTTCCAACAGCAATGGAACACATCGGAGGAACGCACAATAAACATTTATGGTGAGGCATATTCTTTGCCCGCCTTTCTGGAAGCCTATGAAGACATCAATTCCCTTCCTCGAGATGCTGACGATGATCTTGAGCGGGTTGTTGCTTCGCTGATGTTGTGGTCAGATGCCACTCATCTTGCAAGTTTCGGTGATGCATCTCTCTGGCCGATCTATCTGTTTTTCGGTAATCAGTCCAAGTATACACGAGGCAAGCCAACAGCGTCAGCATGTCATCATGTGGCATATATTCCTACTGTGAGTTGCTTCTCAGAAGATCACCATTTGAATTTGCTTATCAACTTTATGATCTTAGCTCCCAGATCATTTTCAAGACATCTACATCAGTGTTTTTGGCGAGGCGTCTTCAAATGATACCTACACTCATTGTAAACGCGAGCTTATGCAAGCTATCTGGGCACTTTTGCTCGATGACAAGTTCATGCACGCATATAAGTATGGCATCATTATTCGATGCGGAGATGGGATCACACGACGAGTATTCCCTCGCTTCTTTAGTTATTCGGCCGACTATCCTGAAAAGTAAGATTTTCATATCAATCTCAGTATCTGATCTTAATTATGTTATTATGCAGGATCCTGCTCGCATGTATCAAGTTTCTCGGCGAATGTCCGTGTCCTCGTTGCCTGATCAAGAAGGCCGATGTTCCCAAGATGGGAACAAAACTCGACCTGAAGAGGAGGAAGACAAATCAACGGATTGATGATGCATCTCATCGTGATCGTATCGAGCGATCTCGGGCACTTATCTTTCAAAAAGGTGTCGGTATCAACAGCCAACACATCAAGAACTTTCTGCAGGAGGATTCACTTGTCCCTACTCGTGTAAGTGTTGATTAATGCTAGCATTTCATTATAAACTAATGTTGTGTAAGAATGCCTTTTCTGAGCGCCTTGCTGACTTCGGATTCAAATTATTTTTGATGTTCGTTGTCGACCTTCTACATGAGTTTGAGCTTGGGGTCTGGAAGGCCATTTTTACGCACCTTATGCGCATCCTTTTTGCTGCAGGTGGAACGGCTATCCAGGAACTCAATTGGCGGTACGGGTATTATCATTTTGATGCAACTAACTAACTAGTAATGTTCATATGATAGATATCGCAGAGTTCCTACTTTTGGACGAGGAACAATTCGACGCTTCAACAAAAATGCGTCTGCCATGAAGCGCCTTGCAGCGCGTGATTTTGAAGATCTTCTTCAGGTAAGACATCATTAACCCTATCAATATTTGATTGCATCATTGCTTTATTGATGAATTATTAATGTCTAGTGCGCTATTCCAGTTTTTGAGGGACTTCTCCCCTCCAAACACAACAAAATCGTCCTCGATCTCCTATTTGATCTCGCAACATGGCATGCATATGCTAAACTACGCCTACATACTGATGACACACTTGCCTTCTTTGACTCCGCAACAATTGTCCTTTCTCGATCGGTTCGCAAGTTCACGTGCACGACTTGTAAGGATTATCTCACGACAGAACTACCTCAGGAGCATGCTGCCCGGAGTCGTCGACATGCTGCTCTAGCCTCGAAACAACTGGCAGAACCTGCTATAGGGTGGTCAGTGCAAAAAGGGAAGGAGTCTGTGTCCAACGTGAAGGTCAAGAAGTTAAATCTGTATACATACAAATACCACGCGCTCGCTGACTATCCAAATACAATCCGGAGAATAGGTACTACAGACAGCTATTCAACACAGCCGGTGAGTGTCCTATTGATATTTTGAGTTATATACAATATTTAATCTACCACAGGGAGAACTAGAACATCGCAGATCTAAGCGTCGATACCCCCGCACACCGAAGAAGAAGGATCAGATGATCGCCAGCATCGCATCTCAGGAGGCTATTGAACATCTTGTGGAGAAGGTGATCGGCGCACGTGCAGTGCATCAACAGAATCCAAGACCTCCACGTGTCCGAATGGCTCCCTCTGATCACTATTCAATTGCTAAGTACGCTCGAGCAACTGATGATCTCACAGCCTGGTTAAGTGAACGACCAGATGATCTTATTTTTGAGGTGCCTTTATTTGTTGATGTGTTTAAGTATAGCTTCACTAATTTTCTTAGGATTTCATTCCGCGACTCAAAGACCATCTGCTTGCTCGACTTCGTGGTCTCACATATGACGGAGATGAACACAATTTCTCCGATGCTGATCGCGCCTCAGTCCTGTTCACCGACAACAAACTATATCACCATAGTATTTTGCGTGTAAACTACACGACGTATGACCTGCGACGCGAACAGGACACTATTAATCCCCGTACTCGTGCCGACATCATGGTTCTCTCCCACGAAGAGGAGAAGACTCACCCTTATTGGTATGCCCGTGTGATCGGGATCTTTCATATCAATGTAGAGCACCGTCAAGACAACACTGGATTATACTCACGCCCAACTCGAATGGAGTTCCTGTTTATCCGATGGTTCCAACGGGATATTTTGCCTGCAGGTTGGGCTGCAAAACGACTGCACCGGCTTGTGTTCTTTGATGAAGACAACCCCGATGCATATGGATTCTTGGACCCAGACTCCGTCATTCGTGGGGTACACTTAATTCCAGGCTTTGCATATCCTATCGATCCCGAAGATCTGAAGTCTGACTGCCGCTTCTATTATTTGAATATGTGAGTACTCGTTGTTTTTATTCGCACCATTTAAGTCTAACATGATTATTATATTAAAGATTCGTAGATCGAGATATGTTTATGAGGTACCGTGGCAGCGGAATTGGCCACAAGGCTACATGGGACTGGAACGATACCCTTCAGTACGAAGGTCATGGAGCAGAAGAAGTAGAAGAGGCCGATGAGGGCAGGCGTCCGTGTCATTTTGATGCAACAATTTGCTGCAGTTGCAGCGCTGCAGTGATGCATCAACGCTACAGTGGGGAGCAAAGCAATAGTGATGCATTACTGATGCATTATTGATGCCTGGAATGGCATCAGTAATGCATCAGTAATGCATCAGTACTTAATGCATCAGTAACGCATCAGTACTTAATGCATCAAATCAACAATTCTCAAAAAAGGGAAGCATCCCACGCTCGTACATGATCAACAATACCTCCCAGTATGGTCCACATCCCGCCGCCACCTGGTCACCTCCATACACTCCACACAGATCCTTCTGGCAGCCCCGCCATCAGTATCCATCAAACCATCAAAAAAGGGAAGCATCATACAGTTGTACATGGTCGATATGGGTCCACATCCCACTGAAAATATTCTAGGACGCGAGCCAACATCATACGTCGCTCGTCTTCGTCCATTTTGGCACGCGCTTGGACCTATCTCCCCTTATCGCTCGGATCCTTCAGACTCCCTCGACTCTGATCTTCCCCTCGACTCTGATCTCTCGGTCTCGCTGTCCAACACATATAATGTACTACTAGTTTACACTCTGGACCTTCGGAGATTGATTGTAGTATGTACACCTCGTATCTCATAAATTTCAGTCAGTTAGCTGTATTCTACCTCCAGCGAACCTTACAAGTACAAGCGCACTCGATATACCACTTATTAAGGGGATTAAATTGACGACACAACTGTATTCATCACGAGAAAAACAGAGACTACATGTGTTACTAACAGCATCAAACATTACTATGGTACGAGAAGCAAATTTGTGATCATGACATAAAGACATGGGCTCATGCCTTTGTTCGCCTTTTCCTGTGTCCATTAGCATTGAGAAAGTGAGAATATACTAAGATGTCTTGGACGTACTTTGCAGGAATCACGCTGCCCATAGTCAAGTTGGGAGGACGCTTCATCATTGATGCCCCGACATCCCCCAGAACAGGTGGATCTTCCCTACCAATGCCAACGAACGTCGAACCACCTGACCCGATAGTGTCAGCGACATCATTCCGCCTGGACTTGATTGGAATTCGCTTTGATACACGAGGAGCTGCACCGATATCAACCGCCGGATTCCGTTTCGTGGCAGTATTGGGGGCAGTCAAATGACCCAGCGTATTGCCTTCGTCAGCAGTAGCGTGCGATGTCTCTGTTACCGCACCAGACTTGGTGAGAGGTTTTGCTTTGGGTTTGGCCTTGGGTTTGGCTGTGTTCATGGGCGGCGTGATGGTGGGGGTGGGTTCTATAGCAGGATTGCAATTGACTTTGGCAGCCGGGAGCTTCAACTTGTGCTTGCGCTTAGACTTAGGAAGACCAGCACCAGTATGAATGCTGTCAAGGTCTTCTGCGCTGTCATCTGCAGGATGATTTGCTGCCGGAAGAATGGGCGACTGACGAGTAAAGTGAGGAAGAACCTCATCCTGTTCAGCTGTGGTGGTGGTGCGCTCGGCAGAAATTGGGGAGCTCAAGAATGAGGACAGGCTAGGCATCTCCCACCCCTGTGAATCAAGGTTGCTAAAATTCCACATCGTGCCATATCGCGTGTCGTGTTGCATGTCATAGTATCCTGGTACAGTACTCCTAGCATCGGTGAGTGAGGGTGCAAATGAGCTGAATGCCGGGGGGAATGGATTCGGCATGGTGCTACCGCCACCCAAAAACCCCATCGCTATAAGATCAGCATGAGAAAACGATGACCCGAACACCTCGTTCATCCCATCCACACTAGTTGGATCGGGAGGCAGTGTACTAATGTTGTGCCAATCGAATGATGCGTGAAGTTGAGCCTGCGCAAGTGATGCATCAGTTTGGGCTTGTCCGAATGGTACATTAGATTGGGCCTGTGTCGGAAAACTGTTAGATGACATAGGCAGGATGATGAAATGGCCTTACCTCGGAGTTAGACGTGGATTGATCAAGTTCATTGAGTGATGCATCACTGATGCCGGCTTTGGTATTACCAAAGCCTGACAATGCATCAGGCTCGGCCTGTTCGAATGATGCATTAGATTGGGCCTGTGTCGAAAAACCATTAGATGACATAGGCAGGATGATGAAACGGCCTTACCTCGGAGTTAAACACGGATTGATCAAGTTCATTGATTGATGATGCATCACTGATGCCGGCTTCGGTATTACCGAAGCCTGACATCATTGATGCATCAGAGGAAGTAGCGAAGCCTATCAATGATGCATCAGAAGTTGCATCAGGCAGGCACGAAACAATATAAAGACCTGGAATATTCCAATCCATGGAACCATCGCATCCTCCATTCATATCCTCTTCACCATTGTCGCATCCTTCAAGTTCTTCAATCTCATTGCCATCTCCAACACCTGGCAGTAGTGGATCGCGCTTGTTCGCAGCTGATGGACGAGTATCGGGGTGAGTCTACAGTGATTTGGACAGTAAAGATCGGCTTACGGAATATCAACTCAGCGTATTGCTGGTATGCCGCAAGGAATGTGTTGTCCTTGTCAGGGCACAATTGAGAAAAATTACTCCCAGCGGGAGTTTCTGATGGATGGCACCTTAGTAGTGTGAGTTCATTAGTCATGTTTCTAGTTTGGTGCACTTACGATAATGAAACGATGTCCCAATCGTGCCTCGGCTCTGGTCCAGCGCACATGAAGGAGACTATGAATCGAGTTTTTTTCTTGATGAGACGTGCGAAGCGCTGGCATATGATTGGTAAGTCATCGATAGCTCTATAGGTCATGTGAGTATATCAAAATCACAAACATAAGCCAGTACTTACTTTGCGATAGCGTCAGCGTCAGTTTCATCGTTGTCATCTTCATCGTCTAACACGACCCTCTTTACCTTTTTCTGTCTACTATACCTCTCTCTCACTTCCTCCTTAACCTCGTCTGACTCGTCTTCCAGGAGCTCCTTGCAAAACCTTCGGCTCAATGCCATGCGCTGGCCAGCTGTACTTATGTTACCTGCCTCTTGTTCGGCCTTGACGAGAGGCTTGATGCGTTCACTATAGACCATGTCCATGTATATCTCTTCAGTGGATTTCGCGCGTGACTTCGGTACCAGTGCCGCTTCGAAGACGGACGTGTCCTTCTTCAAGCCGCGGTTTTTCTTGGATGCATTCGTCCGCCAACGAAACCAAGTTTGTAATTGCTACCAGAGGCCTTAGTGGTCATAAATTGTCAACACATTTGACGACTTACAGCTTTACGTGAATCCACAGCATCAGTTTCTGCGGTTTGTTGCTCCTTTTCTAACATTGTTTCATTAGCGATACCAGGGAAGAGGATAGCTCGCTCGGGCCATCTGCTAAACCAATAAAGATAGATTTTTGGCTAGAAGAGCGTGTATTCTTTGTCCCCGTCGTGGATTGCAGTATACTCCCGGAACTGTTCTTGGAGCCATAGGTACTGTTCCGTAGTAGTCCACTTAGCTGGCAGCATCTGGCAGAGAATTTTCAGTCATACGCCATACTAATAGTGGAGCCGTCATACTTTTTTTCGCTTTGCACAATGATAGACGAGTGTGTCCCTTCACAACGTCTATGTCCGTCTTTATATCGCTCATTGCCAAACAACAGATCAACATCGCCCATTGAAAAAAAGGAAGCTAATTTAACGAACTTACTACATGATCCGATCACAAGGCAACTTTTCATTCCGTGACTGATGATGGTTTAAATGAACAGCATGGCATACTATACTCTCATAATCAGATAAGTTCACAACATCGCATTGAGAGCAAGCGGGAATTACCTGGACATTGAACGTTGAACGTATAAGTTCAGAATATCACACAATTGAGAGCAAGTGTGAAATCACCTGGACAGTGGACGTTGAATGTATGAGTTCAGGACATAGCACAATTGAAAGCAAGCAGGGAATCACCTGGACATTGAACATTGAACGTATAAGTTCAGGACACCGCACAATTGAGAGCAAGCACTAAATCACCTGGACATTGGATGTTGAACGTTCGAATCTTTAGCAACGAACATATACTATACTCTTATATTCAGATAAGTTCAGGACAGCGCATTGAGAGCAAGCAGAGAATCACCTAGGCATTGATATGGAAGGTTGAACATCGGAAATAGAAATATGAAAGGTGATTGATGTTTGAATGTTGAGCAACAAACATATACTATACTCTCATATTCAGAACATCGCATCGAGAGCAAGGAGAGACCCACCTGGACGACATTAGAAGTTAGTGGATACAGGAACCAGTCCAATGCAATGTGCAATAGCGTGTGTGATAGTAGTTATTGACCCGGAGTGTTTGCAACATTGAGTTCCAACTTCCTAGGCATTGATGTGGAAGGTTGAACATCGAAATCGAAATCCGAAAGGTAATTGAATGTTCGAGTGTCGAGAAACAAACATGTACTATACTCTCATTCAGAACATCGCATCGAGAGCAACTAGAGACCCACCTGGACGACATTAGAAGTTAGTAAATACAGGAACCAGTCCAATGCAATGTGCAATAGCATGCGTGATAGTAGTTATTGACCTGGAGTGTTTGCAACATTGAGTTCCAGCTTCCTAGGCAATGATATGGGAGGTTGAACATCGGAATTGAAATCCGAAAGGTAATTGAACGTTCGAGTGTTGAGAAACAAACATGTACTATACTCTCATTCAGAACATCGCATTGAGAGCAACTTGAAGGAGAGAATCACCTGGGCATTGATACCAGTCCAATGCAATGTGCCATAGCGTGCGTGATAGTAGTTATTGACTCGCAGTGTTTGCAATTAGTACTATATGATTGACGTATAATGAGACCATTTTGGCTGAAAGTTTGTGTGTCTTGCTTGCCAATTGCGGTAACAATGCAAAGCCATACTCAGTCAGCGCTTCAGCCTTAATTTCATCACACACCAAAAGACTGGCAACTCGACACTGCTTGTTCTTACTGCAAGAGATATTCAAATGCAAAGTGCGCACTTCTCTCTCTGTTCTAGCTACTGATGTGTACCAAAAGACACAGTAACTGCGCCGTCATCATCAGCAAGAAGAACAAACCAAAATATGATCAACTTGAAGAGCGCCATTGGTATGTTTCAATCCATAATGAACATTACAAAACCATCTGACCAATGTCAGTGCTTATACCCCCACCCAAAATCAGTTGAAGACTTTCACAAAAACATTGGTAGTACCATTGATGACGACTGGGTCGTCCTCAGGGACGAGATTGATTTTGGCAAACCGTTGAGCGAGGGACCTGCTGCTTGCCCAGCACCCAGACCACAGGAAGAGCTTGCGCCCCGAAGGCAACCTCAGAGACCTCTTGATACGTCATCCAACCGTTGGGAGACCTTTCCACTAAGGATTCGACCAGCATGAGCGGTGAGTCGCACTTTACTGATAATTTGACAACTTTATATCTAACTGTTACATCAAACAGGACCTTGCAGATGTTGAAATGGTACGATGCACATTATCGTCACTGTATGTCAAAATCTCACACTGTCTATTGACAAGTCCTCCAGTGACTGGTCAACATTCTCGGTGTTGTCGCAAAGAACCCGAACAATCCCAATTTCAACTAGGTCGACATCTTTAGTGTCATCGCAAAGAACCCGAGCAGTCCCAATTTCAACCAGTACATGTTCGCCTCGTACTAGGAATCCTGGCCGCCACTTGCGTTCTGCTCATGCATGTCATGATTGACCTACAGGGTATACTTCACGCGGTGAGCTACTATACCATACTGCTCCTGATATCAATATTTTGTATTAATCATAGAGATGCATCAGTGATGCATCAGTGTTATATACAGTGACTCATACTGTCTGAAAATGTCATACCGATGATTCCAAGCGCTGGAAATTGATTTCCAACAACACCGTTTAGGTCTAAGCAAATTTTGATATCAACATTAATGTCCGGGGTGAGTGCACCACTATATCATTGGTAGCAGTTCATAAGACTGACCCAAAAACTACTGTAACTACCACCGGCGATTTTCTCTAGAACTTTACATCGACCGAGCGACTGTTAAACCAGAAATACTACCACCGTGTCAATGTTCATGATGCAGGGTGAGTCTTTCACTATTAATGGGGGCATTTCTGAGGACTCATCCAAAAAAACATAGCGTCTTTCAGTTTACCCACTCCCAGGATACCTCTCAATGCAAGATCCACCGATCCCCTTTGGCTCGATATTACCATGACGCCCTACATGGCCGAACCCGAGGAGTTTGTGACTGTGCATGAGGGCAGTTTAGAGTTTGAGGAGGCCGTGAACGCTATGGCAGAAGAGTGCTTTTTATACTCTTATCAAGGAATATTCTATAATATGCCTTCACAGCGCGATCTAGAACCCCCTTTTTATTGTGTTACTCAGGGCCGCTACATCGGAGTTTTTCCATCACACATCTGGTGAGTTTTCACATTTTCATTCATCTCTTTTATATGTAACACTTGCCATAGGGATGGCGTGAAATTTGAACTCCGGACACCAGGCAATCGTGTTGCTACGTACTTTACTGTTCGGTCACTTGTCCTGGGAGAACAGAAAGTTCATCGTGCCATCCGACGTAGGCTTGCAGCAAGCAGGTGACACACTAGTAGGTTCGATACCATACTTCGTTTGGTAGCATTGGTTGACATCTCAGTGCCAGCTTCAAGGCGTCATTGCTGTTTGGACATCATTGCTGGTGAAAAATTCATTCCAGCCCTAATCATGTCTATCTGTGGCATCGTGTTTGGTTTGCACCGCTCTGCCCATCGTATCTCCATGCATCAATCTCATTTGTTAGTCTTCGACTACCTATTCATGTCCATCGTGTTCATTTTCTGCTAAATGAATGCTTGATTTTTTTTCTCGTAGCGACTCGAACCGTAAATGTGAGATCAGTATGGATGAATACTCTTCGTTCAACACCGTGACAATCAGTGCAGAAATCAACAAAGAATGTCTACAGATCCTACTTGTGCTGTCGGCTCTTCTGAGGCAGGGACATCTTCAATCCAGACAATATACTGTGAAGTAACGTCCAGAGTACCAAAGAAACGGAAAAAGAAACCCAAGCTCAATGTTTACCACTCAGTCCCAGTCCCTTCTCGCCAGCATACTGAATACCAAGCTCATCAAGACGGGTCCATCACCTATACACTGAAGCGTCTCAAACCTCCCAAGAATGCTCAAGCAACTATCGATAATCGAACTCGCGCGACAATGACTCTGCATGATGCGGCACCATTGTCAATCCCTGAGCCATTCGATGACCTCCCGCTGTCATGCATGGTATGTGATTCATACCATGTCAGATATATATAGAGAGTGATAAGGAAGATATGAGAGACTGTCTAGCCCTCTGTCACTGAGTTACCTTTCTATTTTTCCTTTATTTCATTGTCTTGTATTTTATTTCTCACTTTTCAGATTTATTTTACCTTGTATTTTTATGAGCATGTGACCTTCTGTTTATTTCTCATTATTTATTTTTATTTGGCTACTTTCAGCCACAGATTTGTTTGTCAAAGTTTTGTATCTCTATTTATTTCTGACTGTTTATTTTTATTTGGCTTCTTTCAGCCACCAGATTTTATTTGTCAGCACATCATGTGACTGGGGAATATTCTGGTTTGTAACATTATTTAAGCTGACTCAACATGTTTAGTCATGATTGGTCATGCTTTGTAACAACATTCACATGACTCATCATGTTTTGTCATGATTTGTCATGCTTTGTAAATTCTTTGTAAGATTACACTGTATTTGTAATGTACTTAGTAATAAGCTGATTCATCATCTGGTTTGTAAGCCACATTCTTACCAATCCATCTGATAAATCATGCTTAGTAAGGGGGTTCCCAAAAGGTATAAAAGGACCCCATTTTCACCCATAAAATATAACTTCCCATTTTTCATTCTTCTCTCAAACCGTGTGAGAGTACGTAAGAATAAAAGTGCAGGCAACGTGCCTTGAAGTAAGACTAAGACACATCGTTATTCTATTCTAAAGTTATATACTACCTTACAGGGGTTGACTATATAACTTTCGTTATCATTATTCTACTCTAGGTTATACACTACCTTACAGGGGTTGACTATATAACCATCGAACAGCTCTCATTCTAAGCTTTACGTGTATACATAAGACTCTCTCTTTCAACGGAAAGTGAGACACATATCTAAGGACGACAAAGTTGAAACAGACTTTCATAGGTTGAAACACGACCTACTAGGCTGAAACAAACCTAACGAATTTATCCAGAACACAGAACATTCCACAACACTTTGTATCAGACTACACAAGAAGAGGACAACAAACTAAATCCTCCCAAGAACTCACCACGTTACCTCCCACGAAGTAGAAAAGTCGGAGACCGTGGACTTAAGGACTGGCAAGAAGTCTTCCCTGTGTATAATTGTGTTGTCATTATACACAACTTTTATATAAGACCCTTAAGTAACAAGACATCACTGGAGCCCACCGCGAGGGAGGCTTCTTCTTGTACCAAACATAACACAACAATCGTAAACAAAGCACACTTCGTATAAATCATTCCACCCACACAACAAAACGTCATCAAACATATTTAAACACCACAAAGAAATCACAACAATCGTAAACAAAGCCATACTTTGTATAAATCACTCCACCCACACACCACAACATCAACAATCATATCAAAGCAACACAAACAAAAGTCAAACATGACTACACGATCCGTATTAACATTACCTAACCCTGGAACTAAGGCAGCACCTGCCAAATTCAAGGGTGGATTTTCAGAAGTCAAGGACTTTCTAAAACACTATGAAAAACTGTGTGATTATCACAATGTAACCTCTGATGAGGAGAAATGTGAATCTATTACCCAGTACATGTCCCGTCACGTAACAGAATTTGTAGAGGGACTACCCAGTTTCAGATCAAATAACTGGAGCAAACTCAAGGCTGACATTCTGAAGTATTATGATGCAGACCTTGACACGAAGCGATATAGACGCAAAGATTTATTGTCCTATGTAAGGACAACACGAGGAAAGAAAATCCCTACACTCACTGCTTGGAAGAAGTATGTGAGAGGGTTTATTCGTATTGCAGGATGGCTTGAACAAGCCAAGAAATTAACAAGCGAAGAATATGCAAGTTACTTCTGGGAGGGGATTTATAAGAAACTCCGTATTAAAATTGAAACACGCCTCATGGCAAAGGATCCAGACAGAGATCTATCCGAAGCCTTCCCAGTAGACCGAGTTATCGCAATAGCAGAGAAATTGCTACACCGTGACCGGTTTGATGCAGACCTATTAGTTTCTGAAGTAGAGACCGAGTCTGAAACTGACTCCTCAACTGAAGAAAACTCTGATGCCAATACAGACTCAGAGTCTAGTGAGTCTGAAACCGAGTTTTTTCGTAAGAAGAAGAAGGCCCCAGAGCCAAAAGATAAGAAAGTAGTAAAGAAAGCTCAAAAGAAAGCAAAAGGACATGTCAAGGAAGCCAAGGCTAAGACTTCCTCAAAGGATACTAAGAGTCCTGGTATCACTTCACCAGAACCTATGGATGAAATGGAGGGACTCATCAAGAGACTTAATGCAATCTCACTCGATGACCCAGACTATGCTCTGTATTACTACAGGGCAACACGAATTGATCCTACCATCAAAGATATGATAGCAGCCCCTATTTTGAAAAGAGGTAATGCTACCCAAGGAGAATATAAGCCTTACAACAATCAAAATGGACAAAGTAATGTAAGGCAAAACAATAATGCAAATCAGACATTCAGAGGACCACAACCAGGTACTAGGTTCTATCACCCACCAAACACCCCTTTCAATGAACGAACATGCTTTGGTTGTGGCGAAAAGGGGCATGGCATTCCAATGTGTCCACAAATCAATAAACTAATTGCTGACGGTAAACTCCAACGTACACACCGTGGGCAAATCGGAAAACCAGATGGAAGAGCCGTAAGACGGTTACCTGAAGAAACGATTATTGAAGCACTAAAGCGAGAGGACAGTGTGCCAGTAGCTCACTTTATTAAAGTGAATAGTGGAGATGCACAAACCTATAGTGCAAATAAGCAAAATAAATTTCAAGAGTCTAGGACTGCATACATTGAAGAGTATGTGAGTTCTGATAGCAAAGATAGTGACACGGACGATTCAATCAACCGGCACGAAGAGACTGATGAAGAAGAAAGTGATACAGATGAAGAAACATATGCATTCCCGGTTGAAAGGGTCACACGAAACTCCACACAAGGAAGACGTGAAAGATTTGAGGAGGTATTCCCTCCAGGTCAAAGCAAAAATCTAAGGAAACCAAGTGAAAAAGATAAAGGAAAAGATAATGTTCCCACCACTCAAGCCAAAAAGGCTGATACTCATACCAAACCTAAATCCACACAACCCGTTCCAACCACAAAGACAAAGCCTGCAAATAAGAAAGAGACAGGAAAAGGTCTAGATAATGGGTGGGATAGTGAAGACATTGTCATGGATGATGTGGATGAAAGGAAGATCAACGAGAAACACCCAAAGACCAATGAAACACCTTACAAATCAACCCCAAACTCGGATCGTAAGAATATGACAACACGTCAACGCGTCTCCGACATAGCAGCTAAGATTAAGCCAGAGAAAATTCTTGAAACAGTATTGAGGACTCCTATCCGACTTGAGGTAGGAGAGCTTCTTGGCACCTCTCGTGAGCTTAGCGGAATCCTCGCTAATGCTATTAAACCGAAGTCCTTACCTAATGACTCAAAGATAGAAGCACATTCGGTATGGACAAAGACACGCGGGCTATTAATCAAAATAGCTATGCATTGTGACGGTCAAGCAATTAACGCAATAATTGACACGGGTTCACAACTCAATATCGTAAATAAACACGTCTGGAAGACTATTATTAATAGGCCTATTGATATTGCCAAGTCAGTATCTATGAATGACGCAAACGGTGGTGAAGGCAAACTTCGCGGATTGGTACAAAATGTTCCACTAGACTGTGGAGGAGTTAGTACTCACACGAATTTGTTTGTTGGCGATCACGTACCATTCAGTCTATTATTAGGTCGTCCATGGCAAAGAGGAAACTACGTCTCCATTGACGAAAGAAAGGACGGGACGTGGTTATTATTCAAAAATCCACTCGATTTAGAAGTCCGTTATGAACTTCTATGCACTCCTGACGGAAATGATCCTAATTGGGACTTTGAACCGTCCACTTGGGTCAGTAATATGGGCGAAACAACCATGTTTTGCGAAATTAATGAAGAATTGCCAAATTCGGAATTTAGCGCGTGAAACTCTAAACTCAAAAATCACGTGACTAAACTTTTGCAAAATGATCTCCGTGCCGAGAATTTTATTGGTAAGAAATTTATCAGCAAAGGCCGGGATCAGTCAGCCAAAATTGAAATAAAAGATTTCTCAAAAAGCATAAAAGAAGCGCCAGAACCAGCGCTACGCCCAGCGCCCACTAGCCTCGTGTCTGAGAAATACAGCGCGAGGCATCCAGAAATCACACACACATCCATTTTTGGTAATCTATTGCATTTTCGGAAGATGCCGGAACACGTGTTCGACAATACTCGCGCCAAACTGGCCGATTTCCTTTTTGAGAATCCCGGCAATTTCCGGTTCAGCACTTCCATTGAGAATGATGCGCTCACACTTTCCTTCCACGCTACTGCCTTCTCCCCACCTGCCGGCAACGACCAGCTTGACATTCCCTCTCCCTCTTACTCTCCCGTGCTCTGGGAGGAGTCATCTCTGGACACGGACGATCCTGTAGAGGGCACTGGAGTTGGAGATTTTGTTGGAAGGGAGGGTACGTCTTTTTCTATCTTTGATTATATTCAAAATCTAACTAATCAAAACACTATCTCATATTCACCCCCTCCTCGACAATCCTTGGCCAACGCCAATGCTAATGTTATGCGCGGCACTTACGCCAACACCAACACCAACCTCGCGCCACTAACGCCAATGGCGCTGCTCTCTGCCCTCGCGCCACCAACGCCAATGGTGCTCTCTGCCCTCGCGCCACCAATGCCAATGGCGCTGCTCTCTGCCCTCGCGCCACCAATGCCAATGGTGCTCTCTGCCCTCGCGCCTCCAACGCCAACGGTGCTCTCTGCCCTCGCGTCCCCTCCCAATGCCACCTTTGGGACGGCCGCCACCATCCTTGCACCCAACGCTACCTTTGGGACGGTTGGCACCATCCTTGCACCCAACACTACCTTGGGCACGGCCGGCACCATCCTTGCACCCAACACTACCTTGGGCACGGCCGCCACCATTCTTGCACCCAACGCTACCTTGGGTACCGGCGCCACCATCTTTCCACCCAACGCTACCTTGGGTACGGCCGGCACCTCACCTTCGCATATCGCTACTTCGGGTATTGCGACTTGTTCGCTGCCCAATGCTTACTTCGTACCTAACACTACCGGTACTCTATCAACTTACTCACGCATACTACCTACATTCCCTGTACACTCTACTACCAATGAACCTTGCTTTGCTCCTACCTTGCTCCCAGACCTTGACATGGGTTTAGACTCTAACTCTGACACCATAATCCCGCCTATAGAGACCCTTCCAGACACAGTCTTCGTCAAGGACTTTGCCCGTGGACAAAAACAGGGTAAGGAGCTTCCATCGGTCCAAGAATCGAGCAAGAGCGAAGTATTTGATTCATTTGAAGGTACGAGCATTGAAATGATAAATTTTAATGACGTGCTCACTCTAGTTCTATCATCTGTAGAACGAGACGATGATATCATATCCCATTCCTCAGCTGCATCCATCACGTCAACGCCATCACCTGTCTCTCCGAAAGAAGACTCCATTGATGTCTTCCTAGTCCGTCCGTCGTTTGACAACGACATCGAGTCTACCTATTCGAGTGCTTTACCATCCAGTGCCTTTTTAGTGGCACCACCGAACTCTGTCACCAGTCTTCCCCACGAGGATGAATATATGCCCTCGCTCATGCCCTCTCGTCCTTTTAAGGGCAATCCTGAATATAATATGCCGTCTACAGCTACCTTGAGTGATTCGAGGCTCGCGCAGGATGACGAAGACATCCCTATATTAACTCTACCTGATGCAGCACCCACACCTACAGAAGGGACCATCCCTTATTGAGGCCCGAGTCGACCAGATGGAAGGAAATATGTTTCGTTTGAAGGTTTAACAAGACTCGAGGCTGAAGAATATCCGAGCTCTGAATTTGCGAAGTACAATGACTATCATTCTGTTTATATTCCTAACGTTGTTCAAGCCATTGAGTCCTATTGTTTCTGCCAAGACGAGATTATTGCTAATGATTGGAACTACCATATGTTCCGAGATGGAAGCTACCCTGGACATCCTGTCATCCCTGGAACTGTCAAACTGCCCACTGGAGGTCCGCGTTCTGGGAGGACTTGGCACGAACGGGTCCGAGAACTCAAAGACCACAGGGCACACACTCGGCACTTAATCCATGTCATTGAAACTGTCCTTTCGACTCGCATGCTTGCTGAAGCATCCTCTCGCGCGGGAACCATCAAATGTGACCAAACTCTGCACATCCAGGGAGGTCTAACTAACAAAGTCTACACTGGACACTACGACGACGTCAATCCTTTTTTCTCAGAGAGTGAGGCTAAACGGATGAACTCATATGCAGCTATTGCCGAAGCTCATGGAGAAGGAGAGCTATCTTCTAAAATTCTTGATTCCCTCCTAATGCCTTTCCCTGACGAGGACACTGTCAGTGCCCTTACTGAATCTCGTCTCCTCGATGTTGGGACTGTCAAGGACATCCTTCGTCTCGCATCAGACAGAGACCTTGTCCTTGGGATCGCGCGCTCAGGTCTCACCATCATAGCTACCTCCCCCTTTCGCAGTGAGATGTTCGAAGACCCCTTTTATTCAAAAGAGTGGTTCGTTCTCTCAGATATTGCCGAGGAACCTGAGGAGGAGCCGAAATCTAAGGCTAAGAAGTTTTTTCTCTAGTGCTCTAGAGGTAAACTTCTATCCTTTGTTATTATTTTTTCAACTTATCAATTTCTTTAATAGAAAATCTAAAAAACTCGTTACTGGATCTTCAAGTCTCAAAATTTCGTATATGTCCATCATGTCCATTTCCCCTTCGACTTCTATTGCCTCGTGTGAAAATTCACATAATCCCAAAAACATGGACCCTCGCGTCTTTGAACCAGTGCCTATGTATTTATATCTCCATTTTCATGTCACTCTCAGACTCAGAGTCTCGTTTCACATGTTTGTCTTTGCTTGTTTTGATTGTCTCTAGTGCTCTTGCCTATTCACAAAAACTACATTGCAGGCTTATGTGTATGAGTATAATACTATGGGAAAAAGGTGTAAAAAGTCAAGTGATAGCCTTAGATATGAGTTACCTGTTCTGTAATTCAATTCTTTGGTGGTCCAAAACTTTGTCCGAAAATCCTAAGTCCCAACAACAACAAAATCAAGTTTTAAGTCTAAGTCACTCAAAACCTATTGAACAAAATTCAAGTAAGAAGATCCTAGTGTATCCTTCAGATTTACTTGAAAATGAGTCTATAGAAGACTGTTTTGAGAGACTTAGAAATAATCCCACATCAAAAAATCAATCGTCAAATTTCAAAGAAGACACTATACTTCAAGACTCAGACTATAATGAAAATTCTGATACTGAGTCTGATATCTTAATTTCCTGTGACTCTACCAACTATCCTGAGGGAAATCCAGTGCTTACAATGTACAAGAGGGTTGACAAAAATGTCAAGCCCGTGTCAGGAACTTTTCCCCAAGGAGCCAGAGTAGATCGTCATTTTCCTCATGACCCACTCCGAAATCTAATCCCGTTAACCCCACATCCTCCTGAATTTGTTCCTAATGGACGTCTAACTCATGATCGTATGGTTGACCTTAAGATAAATTCACAAGGATTTCTTTGGCCTGAAGAAGATAAACTTTTTCAACACATCATGAATTTAAATCAAGAGACCCTAGCATTTGAAGAAACAGATAGGGGGACTCTCAAAGAAACATATTTCACCCCATATATCATTCCCACTGTACCTCATGTACCTTGGGAATATAAGAATATTCCTATCCCACCGGGGATACGTCAAAAAGTTATTGAACTACTAAAGTCCAAGATTAATGCAGGAGTATACGAACCAAGCCAATCTGCATACCGTTCACGTTGGTTCTGTGTACTCAAGAAGAATGGCAAACTAAGACTAGTCCATGACCTTCAACCTCTCAACAAAATTTCTATTCGAGATGCTGGCCTCATTCCTATAGTGGATGACTTTGTGGAGTCATTTGCTGGAGCTCAGTGTTACACCATGTTCGATTTATTCTGGGGATTTGATGCACGTAAAATGCACCCAGAAAGTAGAGATCTTACAGCTTTCCTAACACCATTAGGACTGCTGCGATTAACAGCCTTGCCAATGGGCTATACAAATGCACCTGCAGAATTTCAGAAATGTACCAGCTTTGTACTGCAGGATGAAATTCCACACGTAGCCAATGTTTTCATAGATGACCTTCCAGTCAAAGGTCCACAAACTATCTATCCTGACAATAAAGGTAATCCCGAGGTCTTAGAAGAAAACCCAGGGATTAGACGATTTATTTGGGAACATGCAAATGATGTTCACCGTATCATGCACTGTATAAAAGACATAGGTGCAACATTCTCCGCTACGAAAATTCAGTGTTGCCTTCCAGACGTCCTTATTGTAGGACAGCGCTGTACTCCGGAAGGAAGACTACCTGATACCGAGAAAGTGTCCAAAATTCTCAACTGGCCAATTCCCACTACGATTAAAGAAGCCCGAGGATTTATGGGACTTTGTGGGACAGTTCGTATTTGGATACTAGGATTCTCTGAACTAGCAAAACCTATCACCCAACTTTGGAGAAAAGATGCCCCTTTTATTTGGGGAGATAAGCAAGATATTGCTTTCGAAACTTTGAAGGAACGTATATGTTCAGCACCAGCAATGAGAAGCATTAACTATACTTCTTCAAACCCCGTATATTTATCAGTTGATTCCAGCTTCATAGCTGTAGGAATCATCCTTTCGCAAGTAGACGATGAAGGACGACGACGTCCAGCACGATATGGTTCTTTACCTATGGGCGATGCAGAGTCACGATACTCTCAGCCCAAGTTAGAATTGTATGGACTTTTCAGAGCACTTCGACATTACCGACTTCACATCATTGGAGTTCAGAACCTCCATGTAGAAGTTGACGCAAAATATATCAAGGGCATGCTTAATGAGCCCGACCTACAACCAAATGCCACAATCAATAGATGGATTCAAGGAATTCTCCTATTTGATTTCACACTTCACCATGTACCAGCAACAAGTTTCAGAGGGCCTGATGGCTTATCTAGACACCCTCTAGCTTCAGACGAAGAGATTATCCCTGAAGATGACTCTTGGTTAGACGAAATAGCCCTATTCACGTCAATCTCAAATTTCACTACACATCCATATAATCCCAATAACCTACCATCTATATTTTTGTCAGCTGCTGATCAAGAGCAGACTTTGACAGATATTTTCAAGTTCCTTACCACACTTGAAGCACCAAGTTTTGAAAGTACTGCTAAACGCAAGAAATTTGTCAAGCGTACAACTCGATTCTTTGTACAAAAGGGAAAGATGTACAAGCGTCTACCAGATAGACCCCCTTTGCTGGTTATTTTTGATCCTGATAAACGGCTGTCTATACTATCAGGAGCACATGAAGATTTAGGCCACAAAGGAGTTCAGTCTACCTTTGAGACTATTCGATATAGATTCTTCTGGCCACATATGTATACCGATGTTAAGCACCATGTACAATCTTGTCATGATTGTCAGATTCGAAGCACAAAGAAAATGCACATACCCATCACAGTCTCTACACCTGCCACAATCTTCACAAAGATCTACATTGACATACTCAAGATGCCTGCCGGGAATGGTATGAAGCATCTAGTGTTAGCTCGAGATGATCTTTCACGATATGTAGAAGGAAGAGCATTACGATCTGCCTCCGCCAAAGCTATGGCCAAGTTTTTCTGGGAAGACTTGTATTGCCGATATGGAGCAATAGGGCAGATAGTCACCGATAATGGCTCCGAAGTCAAGGGAGCATTCCAAAATTTACTTCAACAAGTGGACATTCCACAGATTCAAATTTCACCTTACAACTCACAAGCAAATGGGGTAGTTGAACGTGGACACTTTAATATCAGAGAAGCAATAGTTAAAAGTTGTGAAAAGCACATCTCACGATGGCCTGAGAAGGTTCCTCAGGCACTCTTTGCTGAAAACATTACCACAAGCCGTGCAACCGGATTCTCACCTTTCTACCTATTACATGGAGTCCATCCTGTTCTACCTTTTGACCTTAGTGAAGCCACATTCCTTGTTGATGGATTTCACACGGATATGAATCCTGTCGATTTCCTCGCATTACGAATACGCCAAATTGAACGACGTCCTGAAGACTTGAGACGTGCCGCTAAGACATTAAAGAAGGCCAGATTTAAGTCCAAGCTTCAGTTTGAACAGAAATATCATCTGAGGATGCACAGAAAATCATTCGCACCAGGTGATCTTGTACTAGTCCGAAATACCCAAGTTGAGAAAGAACTGAATCGCAAAACTAAACCACGATACTTAGGACCCTTTGTTGTCGAGAGACAAACCAAAGGTGGATCCTACATTCTTAAAGAAATGAACGGAACTTTGTCTAGACGTGGTGTAGCCTCCTTTAGACTAATTCCGTATATAAGCCGAAATGATTCCACTCTACAATCAATTGCAGATACTCTTGATAATGGTCAAGACTCTGAGAAAAATTCATCAGGATCAGATTCAGATACTTCTTTCCTCTCAGAGGACGAATAACAAAACACATCACATCATGAACGGCAAAGACACCACAATAGAAAACCGAATTCAACAGAACATTGCAAGTTTATTTGACATCCTTTTAGAGGATTGCAATAAACTTCACGAGTACTTTATTTTTCAAGATATCAGAACCCATTATAATCAAATGATATACTTCTGGGATCACAATCACCAGGAAGCATTATCACAAATATGTCCTACATGTGCAGTATACTTCGAAATTTTCAGACTCCTAGATGAATGGCACCATCTTGTCAACCCAGAGAACAGATGGAGGAGTCACCAACATCATGATTAATAAAATGACATGACCTACCCTTCAACTGGGGACAGTTGCGATTTTTCGTTCGGGGTGGATGTCATGCATGGTATGTGATTCATACCATGTCAGATATATATAGAGAGTGATAAGGAAGATATGAGAGACTGTCTAGCCCTCTGTCACTGAGTTACCTTTCTATTTTTCCTTTATTTCATTGTCTTGTATTTTATTTCTCACTTTTCAGATTTATTTTACCTTGTATTTTTATGAGCATGTGACCTTCTGTTTATTTCTCATTATTTATTTTTATTTGGCTACTTTCAGCCACAGATTTGTTTGTCAAAGTTTTGTATCTCTATTTATTTCTGACTGTTTATTTTTATTTGGCTTCTTTCAGCCACCAGATTTTATTTGTCAGCACATCATGTGACTGGGGAATATTCTGGTTTGTAACATTATTTAAGCTGACTCAACATGTTTAGTCATGATTGGTCATGCTTTGTAACAACATTCACATGACTCATCATGTTTTGTCATGATTTGTCATGCTTTGTAAATTCTTTGTAAGATTACACTGTATTTGTAATGTACTTAGTAATAAGCTGATTCATCATCTGGTTTGTAAGCCACATTCTTACCAATCCATCTGATAAATCATGCTTAGTAAGGGGGTTCCCAAAAGGTATAAAAGGACCCCATTTTCACCCATAAAATATAACTTCCCATTTTTCATTCTTCTCTCAAACCGTGTGAGAGTACGTAAGAATAAAAGTGCAGGCAACGTGCCTTGAAGTAAGACTAAGACACATCGTTATTCTATTCTAAAGTTATATACTACCTTACAGGGGTTGACTATATAACTTTCGTTATCATTATTCTACTCTAGGTTATACACTACCTTACAGGGGTTGACTATATAACCATCGAACAGCTCTCATTCTAAGCTTTACGTGTATACATAAGACTCTCTCTTTCAACGGAAAGTGAGACACATATCTAAGGACGACAAAGTTGAAACAGACTTTCATAGGTTGAAACACGACCTACTAGGCTGAAACAAACCTAACGAATTTATCCAGAACACAGAACATTCCACAACACTTTGTATCAGACTATACAAGAAGAGGACAACAAACTAAATCCTCCCAAGAACTCACCACGTTACCTCCCACGAAGTAGAAAAGTCGGAGACCGTGGACTTAAGGACTGGCAAGAAGTCTTCCCTGTGTATAATTGTGTTGTCATTATACACAACTTTTATATAAGACCCTTAAGTAACAAGACACCGCTTGATGTATCATTGGACTTTTTAGGGCAGCAAAGGAGACAACGAGCAGCAGGCATATGTACACTATAATGTTCTGAGTCCTTTGACATGTCGCTCACCGTTATTCAGGATCATCCTTTGTTGATGTGGTTGAAGCACCGAGAATTATTTCTGCACGAAATGATCCGTCTTGAAGGAAGATGTAATAGACTTGGTGCTCAATCTTGCTCGGAGTGTAATTGTCCCAGCCCAGAGTATAGGTGTCGGGACTGCTTAGGGTCAGAGATCTATTGTTCACCTTGCATCCTGTTGGCTCATGTGCGCCACCCGCTTCACCGATTGGAGGTATGCTTTCATGTCTGATTGGGAGATGAGGATGTAAGGCTAATATCTAATATCAATACAGAAATGGAACGGTCAATACTTCGAGCGAATCTCTCTGAAAACCCTGGGCCTTCGCATCCAGCTTGGCCACACCACTGGCCTGAAATGTCCTAACCCTCGTCGCGCATTCAATGATGATTTTATTGTTGTCGACACCCACGGCATACATGAAGTATCTCTCGACTTCTGCAATTGCGCAACAGCCCAAAGCCATATACAACAGCTACTTCAAATATCGTGGTTTCCTTCGACAACGTCAGATCCAAAAACTGCTGCGACATTCCACGTTCTTGAACACTATCACCTACTCTCATTTGAGTCAAAAGTATCTGCCTTCGAATTTTACAATGCGCTCAGCCGGATGTCCGATAACACTGGCTTACTTCCCATCAAGGTAAACTTAATTTTTAGGTGCCTTCAAAGTTAATCCAGCTTCCTCCAGGATCGGTATGATTCGTTTACACGGATGATACGCGAGTGGCGCCACTTGAAGATGCTTAAGCGCTCAGGGCGAGGTCACGATCCCAGTGGTGTAGATGGGACGGTTGAGGGCGAATGTACTGTATTGTGCCCGGCATGCCCACACCCAGGGAAGAATCTCCCAGCCGGTTGGAAAGATGCTCCTCAACAGTAAGTTTAAAGCAAGCTCCAGTCTGGAGGGGAATTTCTACTGATATAGGTACTGTTAGGTGGCTATATGGATTATTCCTTGCTATAGATGCGAACTTCCGCTTAAAACGCAAAGCTGTTTCAAGTGACAGTGTTGACCCAAGCCTGAGTCGAGGCTGGGGATATTTTGTCAAGGATAAAGCATATAAAGATTTCTTGCACAGCAGTGCGGACAGCGTCCAGGAGGTTCGTGGTTTGAATTATTCTTTTTCATATATTAATGGTTAGATTTGCAGAAATCAACGTGTTCAAGTCACAATGCTGTAAACATGGCTGATACGAAATCTAACCGCGGACTCGCTACCACTGGTTTAGGTACTGTCGACTGTGCCCGCCATAACATGAAACTGCCCAATGCCGTTGGGGATCTTCAAAAGGGTGAAAGGTAAATTGTCATTTGCATCCAGCAGTTGGCGATCTAACGCACGCATGTAGATATATTAACATGGACTACTTGTTTTTCTCAGCACTACGTCATACTGTACTCGACACTCTCAATGTATCCTACGACATCGCATGCCAGTGGCACAAAAAATTATGGCACCGCATGAGTGCCTTTCCGATTTCGATGCATCTCTCGCATGCCGTCAAGACAATCTCATTTTTCGTGCTGAAGTTCCACCTTCCCGCTCATATTGAGCAGTGCCAAACATCATTTTCATTCAATTTCAAGAACGGGGTAGGCAGGACTGACGGAGAAGCACCAGAACGTGGCTGGGCCAACATCAACCCCGTCGCTTCAAGCACCAAAGAAATGGGGCCTGGCGCACGGCGAGACACCCTTGATGACTACTTCGGAGACTCAAATTGGAAAAAGGTTGTTAGACTTGGTGCGTTGATTTTCGTGAAAAAAAATGGCAACTTAGATTTTTCAGGTCATACTATGCTTCACAAGATAAAAAATGCATTCCCAGAGCGCGAGAACCATCGTGAAGCCTTTGAGGACCTCAATGATGGTTTGCGAGGCGAATATGGCGCCGCCCTCGAACAATGGAGAGAACAAGTGGAGGCTTGGGAGTACGACTCTACACAGCCTAATCCTTTCGAACGAAAGGCAGAAAGTAAGCACGAGACAGTGATGGTAATGCTTATGTGCTCATTTTGATCTTGACACATTGCAGCTGTCACTATGGCTTCGGTACGACTAGAACTGGCTAGGGAGGACGAGATCGACCTTCAAACAGGAACTTGCCTTGCCCTACATGAGGATTGCACGCCTAGCATATTAATTAGTACTGGCTTAGAACTTGAGGAACAACAGTGAGTGTACTGTTACTTTTATGACATTGTTCTTACTTCAATAGACGGCGAATGAAAGCAAACAGAGCTGGCCTCGGAGTTCACGCAACAGATAATCAAGAAGGGAAGATGGTTCAGCAAAGCAACACTCTCCGACGGAGGATTGATACCTGGATGAAGATGCAGGAACTATACATGCCGTCACTTGCTGCACTACGTGTGAGCGAGAGTTCAGTATCTGGCAGCGTGACTGCTGCACCAGAAGCAATCAAGCTCTGGCTGCCATCCCAGATCAGCAGGACCGCACCTTGCAACAGCCGCCTCCAGGCCATCGAATGGAAGCTGCGGTATGCACAAGGTCACGATGCACTTCGCTCTCTGCGTTCAAACTTACATGCTCAGACTGCAATCCTCAAGTACAAGGACCGCAACCTCCGTGGACAAGGAGCAAACACAAGGGCACGGAATACATTGAAAGCTGTTGAGGCGAGGATTGAGGCTGCTGCCAGGACTTATGAGTATGCGCATAAAGCCCTTGTGGTTCTTTCACCGCGAGTGAATCAGACTGGGTGGCACTCATCACTGCGACCGCTAGACCGAGCTGACGTCCGCTCGATGACGGACTTATTATGGGGAGAAACAGAGGGAACGAGAAAGTTGTCGTGGATTTGGAATATGCGGGGAGCAGCTGCCAACAAGATCGACAAGGACAATGCCTCGGAAGGTAGGTGGCTCTTCATTTCATGGCTTCCTAGTCAGACTCACGGACAAGCAGACATGCGAATAGAATGGTGCAAAGCCAGGGCACGGGCGATGCGCTGGACAGAAGAGGTGGAATTGTTGAAGGAGGAGATGCGAAGGATTCTGCAATTTTTGGAATGGGACGCGCAGCGCTGGGATGAGCGGGGCCTGGAAAACACGTTAGAGGATGCAGGTGAAGATGAACGCGAGGGCCGTATGGCATACGCCAAACGTCAAGCTTCCTTACGTCGAATGCTTGCTGAGTCCTTCAAGACCAGCTGGACCGACACCTTGGCACTGGTGGACACATTTGATCACAACTCGCTCGTTGCTCAGCAAGACATGGACATGGACACATAGTAGACCTTTGTTGTAATATTAGTAGATAAACAATAAAGGCAATACATGTGTAACGACAGGCACATGCGAAACAGCGGGAGGGCGCGAGAAAGTGAGCACAAGTAGATAAATAATAAACGCAATACACGTGTAACAACAGGCGGGTGTGATAGCACACGCGAAACAGCGGGAGGGCGCGAGTAATGGCAGGTGGGTGTGATAGCACACACGAAACAGCAGGAGGGCGCGAGTAACGACAGGTGGGTGTGATAGCACACGTGAAACAGCGGGAGGGCGCGAGAAAGTGAGGTCATGTGCGGGAGGACAGTGGGAGGGCGCGAGTAACGACAGGTGGGTGTGGCGCGAGTAACGACAGGTGGGTGTGATAGCACACACGAAACAGTGGGAGGGCACGAGTAACGACAGGTGGGTGTGATAGCGGGAGGACAGTGGGAGGGCGCAAGTAACAACAGGTGGGTGTGGCGTGAGTAACGACAGGTGGGTGTGATAGCACACGCGAAACAGTGGGAGGGCACGAGTAACGACAGGTGGGTGTGATAGCACATGCAAAACAGCGGGAGGGCGCGAGAAAGTGAGGTCGTGTGCGGGAGGACAGTGGGCACAAGACGGCGGGAGGGCGTGACAAAGTGAGGACTGATGCATCAGAAAACGAAAAGGATGCATCAGCGAAGAAAGGACTGATGCATCACAGAAAACGAAAAGGATGCATCAGCGAATGGAGGGGATGCATCAGAAAACAAAAAGGATGCATCGGTGAACGGAGGGGATGGTGGTGGGCATGCATCAACCTGGAGTGGGCTGATGCATCAGCGTGAGAAAAGCAAAGGTAGAATTGCACCAATGATGCATCATTGGTGCGCTACAGTTGTACTGTTTAATGCATCAATATGACACGAACCTGTGATGAGGGAGACTCAGACATTGATGTTGGGGAGGATGATTCAGAAGAGGGTGATATATGGGATGACGAGGATGATGGGAACAACGATGATGGGAACGGCGAGGATGGGAATGGCGAGGATGGGAACGATGAGGGTGATGAGGATCGTGTTTTGGCTGACGAGGGTGAAGAGCTTGATGATGATATTCTTGCAGAAGAAGGTTACGGAGCTCTCTGATTGTCAATTGATTACATTTGCGCTGCACTCTGGTGCACCATTCTAGTCTGAGGATTCGTACTTTTCAATTTGTGTACTCATCTCTATATACAAAATACATTGCAGTGTCTGGTATGTATCGTGTAGATACAACAACTATCTACTCATTGTCAGTGTGACAATATGCTGAGGGGGAAGGTATCATCCGGGGCGTTGATGACATCACACGAGTTGTTTGGAGTGCAGACGCACGTCATTGTGTCGTGTCTATATCGAGTCGCGACGTCAGCGACATGGCCTGTCAAGCGCTGTGGCGCACAGCAATCTAAATCGGGTAACATCTCACTTGAGCAATTTTTGTGATGGACGTTCAATTCTCTGGAGGAAGATGGATGGATGGTGGGACCTAATCGCTGGCTCTTATTCTGGATACCACCGGCTTCTCGTAAACCATTTTATAGGCCTCGGACTGCATTTGTGATACCCAGAGGTGTTGAGCTTGACTTGAGTTGCATGGCACATGGCTCACGCTGGCGGCACTGCTGCATGAAGTGAGTCTGCCGTTTTTTCTGTTCCTCGCAGTTAATCAATTCGATTCTTGTAGCTCTTGATTGCGATGATCTCGTTCCTGTAAATTGATTTGTAGAGATTTGTCGAGTACGATATGGAGTGTACATTTAATCCGTTGTCTATTATATATGTAGTATTACATTCAAGTTTGGAGTAGTTTGAGCGAACACCGTAACAAAATTTTTGAGAGCATGGAATGATCTTCGAGCAACGAATAAAGTTATCTGAGAGGTGGTTGGGCGAAATTACACAATAGACAAGAGTGTGTTCAAGGCGCCTCCCAAAGTGAACTCAAGAAACTGAAGAAGATTGCGGCGGCGGCAGTTGAAGTAGTTGGGGTCGTCTGGTTTCGTTTGCCGTTAACACACACAGGTTAAACGTTGAGAGAACTGGGTCGATGGAAAGGAACGTGGTTCATTGCGTACACTACATGTGTGCGGTAACAACGAGCTAGTAGCACCATGAGAATGATGGGTGCAAGGATATCGAGATTTGAGGCGCGGAAGGAAATGCAAAACTTTAAGAACACATGCCGGAAATGAGGAGATGGACGAGCGTCTAGGAAGCACAAAGCAAAAAGCAATACGAGAGACGACCCTTCATCAAGGAACATAATATGGGGGGAGGCTTACCATGACACTTGGTTGGGCCGTTTTGCCCCAGATGGTAAAGTATCCCCGTCACCCTCCTTCACGTGGAGTCTCAACTGCTCTATTCTTCTGCCCTCGCCGCTCACTCATCTACTTCTAGTGACCGCTTAAGCATTTCGCACAGGTCTTCCTGGCGTTGTCCAGCGAGGACTGTGTCGCAACGCCCTGCATTGCAGTTGTTTTTGCGTTTGATGGCGTGTGCTAAGCTTTGAAAAGTTGGGTAAGACGAAGTTTATAAGAGCAGCAACAGGTAAATGTGAATTCGAGGGTCTGATGTCGTGGGAAGCACCAGTATCCCTCTCAAGCTCTTCCTCGGAAGCACCTCACAATAACCTGAGCTTTCCTGCAACTACTGATACCTCCAAATTCGAAGGGTCGCAACAACTTAATGTCCTTCGTTATCTCTGCAAACTCCTGGATACCTCATGTCTGCGGTTGTGTGTTGCTAGCAGAGACATCGTTTGTATCTCACATACTACCTCTCCCGCTGAGGTCTACCCTTTACAGTACTGCAATTCGGCTTGCTTCCCTCCCTTATCTCTGTGAGTTATTTCTTCCTTTTCCAATAGGAAAGCAATCCTTCTTGTTTAGAACCACGAGTCTCGTCTTTCCACACGTAGGTCTTTCTTTTCTTTTCTTCGCAATATTGGCTCAATGATAGTACTGCACATTAATCCCTAGGTACCTCTAGACCATTCTCCATCAGCAGGTTATAACCGGATGATTATACTCAGACATCCTGCGATAATGTGAGCTCATGTCCAGTCGATTGGTACGGTATTCGAGTATACGTGGCTATATATAGCCCGATCAATAAATCTTCGATTCATTCTTCCTTGCGTTTCCTGGAGTTCCGTCACAGTGGCGCCCACCAATGCTTAGCACTTGAAGCAGCAAACATTGCCTCGAGGCCCACCGGCACCCTTTATCCAACTTCTTGTTTTACTTTGATCATTAACCTCAACTATTCGCCATGAACAACCCCGGTCAATCGGGGAACTCTGAGTTGAGGTCAGTTCCTCCTCCAGACATCGAGACACCCAACGAAACAAATACTGCTGAGCCTGAGCGCCAGGTAAGTGGTTGATATTCATGAGGTTGAAACACAATGACGATCCATCCTTTCTTTAGGCCAACCCCGTAGCAAAATTTGTCGCTTGCTGAGCAAGGTTAAGAACTTCGGCCGTGTCACGGTCAAACTAGAATGATGTGTACGACTCGGATATTCCTAATGATTCATGATGTTGCTTTGACCTCATCCATCGTAATTAACGCCAGATATGATGTCGTGTTATCGAGGGTTTGAACGAATTTTGCTGAGTGGTTCAAATGTGTCAACTAAGATATTTCACTGTCGCGCGGATTGTATAGTGCTGAGATCAGGGGATGTGAGCTTTACTTCGCCTGCATGCCCTATAATTGAGAGTATCGTCATGGCACACCTTGAGTGGGTGAATTTCGGAATTGGTTGAAACAACAATGCAAGGGGGCGTCGTCCAGCCTGACATGCACCATCTTATTTTAGGGACGTATTCATATCCTATTGAATTCAAACTGTGTCAAAAGATCTAAATTACATCTCTGCAAGTCTTAGATATCCTGGAGTTCTGCCAACAACACTGGGATGGAGTCAGGAATTAATGTAGGCCGGCTATCAGCAGCTTTGACGTGGCATCTCTTGCCTCGTCATAGCCGCGTCACCGGTCCATCACGACTAAGGCGGACCGCAGGACCCACAAGATGACCGAAAGGGATAGGTTCTGCTGCAGTATCATCCGCCAAGCATAACCATTTTGCAAAACCTGTTCGTGATCATATAAAAGCAAGTCATTTTGCTACCGTCACCAGCATCCACCCACCTCAAAAGAATCATTCGAGCACCTCAACTATACCACCTCAAACAAACAATGCGCTTCTTCTTCCTGACCTCCATTCTTGCGTTGACAGCATCTATATTGTCTGTCACAGCAAGGCGACCAACCTGTAATCCAGCTGAGGATGAATGTCAATGGCACAATAGTGACTGTTGCAACGGCAATGACACCTGTGATGATGCCGTGTGCGTGCCTACCGACGAGCCCCCTCCAATTTGAGAACGGGCCGATTTTCACGTAGCGACACACTAGTGAGTGTTTCCGCATTTTCATTGGCGCAGTTGTTGAGCAATATGAACATGTAGGACGCTGGGGATTGAGAAATGAATAGAGGGGATATTGGGTGAAAGGAGTACACGATATGAGTGTATGAGGTTTCTGCGTACTGTTTGGTCTTGGCGTGAATATCACACCAGCATCACAACCGAGGCAGGCACTTCAAAATGGCTAGCTGCTATAACCATTTCGCTAAACGTTTTCGTGATAAAATAAAAGCAAGCCATTTTCCTACCGTCATCAGCATCTACCCACCTCAAAAACATTGTTCGAGCCCTCAGCAAATCATATCACCTCAAACGAACAATGCGTTTCTTTTTCCTCACATTGCGTTGACGTCATCGACAATGTGTGTCGCAGTAAGGGGACCAATCTGCAGCCAAACGTGACCAGCCTTGCGAAGCCGTTAGTGACTGCTGCAATAAATTCGCTCTTTGCGCTGGTGGAATATGCATCACCTAGGATATCCCCTTGCAAGTCGATTTGCATGTAGCGACACACTAGGGAGTGTTTCCACTTTGCCTTTGGTGCTGATTGAACAATTTGTGGGACACTGCTGATCGAGAAACAGATAGAGGCGATATTGAGTGGAAGGAGGACATGATACGAGTGTACGAGGTATCTGGCTTGGAGTAAACAGAGCACCATGGGTCGGACCTGCCAGCGATAGATCAAAGGCGTATTAGCTACGAAACGTTGATAAGATCAAAAGCCCACTTTTTCACCCACTTTTACTCGTTCACTCAACGTCCAGAGAGGGTCGGCGTCGATAGAGTGACAGTCCTCGTGCTGGCAATTTCAATCTCGAAGAGGTGCTGACCTGGCCATACGCGCTAACATTGGATAGCTCACAGCTAAGATGAGCATCTGAGGTTAAATTTGAACGTGATAATATTGTAGAAGATGTATTGTTCGAACTGCACTCACTGCAGACTCACTGAATGATCATGATGGGGTTATGGGTTACAACCATTGTTCATACCAAGCATGAGCGACTCAATTCCTTCAAAGGTTGATGGTGTGTCTTACTTTTCTCGTCGTTCCATCAACTCCACGACATCTACTCCTTCGCAGTTTGAGCCTGGGAGGTAGTTGCGCGAAGATGCGAAAGAAATCGTTGATGGGGTAGGTGACGAGCAGTGGGACGGGAATGGTCGACGGTTCACTTAGAATAGTTGTTCTTTACTATGCAACAGCACGCAAATAGCATGAAGGGAGAAATTTGAAAAATTACAAAGACTGGAGCGTTGCAAAGAGACAGAATCACAGACGGTTGAAGTCAATATTCACTAGCACTGATGAGTTTGCAAGTTCAAGTTGCCATGATATCGGCACAATATTATTATGTAATACGAAAGTATCCAATGCTTACGCCCAGTGAGAACCGGCCCTCACCGTATCGACGGAAAACGGCCGAAATATTGATGAGCCACAGACGTAATATTTCCGTAGATGAGCGCTTCATGCACGAGTTGTTCTCGAAGATGAGAAGCAGGAGCAAACAGAAACTTGCATCTAACGTTCCGGTAACATCGCCTATAAACATCTCTCGCTCCTCGACTTCCCTGTTCTGTACACTGCTTTCCTTCGTTGGTACAGTAGAGATATCCAGGACGTCGGTTGAAACATTGTCAATGTCAAGACCTATAGCAAATGAATCAAATAAATACTGCAACGAAAATATCACCTAAACCTATATCTCCTTGAGATCTTTTTTGTGAGACTAAATAACTACTTGAGCACCGCAACGAGGCTTGGAATAGAAACAAAAAAAAACAAATTTCCCGTGCTCCCTGCGAGCACTAGACAACCGTTCGCGCTAACTTTACCGAGCATTACACACTACTGCTAGTCGATATATGCACACGCTCTTGGAACGCGATTGAGGTCATGCCGGTTGCTGCATCGGAGTCAGCCACAAGTTTGGCATGATATTCTCGAACACCAAGGATCAGCCGTGGTCCTAGCACGAACATCTGCACGACCTCTAAAATCTGAAACAAGCCAGAGAAAGTCTGATCTTCTAGGAGATATTGGCTCTATAGAAATGATAGATCGTGGTCACATGTAGAGGTAAGTGAAAGATTGACATACCGTTAAAAATGTTGGAGAGAAATCAATAATGAGCTCGAAGCAAGAGACAGCAACAAAGCTATCATGTCCGACCCTTCAGTGGAAAAAAGGACAATAATCACGATATGAACTTACCTCGCAAAGTAAACCACATGAGTTTTCATCAACACAGTAAAACAGTCCCCGATAATCCCTCCTGCCGCATGTAATCGCAGTTCACGGAAGTGTTTTACCGCAATCCAGACTGCGAGACATAGTGTGAGGACCTCCCACACAATGGAGAGTATCCAAGCAGCAGAATACAGAACTAGGACATCTCCTGTATAGCCTAGTGACATTCCGGCCCGGCTTGGGCTCAAAGCCCCGGCTTAGGCTTGGCCTGGGGGGGCTTAGGCTTGCCATATTTCAAGCCTAGGCCGTGAGCCCAAGCCAGCCCAAAGCCGTGGCTTGAGCCGTACTAGGCCGCGGCTTGGTGGTATGCAAAGTTGTAGATTCGTAGTATAGTAGCACAAGAAAATACATGAAGTAACGCTACTCAGAAACCTCGTCATCATCTGAAATCAAAGCATCCCAAGCATCCTCCTCGTCTGCAATAACATCTCCGGTCCTCTCCTCACTGTCAGCTTCCAATTCAGAGTCGTCAAATTCCTCCGACTCCACAAGAGAGGATGGTCCAGGCTCGCGAAAGATAAGGTCGTGTCGTATCGCACATTTGAGACATTGGAGAGCTTCAACAATGTCTCCTTTAAGCCGGTTCCGTCGTTTACTGATGGTTATGCCACCTTGCGAGAATGCACGCTCGCTTGAGACTGATGACAACATGATGGATAGGTAATCTTGTGCGAGCGAGGCCCATACTGGATATCTTGGTGCATTTATCTTGAGCAAAATTGACATCAGTGCGAATTTTCCAAGTAGCGCAAGCCATAGAACGTACCCCCCACCAATGAATAGCAGATACACCTGCTGGTAGAGCTGCCTCAACAGTCTCCAAATAGCTCATAAATTCAGCCCTCCATGGCCGTGATGGATCGCCAATGGAAGTAGGGGTGGGGTTCATAAGTAAGTCGTCCTCCGAATCGCTGATGACTTCGCGGATGAGTGACTTGAGACCACCTGCCTTGCTTTTCTTGGATGTGGGCTGGGATGACGACAAAAACATAGTGTCTTCATTCAGCTCACGATAACGAGCTTTGAACTGGCAGCAAAATCAGACTACTTATTGTGCAAAGCCAAAAAAAAGCTCAACTCACCACTTCCTTCGCAGTGCTTACCACGTCATCATGCAAATTTTCTGGCCAGTGGCGCTTGAAATAAGTCATTTTCCCTACTGGATCAAGCACTACATTTGCAAGCATTAGAGTGATTATTGAACAATGAATAACAACTTACAGATTGCCATTATATATGCAGGGGACTGCGTTGTCTTCTCATAGTACTCGTCTACCTTGGCAGCAGCTGCTTGAAGGGACGTAGCGAACGATGCATACTTTGACCTTTCGGCGCGCGAAGACCAAGCCCTGTAGAGGGTTTCAAGCGCTGGGATTGCGAGATGCAGAGTCGAGCCACGTTCAGATGAGAATGCTTGCTGTGCAACATCGGAATACTAAACAAATTAACATAAGAAGTTAGTACACATAAATTAGAAACTCTCGTACTGAAAGAAGATCAGCGAATTGGCCGACACGTGTCCATTCACCAGCTGAGAGTTGAAGAAAGTCGATCTTGGCACGTTTTGCCAAGTCACGCTCTTGACGACCTATCTCGTATACAAAAGTATCAATGTGCTAGAGCCGATAATAAGCATCAATGAGTAGAAGTATGACAATATGAAATATGTACCTCCTTGTTTGTCTCGGCACGATTAAGCATAATATATGTCGAGGACCAACGAACTTTCATGTCAATCAACAGTTGGGTTGGTTGAGACACTCCTGCTTTGGTCTGCACACTCCGGTACATTTCCTTTCGCTTCGCGGATGACCGTTCCTGCAGGACATCAATATATCTTAGTAGTGTCATATGATTCTAACGAAAACGAACATACCTTGACACAAATACTTCGAACAAGGGCTATTTCATCCCGAGTGGTCGGTTCATGACTTTTTGGTTCGTGTGGGTTGTAATACAGCGATTTGCTGTACGTGCTGATCAGACTCTGTGTTGCAAGATTAATGACATGAGCCAAGCAGCTGCACAAATAATGAGTGTCATAGCGAGTTCGGACAATGACAGGACTTACTTGATTTTGCGCTGGCGCCAGGGAAACACTTTGTTATATTTAGCCTCGTATAGGCGTGCAAATTCTTGTAGTGTCGTCCCATTGTTTGCAGCATTGTCGCAGGTGACATGCCTAAGCTAAGTTATATGAGCGCTGTAGGACGTCGTAGTCAAATAAACTGATTTACCTTCTGTGCAATCCCAACACGATCAAGAATTTTGAATAAGGCCCCGCCCAGCCGCTTGCCGCTATGTGCATTGTTGACTTTCGTGAACCCGAGGAGTGAGCTTTCAATTTCCCATTGCATGGGTACCTTCTCTTCAATCCAATGCCCCGTGACAGCAAAATAACCATCGATGTTCTCCGCTTGCCATGTGTCGCAGGTGGTATTAATGTTTCCCTTGACAGCAGCACTCTATGAAGCCCAATGAGACAAAATACAACAAACAGACATCAAACAGACATCACTCACGTTCAGCGTGGTCCTTAGCCTTGTAAGGTGGTTTTTAAACATTCTCATAATTTCGGCACAAGTGCCCTTCCTACCCGGAATCCTGACTCCGTTGGTTGCGCGAGAAGCAACATGAATCAGCTCTTGAAATTTAGGGTGCTCAAGCGCTTGTATAGGCTAGAAAAATAAGCCATCAGTCGTGGTTTTGAACTGAGGAAGGCAGACATACCTGATCAGTCGCCACAAGCCATTCAATGGCAGCTTGTCTGAACAACTTGTCAGAATACGGTACGACTCGTTCGGCCTTGTGTTCAGTGAGATGGGCATTGATCCTCTGCTGCGCAGCGTTCTCCTTGCGAGCCTTGACGTCGCCAGGTAACATTGATTCGAATGAATGTTGGTTTGCCCATTTGCGATACTTGCCGGAAAAATGGGCCTCAGCGTGGCGACGAAGGGTGGTGATTTCATTGACAAGGACACATTTTTTCCTACAAACGAGTGAGTGAGTAGTATGAGAGTACAAAGGTAGACTTACGGGCAAACACTGCACTTTCGGTGTTTCTTCACTTTGCCATTGGCCCCAGTTTGCTCAAATGTTGCTCCAAAGAATGCGTCGATATCAGCAGTTTTGCCTTCCCGAGACAATCCTGGGTCCGCAATAGAGACATCAATGTCGATGAGAACCCATCTCCATCAACCAACTCGGGGGACTTCTCTGGGGCCTTCTGTTTCTTTCTACGAGGCTTAGGGTTGGTACGAGCATTCTCGCGGACTGAGTCGTGGTCTTCGTCGACAGATTCATCTTCGATGTCGACAAAGGCATCATCAGGATGCAAGCGTTTGTTGGATGAGGGAATAGGTGAGGGTGGGGGAGGCACGTTGGACGAGGAAATAGCTGTGGGTGGGGGAGGCATGGGCTTGGGTTGGGCAGAAACCTCCAAAGCACGCTTGGCTGCCTCCACGGCACGGAATTCATTGATGGCTTTGGTTTGGGATGGAAGGGCGGCCTTCTCCGAGTGTTGGAGGAGAGCAGCAGTGGGTTTGATCCTGCGTATGGGACGAGAATGCACGATAGGTTCATCTTCACTATCTGTGTGGACTGTGCTGGTCATTGCAGGCTGCTAGGTAGATACAACACATATACACGTACCACATATAAAAAATCGAACGTGGTTCAAAAACAGATTAAGTTTGCGAAGGCAGCGAAGTTGAAGCGCCAGGCAAGACTGTAAAGGCGCATGGATTGCTGAATGTTTGCTTTTCAAGACCGGGGTAAATATCAGCGAGCTTTAATAACATGACAACGGCGACTCACTGTGATCTCATTCTGACATACCTCATGGTATGATTGACTGAGAAGCTGATACCGATCGCAAGATGGCAACATAAACATAAACAGAAACTTACATACCGAAATAGATAGTGCACTGCTAAGCCACGGCTTGGGCCGGCGGCTTAGGCTTCGCAAAATTGAAGCCTGGGCCAAAGCCCTGGTCAGGCCGTGTCCTGGGCCTGGGCTGGGCCTGGCTCAATCAGGCCCGGCTTGGCCTGGCCCGGGGCTTGAAGCCGAGCCGGAACATCACTAGTATAGCCAATCGTGCACTGGTAGGTGCCGGAGAGAATGAGTTCCTCTGGTATCCATCAATGAGCCCTATGCACGTTCGTTTCCATCCATAATTAGGCGTACCTCCTGAAGTATGCATCGTTGACATTAAGGCTGTCACTCCAACAAAAGTGTTGATTGCCAGGAAGGTGACAATGAGAAATATCAGGATCTTTCTGGATTGTTGATACATGGCATGCAACCGAGTGATGATGATGACTTGCAGCATGTTTCAGTCAAGTTGATTATTCCTGAGGTCTCGCAAGCGCCAAGCTCACCCCACAGCAGTGCAGATACCAACACACCCATCCAATTCTGTACGATGTATATAATGAAGCCTGACAAATTTAGTCAGTGACCAGCCTCGGATAACACACACTCCAAAGACTTACATCTGTGGCAGTATAGTGTGGTAGTTATTAGCGAACCAAGAAGTTGGTAGTAAAGAACCAAACCCACTGCTACAGGGCACCACGGTTAATTGAAGGGGAATGGCAGGCATCTGTGCAGAAGACTCACTGTATCTGTCAGCGAGATGGTCGGAACACTCTCTGCATGCCGCTGGTTAGAAGAAACGAAGAAAGTGAATATACTAAGGCGACATACCCAGGATAGCCATGCTGATTACGAGACATAGATGATTAGCACAACATCGATTGTTTAGTCTTCTGAACATATGCAGCATATAAGATTCCAAGATAGCACACCTAGAATACTTTCAAGTCAGCACATCCTGATAACTGCGACACTCAAGCTACATACACTGAGGTACAGAACTGTCATCAGGGACCAGTGTTGCCTCTGTAAATAAGTGTATCTTCATGTGAGTTCCCTCTGCCATGAGACTCTGCTCACCCAGACGAGTTCGACCTATAAAAGAATTCTTAGCGAGATGGCTGCTCCGGTCATGGCATCGACATACCTCTTGTCCGAATGTGAGCGCTGAAAATACTTGTAAGATATCAGCAATCCTCTAATATTATCGTGCTCACACCAATCATACGTCACCCCAACAAAGGCGGCAACTGCGATACTGGAGCCAAGGTTAGATTGAGACATCGAAGTCAGTGCTCAGCTTCAACATCCGATTGCTCTCTACGAACCTGGAAAATAGCTGGCAAAACGATATACATCGATGGACGGCCACCACGCGGGATCATTTGAGATTGTTGACATATTGGTAGAGAATGGGTGTGGGTGAGAGGTGAACTTGGTAAACGTATAGCGGTGACATTCGCGCTATATGTACGCCGCGCTCGCTATAGTTTGGTAATCAATATATCAACAAGATCAAGGTAAATATTTGTGCATAGATCAAGTTGGCGGTTCTTGTGTTAGAAAATTGATGAACTTGTTCCCTGGCTTGAAGCTCCGTCTGTGGCTAGGTTGGGCTGTGCTTAGAGGGTTACATAACTCTTCACAAGCAGACGAATATGAGATTCGGAGGTACAATAATTCATGTTAACATGGGACAACACGAAGAAAGGAATGGTACAAGCTTGAAGCTTGAGCTCAGTAGGTGTGGACGTGCCATGACGCGACAATAGTAGATGGATTCCATCTTTGGCAGAAGCAGTGTTGGCACCAAATATGAACACATTGTGTAACACGAATATCACTGATTTCTGGCCATGCTATACATGGCAATGAATCATTTGCATTAATCATTAATCAGTATAAGCGCTTACGCCTAAAGTCAACATAGCAGCAAACATTGCCTCAAGGCCAGCGCGCACCCTAATTCTCCAACTTCTTGTCTTACACTTAGTGCTGCCGTGGTCCGGTCCTGAACCATGGTTCGAACCGGACTTTTGGTCCGGTTCTCCTGTGGTTCGGTCCACGGTCCAGATGTCAGCCAGAACCGGACCATAGTACGGTTCTCGGTTCTGCCATTGGGCGAACGGTTCAACTTTGGTTCGGACCGGTCCCGAACCGTTCCGAACCGCAAACCGAAAGAAGCTTGCCACATTGTTGAAGCGCGCCTTGACACCTTCCTTTGATGATCCACTTCGGCCTCAGAGATTCTCAAGCTTCAAGATTTACTTGTTTCCATCAAATGCAGAGGCCTATTGACAAGGTAAGTCATGATATGCACTATTCAAACTGACGAATCAGACCACACGTCTCGTTGTGCAACTCCTCCCGCAAACCCATCGTCCCACTCCCGCGAAACCACCGCCTCCACCCCTAAAGTCAACGCGCCGACAAAGACCAAGGCAACCAAAACCACTGAGTTTGAGGTGTCAGGTGAGTGACTTCATCTTCAATTAATTTGATGCACGCTCTAACTCTTTCGCTTGTGCTCACTATCTTGCGCCCGTTTTCTCATGCTTGCTCTCTCGTACCTGTCCTCTTGTGCCCGTTCTCTCGTGCTAACTCTCCCACCGATCCAAATCATTGCCCACCATTCGCAGTTTGTGAGTGTCGATCCTCGTTCGAGCAGCCTTTGACGCCTGAGGCGCTGGCAACATTCAATGCTGCGCAAGCCCGCACTGGCGTAATCTACATCTCACGAATACCTCCTGGCATGCGTCCTGTAAAAGTACGACATTTAATGAGTGCCCGTGGTGAAGTGGGGAGGGTTTATTTCCAACAAGAAGGTGCGTCTGCTCTTCACCATGCTCTTATACACTAATTGGATTTTTGTTCACAGGAGTCCGACGCTATCCCTAGCTCATGAGTATAGTTGTTCTATCAATGATGGGAAAATGCCGGAGTGTCCTCGAGTGAGCTGTACTAAAATTATACCACAACTAAATTCTTATTTTTTTTGTTTCAATCAGTGTTTTGACGGTCTTATAGCTGATATTAACTTTCATTCACCTCGAGATGTCCAACCACCGTGGCTAGATGACGAATTTGAGAAATGGTACTGGCTTGACTATACGCTGAAACTCGGCTGAGATCGTCGTTGCTCCTCTGAAAGTGAATGCCATGCCGCTGGAGGGTCTTCTCAGGTAAGTTGATCCTATATATGCACAACTATGGTGTTTGACTCCGTCCCTTTGGATTGAAGAGTCGCGAGTCTTCTATGACACTATACATGCAGAGTATTTCCTCTATTCTTTGTTGCTTTGTCATCCACGTTTGGCTCGCTACAGTTGTTAAAGGCGGCATATAGGAATGGCCATGTTTCTGTGACAGTCGAGGCAGAAGCAGCTGTCTTGTTGGATGTGTAGCTATGAGTAGGAGTCCTACCTATGTTTTTTTTGCTCATTGTAAATAAATCTGGTTCGGTTCACGTTCGAACCTGAAAATGACCCGACCTGACCATTCTGAACCGTTCACCAAGGTCCAGTTCGAGGTTCGTCGAGTCTGGTAGAACTGGACCTAGGTCCGGTTCTTGGTTCTCACTCGACCCTCTGTGAACCGGACTGAACCGGACCACGGCAGCACTACTTACACTACTTGGACCATTAAACTCAGCTATTCACCATGAACAACCCCAGTCAATTGGGGAACCCTGAGTCGAGGTCAGTTCCTCCTCCAGACATCGAGACACCCAACGACACAAAATACTGCTGAGCCCCGGGTAAGTGGATGATATTCATGAGATTGAAACTCAATGGCATCCGTCCTTTCTCTAAGGCCGACTCGCCCCATGGCAAAATTTGTCGCTTGCTGGGCAAGGTTAAGAATGGTGTTGTCAAAAAGATTTCCGTAAGTCGAAATCAATACTCAGTCCAGGGATAAGGCTGATATCTTACACGAGTGTTCAAAGTTCAACGATTCACGCAGCCGCGACCTCGTCCAGGTAGGTGACATTCCGATATCTGCTTTCTGTCTAACTTCTACTGGCTACACTGGGCTCAGGATACTTCTGCTATTATGGAACGAGGCACCGATCTCCACTCTCAGCTCAGCTCATGGTTTTTTACAGCAGGTGACGATTGATGGCATTGTCTACATGGGCAATAGCCTGAACGTGAAAACCCTGTTGTTGGGATCCGACGAATCCGAAGGAGACAAGGCCGAACGGATGAGAGCCGAGAGGGAGAGGCAGCAACCGGCCGAAGCGTAGAGCCAAGGGACATCACTGAAATTCACTTAGCATGATATGACAATACATAAATGATAATTTTACCCAATTTTGTGTGGCGATGACATGCTAGTATAATGGAATATAATAGTGTGCCATACTGTCGCCCTTTGATAATATTCTCCCTGCACGCAGCACTTCATAAGCAATTATAATGATATATCGAGAGACACACAGATGCTCACGATTTCCACTGTTCCTGACCTGAACGATTTCATGGTACAATTTCCTGCAGAAAATACCTAGCTATATAGTCATATTATATCTCACTGGCAACACTGGTCATGACTATGGTACCTGCCCACAGATTATCACTAACTGTCGCTGTTGTATGATGAGTACAGTTACTTTCTAAGATGTGATAGCATTGTCAAATATACTAAAATAAAAAACGACATATTAAGCCACTGCCTAAGTCAATCATTGTGGCTAGAACATATAACACGGTGTATGCTTTTTGATGCGTTGACTACTAGATAGAATTTTGTAGATTTGAATATAATTCATATGTATCCCTTTATCAGATATCTTGCTGGTTTTGACGCAAATGTATGGGAATCAATGTATTGCAATATAGCATACGAGGAACATTAAAGTTGGATTGAGTGTGGCGAAGTACGAAATACTCGAGAGCATCAATGTATGAGTGAATAAACAAAGAAAGTAGAGTGCGAGCACCATCAAAACTTGAATCTACTAGTACTAGACCTCTCATCCTCGGAGTCACTACACTCATCACTGTCTAGAGTGCGAGCACCATCAAAACTTGGCGCTGTTGAGATTGTTGATGAAGCGCACGTCATTTCGTTCCGCATCCATAAAGTCTCGTTCATCACCGTCATAGTCCAAACACAGTAAGCGGGAAAGGAGGTGGTCTTTGAGTTTGGGAACAAAGTTCTGTCAGATGATATTAAGGAAAGAGTCAAAACCATCACATGTGAACACAGCTTACTAAGACAGCGGGGTCACCATGGTGTTGTTCAAGATAGTGGGCTAAATTGACGGTGATGCCTGGATAGCTTGCTAAGCAATGGTGAGCTTCCAGGCTATACTGTTAAAATTAAGCATAATACTCACTGACTAGAAACGGTATGGTTTTGTAAGTTTGTTTGTAAACTATCAATCCCCTACAATTAAGCTTAACGGCTTCTGATTCCTTTGGTGATTCTCAGGCTTCCAAGAATAGCGCTACCACCGGAAAAATTACCAAATTGGGATATTCCAATAATCTCACTATTCCCACATACCTCCCTGGCTCTACTGCTGCACCAGAGCTTTCCCCTTGCTCACTCATGTATATAAGTAGTAGAATGGCATGTACATACATAAAATGATACAATAGACCACTTTTTTCATTGTCTGAGAGCTTGTACAGCAGTCTACAGTGCTGACTACAATATGTGCATCTCAGGACTAAAACATATTCGGTTTTTTGCCCCTTTAGCAGGGAAGCAATTCTGACTGTATATATCATATATTAGAGTGTTAATGAATATATTACACCGCTTGTTTGAGCCTCTGTAGTGTCCTACATCAGTAGATATGTTAAATTCATGAATACCTCTCAAAAAACATAAACCAGTTCGCATTTTTTAGTGTTTAGGTATATAGACTGGTGAATATTATTTCTAACATCTCTTTACTAGTATATACATCATATCAAGAGTATAGGTCAGCAGGATCAGTCCCTAGGGTCATATGTATTGTCATCTTCCTGGTGGTTCACTCCCTGAGAAAATTTTTCCTGCAGCTCCGGCCCTCTAGGATGGTAGGTAGTCTTTTACTATGAACATATGGAATATATTTATTACATAGGTATACCAGAACAATACCAGGATCCTTGTCTACAATCCAAAGTCACTTTTTGCCTACAATGTACCATATTTTCGCATTTTTGAGGTTTTTCACTACATTCTCACTACATAGACTATACCAGCTGTTCATATATCACTTATAGTACATATATGAAGCCTTCCCAAGGCCATGATCAGGTAGAAATATGTCAGAGTAATGATATCAAGCACATATCTCCTATTCTCACTGATAAGAATTCCCAGACATGAATATAGTAAAATATTATGATCAGACTATCTTGGAGTACACTATATATACCAAGTAATACAGTCCTCGACTATCAGAAGGATCCATGAATAATTGACAGCAGGGGAATCCAATAGATAAGAAATAGGTCGTGGGAAAGTCAAAAAGTCCAAACATCGAAAAAGTACTATGCACCAACAGTCTATGCAAGGGTGGTTGTTACGACTGGGATGAGTCGAGCTATCCTTGTCTGAGTAGACAATCGGTAAGATACCGGATAGACGTGAGTCTGCTCTCGAATGAGAGATCAAAGGTTCTGGCTAAGGCGAGTGTCGCTGACTCCCTTAGAATAGTGGTTCTTAGACAGTAAGGTTGGAGACCTTACTGAAGGACAATGTTCCAGGTAAAACCCAGTAGATTAAAGTAAAGAATACAACCGTAGGTAGCTAGGTTTATATACAAGTGTTCAAGCGGAGCTTGTAAATGTGTTATCAAGATAGAAGCGTGATAAGAGAAAGATAAGGCGGACAGCCCGCTTGGCGCAGATAGCGAAGATAAGAGATAAGCATGGTACGGACGGCCCGTTTCGTAAGTGAGATAAAAGAAATGAGTATAGGGGTTAAATGTTACTGTAACACAAACTCATCATCCAACAGGATGCGCCACAGCGCATGGAAAAGTTCACGTTTGCAATGAGCGAGGATGTCTTTGATGTTCTTCTTCTTGATGAACATGCTAATGAAGCGCACAATGGACTCTGGTAGCTAGAGATAAAGCACATTAGAACTTTCAGATGGGAAGGATGTAAAGCTTACAGAAGGGATAAATGCGATCGGGTGGCAGGCATTGGTAGTTGGGCACGCACGCATGTATTTTGATTGATTTCCAAAGAAAAGATATATTGGCCATGCGGAAGCATTCCCAAACTGGGTCAAGTGTGTTGCATCGGACCAGAACATCAGTCCAGCGATTACCCACTCCAATTTACAGCTACCATCCCTCTTCTGTTTCTGGAGCTCATCGTGAGCTTTGTTCCAGGCATCCGATGTGTAGAGCTCATCATACACTCGCTGCTCTTGACCAGTCAAAGGTGATTTCCAAAAGCGTTTGAATGGAGTGAAATGAAACCAGCACGATGACGCCTCTGAGAAGGCAGCACGGATAACTGCCACAAGCAGACGGTGATGAAAACCCGGGACAGTAAATAATTGCCCATTTCCATCTGGGTTCTTCTCCCTGGTTGGAACTAATAATTCGGCAGCTGACTCCCTCCAGCCATCTCTTTGGAAGATACCATTGGGGTCCAGTGTTCCGTCAGAGGTGTCAAAGCGCATCATTTCTGTGTGAATGTTTAGATTATCTGGTAGATCACCAATACTGAAATCCTTGGCCTTCAGTACGTCACTAACGAGGCGGGTGACCTGGGCTTCAGATGTCAACCCGCTAGTACTGGTCATCTTCCATGTCATGAGATGCCAAATGCTCATATTCTTCCATGGCCAAGGGGGCAACTGCGATGGAGGTGGACTGCCAGTTGAATGGTGGCCCGGGGCTGGCTCGCTGATGGATTGGGGATCAGATGGAATGTTGGATAGCTGGTCGACAGAAACAAAGGCATCCGGGTCATATGATGGACGGTGGCGATACTCCCTTCCAATTCCGAATTTATTGAGTGATGTCCGAAAAGAATCAAAAACATGAAGAATGATACGACGAAGTGCTGTTGGAGGTGGTTCTTCGATGGCAGGTGGAGGTACTGGAAGTTCGTCTCTAAATTGTAAAGGTTGCCGATGCAGTCTAGAGGGTCTAGAGGTAGGGACAGCTCCACATTCCCACTGCATCTCCAAGTCTGGAGCATGAGTTGATGTACCGGCCTCAGGCTCTGGGTCTTGTGGGGCATTACAAGCCGAGGTACTAGATGAGGCTTCTCCCTCAATGCTGGTGGTGAACTGAGGCACGGGACCATCAAGAGACTCGGACACTATGGCATTTGTGGGTGGAAAGCTGCCAGTGAAGGCAGGGGTTGGCTATTTATCTCTAAATAAGCAGGGACCAAAGCATGCTGAACTTACTTACCTGGGCAACACTGAGCTTTATTTTCTTTGCAGCAGGAGCTTCCTGCATAGATGCCGATATACGCTTGAAATGTTGGGACTGCAGATTCAACTGATTCTTCCAGTGCTTACAGTTCTGACGATGACGGGTCAAGCCACTCGGTCCTGTGAACGATCGGCTACATTCTCCTCCACATACGAAGTGAGTGCTCATCAAAGCGAAGAAGACCAGCAGAAAAGATGCCAAATGCTTCAGAATAAGTTTCATGGCCTCTTCATGCTAAAGGAAAGACAAAGTACAGGAAAGTAGTAGGATCCGAGTGATCCGAGTTATCTGAGTCATGCCTGGCGCATAGCAAGACCCCCGGCACCAGGTCTGCAGCGGTCATGGACTCCTTTAGACCCAGCTATCGTCTCTCAGGAAGCCATATCACGGGGTAAGTGCAGTGAAACATGAAAGGACGGGTGTGATATGCATGCAGCTAAAGTAACAGTACAAAAAAATAAAGTATATACTTGGCAGACCCGAAACATTTTACATGACATACGGTCAAGTGATCATAGAATGGATGTAACAATTTCGGAGCAGCATCATAACAGTCTGATCTATAAGAGAAGCTATACACAATCAGTGGAAAAGTACCTGTCAGAGCCCAGATACAATCAATCCAGCAGTACAATACTTACACAACATTGAAAGGCATCTCATCAATTTGAGTGTTGTAGAGTTCTGGTCCCAGTCTCAGCATCAATCATGCGGCAGAAAAATATGCTCACATTCAATATCTCTCATGGGGCCTGGTATACTAAAAGGCCCTCCTGCTGATGTGGTGAGCTGGCTACTAGCGTACTTGTGATGAAAGACATACCTTGGCTAACCCGCCTCCAATCTACTATTTTCTCAGCGCCCGTCCAGAGAGATGATATGTCCCCACGTCCAAAATCACCATGGCTAATGAAATCTTGAGATACCAGGACAATGCGAAAGTTGCTGAGAAGATTGGATTCAAGGAACGCTTGCACTACATTGATGCCTTCTGAGATGCGGAAAACTAGTACTCGGATGCATGGATGGCTAAGAAGGGGTATCACCAATCCTGGCTTGGTCCTCCGTGTGTGAATATGCAGGCACAAATGTGTCAGTCCATGAAGATGCTCCACACCCACTGTAGAACTCCACAGCACCCAGCCATTCAGAATCTCCAGATGAGTCAGAGAACGAAAGACTTGAAGTGTGGAAAGCGAGAAAGATGGAGTGTGACTAAATAACAATGATATGCTGAGTGAGAGTGATGTCAGCACGAGCTCATCCAAGGGCACCAGGAGAGGATTTGTTTTCTGGTCCAAATCAGATGGGCCTATCCATAGTGCCAGGTTCGTAGTACCTCTGCAGAGTGAAATGATCTCTGCAGCTATACTGACACATATGTTCCCCTTCAAGCACAAAGATTTTACAGCCTGGCGAGCAAAATTGTGGGGGTGAGGCCGAGAGTAAACCGATGACAGAAAGCGGGTGGCGACATTTTCATTCGGTAGAACAATTGTACGATACAGAAGTTTTTCAATCCTGCCACAGTAGTAGTACTGAGTAAATGCTCTCCTCAGCCAAACATAAGATGAGGGACTCACCAGTAATGTACTGTCTGAGAAACAAGGAGGAAAGAGCAGGCCATTTGCGTGGAGTCTGTACTAGCAAGAGAAAAGATCTCCCTCTCTAATTCGAGGGGAAGCATTGAGGAAGCCTGCCAAATTGCTAGTGCATATAATTGAAAGTAGAGCCACAACAAAGACAAGACCATCCTTCAGAAAGTATACTCTATGTATACCGAATTCTTACAGCCAAATAATGACATAAGCAACCTCTTGAATCGACTTGGATCATCCATGGTGCAGATCTATCCAAGTCGCCACCATGAAGACTTTCATTCCTAACTTCACACCCTGCCTTTGAGCACATCATCTACTTTGGTCTTGCCTTGTACTCACTACATGTATGTTTTATCCATGTATGTTTCTTTCCTTTCACACTGTCTTTTGCTCTCATCTGCGATAGATGGATCTACGCGAGCACGCTGGCATGCATTGTCGACGCAAATACTGGTCGCTCATTGACGGCAGTAGCAACCAACAGTTCTTTCTGCGGTCTGTTTGCTTTTGTTGCTACTGAGATCGCTCTACAAGTGAGTCGACGTCACGATTGCTTGCAGAATATCAGATCTGAGGTTGGTTCCAGGATAGTATTGGTGACGGTGGGTTGCGCTCATTGAGTGCCAGATGACGACTAACTACTGTACAACCCGCTTTGACTCATTCCCTTGTGGGTGAATATATTGACCGTCTCATTGATACCTCCTTTGGCTCCAACTGGATGCGTCTTTATGACTCCATGAGTAGAGACTAATGCAATTGCGCATTTCAAGCTGATCTCTTCTTGCAGTATCAATATCATTCGCAATCCATTCTGTAGCCTTGGTCGAATTCCCATCTGAGGTATATGGATCGTAGAGCGTGGTTTAGTCTTTTTGTGTATCACAGTAGTAGCAATGTTAATTGAAACATGCGTGCCAAGTAACTTATCTCAAGTAGGAAGTAAACAAAAATTGTAAGACTAAGCTATGGAAGTGATAGACCCAGAGCCTTCCACAAGGACTCATGAGTGAAATGGGCTATAGAAACTCTCTGTCCGTCAAAAAATGCCTCAACAACATGGGGGAGAATGTGTCCACAAAGTAAAATGATAGTACCAGGCTCATACCACAGCCTAAGATTGAGACGAGGTATAAAAAGATGACCACCCTTGAAAGTTCCTAGAGCCACCAAGGCTACCCAACACTGGGAAGGATCGGTGCTGTCTGGATGCAGTGGTGTTTGCCTATTGAACTGGATCGACCTACCTTCCCACAGGAGTCCATCTATTGCTGACCAGGCTTTGACGTGCACATACTTATTGCGGAGAGCCACCGCAAACTTAGTCATAGCCAAGAATTGCGGCGGGTCTACAAATTCCAAAAGAGCATTGACTCTCAAGTTCAAGAGTTCGAGATCGGATACCAGCTGGGTGGAGAGAGAAAATTGTTGGGCACTGGAAATAACATCGGCGGAAATAACAGGTTCCTTGTTCTAGATAAAACAAGGGATTAGATGAATATCCGAATGATTATAGCATATTACCTGTTGGCCCACGGCATGCCAAGCTGAAACCAACTTAACATTACCAGCCAGCTGGCCCGCCACTACATGATATGATTCCTCTTGATCTCGCCCTTTTTTGTCCGCCCCTTTTCCCATTTTAAGGGGGACAGCCATCCCAAACTGCATCACAGACTGGTATAAGGCCTCCTGCACCACACAATGAGTATCTCAAAATTAATCAATCAGTAACCATACCCGTCCTCATTCATTAATAGCATTGGGAATGTGTAACACAAGAGGCACTCCATCAGTGCTGACTGCCAACCGGGGTTGGTTGGGATCAAGCCACTCACGCAAGTTCTCCATTGATTGGTTCCAATGAGGTGGTGTGAGGTGCCGATAGGCCCGCTCTTTCACAGCATCATGGAACTTGAAGCTGGAAAATTCAACTAATTTTTGGCCGTCAATCTCAGTGAGAAAAAAACAGAAACCATTTACCTTGGGACACTTGGGCCTTTTGCACCAACCTTCCCATCATTGACCGAAGCTTCGTTCGAAATTGATTAGCCTCAGCTTTCTGGGTGCGACTGAAAGGAAATCAGTGACATTACAGCAAGAATTAAAATGAATGCACCGTTTTTTATGGGGTGGTGGACACCCATCATGTATCTTAACCATTGGGTCCTGGCTAGACTCCGGAGAGGAGGGCTCATCCCCTAAGAATATGAGTAGATCTTCGTCAGTCCAAATATCAGCATCGGCATCAGCCCCATTGACAGGCCCATAATCTTCGTCGGTGACACTAGAGGCTACCATCTAGAAACTCGTATCACAGTCAGAAGGAAAGTGTTGAGGCAAATGACAACAAAAAAGTTTCAAAAAGAGGCCCCACCACACATGTAACAGTCGAATAACCTACAAAAGGCTTGTCCAACCTCGCATGGTGTACCAAACCTCGCTCACCTACAAAAGGCCGGCGAGGACAGTAGTGGATGGGCCGCAACAAACAATTAAAGTAAAGATGGACTAAAGTTTACCTATCAGCCGGCCAACCAAAAAGAGAGGGTGGAGAGGTAATGTGAATTGAATGAGTAGCACAGTTAAATCGTGGAGAACATCAGGAAATAGACGATCGGGGGACCAGTCAGTCACCGGGCGGCGATGGACGTTAAGAGGAAGGGTATGCGCTCGGTCATGAATGAAATTAACATTCAAAACTCCAACCAGATTATGTAAGCCCAGCGGCTGACACAACGAGTCGACATATCCGAGTTATGAGTCCTACAACTACATTCATCTTATCTTCTTACTACTACAATCATGTTGTCTTCTCTCTTTTTCATCATCGCAATCTCAGTTTTTACAGGACCTCTGCCGATTTTTTGTCTCCCACTGAGGCCATAGAGTGTAAGTGGTATTGTTATTATTCATAAACAGACTTGATTTTTAACACAAGTCCTGTTGCGCCTGCCACATTCGTGACGCGCTGTGACACAGTACTGCACCGTCACAACATGTATGTCGCTATATGAATTCCAAACACTTTGAACTCTTGCTAATGATCAATATAGGTAAGTACTACTTGGGAATGTTATGAGCCATGCTGATCAAAGTCGTTGCTTATTGTTCGCAGGAAGTGAGTATGTCAAGATTTTCGAGCTCAAACCATTCTGATCCAAATTGTTGGCCACCGTTCCTCGTTCGAACAAGAGCTGTGCTGATCCAAGACATTGGCCACCGTTCGCAGGTCGTGAGTGTGTCAATCCTCATTCGAGCAACAGCCATGCTGATACAAGTTGTTGCCCACTGTTACAATAACATGTAACCGAGAACCCCTCCTACGGAGGTCATCATGACCTTAGCCCCTATCCCACCATATGCACCGTCTTGGAAGACTTACCGACTCAACAGAGACTCGTAGAGACGCCTAGAAACGGCCTGGATGCCGTTAGATGACCTAGACCAGCCTAGGTTACATCTGAACGGACCTAGATGGTCCTCGACCCGGATCATAAGGAAGCTCTGCCTCATGGTCAGAAGAGAAGCTGCATGCCTTAGCATGCGCAGTTAGACTCCAAGACATGCTACGCCTTGAGGACAGATAGAAGAGGCATGGTAAGCCTCATGTGTAGATAATCGCCCGCATGGCATCAGATAAAGATGCCCTTGTATAGACACACTCATACCTACCGAACGTAGTATTGGTCTGTGCACACGGACGACAGTATATAGAGCAGACAGAATCATGTATATTCCCTACTTGATTCTACTAGGTTTTATCCAGAACTTCCTCTGAAAGACAGTCCCAGTCCTTCAGTCTAAGCCGCACCTTAAGGAAAGCCGACGCTACCTTAAGTGGAATCCCTGAACCTCTCATTCGAGAGAAGATCCCCGTCTCTCCAGTAGCAAGCCCGCTATCAGATTAGGCAATCCGCCTAGGGAGAGCTCAAACTATCCTAGTCCGTAACACCCACCGTTCGCAGTTCGTGAGTCCGTTGATCTTCGTTCGAGCTCGAGCTATGCTGATCTAAGTTGTTACCCACTTCAAAGACAAGGATTTGGGATACATTGCAGGAACAATGTTTGGGGCCAGTTCTGAAATGGTGAGCTCTTACATTGCATTGCGTCTTAAGTTGACAACTGTGACTGCGTTCGCAATCACAATCATAATGATGGCTGCTGCCACTCACACAGATGCGCAGGCTCGCATACAAGAGGAACTCGATAATGTCGTGGGGCGTACACGGAACCACACAAGTTTAATCCTCAGCGTTGGATCGACGATGCAGGTCGTGTGCGCGGTGATCTCAAGTTTTTCACTTTTGGTTTTGGCCGCTGGTGAGTGGTTGACTCTAATCTAATTTTCAGGTCACTCACAGATTGATGTTTAGTCAAACGTACATGGACTACCTCAACGAGAAGGCCGCGATGTGCAACCTACTAATTGGATATTTGGTATGTTGCACATGTAGACTCGACTCTGGATGGGGGACTGATATGTTCCTAGTCGGACACTCTTCATCAACGCAGCTCTTATTCTATGGGCCTTCTGCCTTTCGGAGAATCCTGCAGCGAAGATTGATACACTTGCATTCTCGGACATTGCAAACATACATGCTACTCTGTTTGAGATATGTTTTACAAAGAGGATCTAACTGCATCCTACTCTCAGAAAGTGCGCAGTGTTTTCGTCTTTTGGCCTGCTTACCTGATGTTGATGGTGCTCTGGCTATGTCCTGCTCTCAGTATGTGCGTGTTCTTGTCTTTTACTACGTTGCATACTCGCTGATGGTGCTCTGGCCGCGTCCTGCTCGCAGTTTGTGTGTGTTCTCCTCCTTTGACCTGCTTACCTTACGCTGATGGCACTCTGGCCACATCCCGCTTTCAGAAAGTGCGTGCTCTCGTCCTTTGACCTGATTACCCCACGCTGATGGTGCTCTGGCTACGTCTGGCTCTCAGTATGTGCGTGTTCTCGTCTTTCGACCTGTTTACCCCACGCTGATCTTTCGAATATCTTGATAGGGTGGATATATGTGCACGCCAAGTGCCAGCACTTCCTCCGAAACTCGAACATACAAATCACAACGCATCAAGTTCGAAGATGACAACGCTAACAGTGCTACGGCCATCACTTTCTGGCTCTCTGCTCAGTGTTCCCCCATCTTTCGTGCTCCACCATCCATGTCACTCAGCACCGAGCTTCCACCATCTATCATCGACGGATTCACGCGTGCATTGTTTCTTGTGCTCTAAGAACGACACGACGCATTGAGTAAGTCCTTTTCATTTAGGCCATTTGTTTATCCTCATTTTTGTCGTTGCAGCCCCAATATATCAGATGCATGTTTGAATTATTGAATTCATCGTCACACGCAGTAAAGTACGAAGCTACTATGATGCTCACTACACTCATGCAGAACCCCGCTGCTGTGAAAGGTATGTTTATGATCAGGTCCCGTACGCATATATGCTCACTTTCATAATTAGCGGCTGCCTCGTGCTTTGTTAATTTAGATGCCGGGATACAGACCCTGGGTGGAGGTTTAGAACTGTGGCGTGGTTACTTCCAGTAAGCTCAGGATCTCTGTGGCGACGCACATTTGACCAACATACAGTAGGAGTGTTCACCCTACCATTTCAAAGAACATTGATGTATCGACAGTGGTTATGTAAGCAAGCCTGTTCCAATGATCGCTATACATTAACCCTCATCTAAATCTCAGGTTCAAGCAGGGTAGCTTTCAGACCACCGCTCTTGCTGTTCTCAAGCAGAACGATGTTCATGCACTGGACCTCCACCCAGATTTGCCGCAGTTCAGGCAGTTGAAGAACTTCTTCAAGGGCGTTTCTGTCACACTCATCCACTGGCCAGGCCTCAAAATTCATGTGGCCACATTCCTGCACACACTCTCAGCCCTTCACCAGCAAGCGTGTGCAGTGCAGACGTATCCGGAGCCAAAGGTTCTTTGTACTATGAAGTCAACTTTCAGAACCTATAGGGCTAGCTATAGGTGCGTCGTTTTACTTATTTATGTATGTACATCACCGACAAGTATTTATATATTTATTAGTGCCGGTGTCTCTTTTGCATTTCAGCACTGTGACTTCATTTTTGAGTCATTTTTTGTGTGCTTGCGCACATCTAAGCTTACTACTCCCAAGTATAATTCACTTCCGCAGGTGAACAGAACGCTTGTATGTGAGTACAATGAAACACTTTGATGATATTCTACATACACTAATTGCTAGTACTACCTCCCTGACATTCCATAGCATTCAGTATCGACGAAAGAAGTTGTGTTTGCCTATCGATTGCTGCTTCAATCCCTCCCGCAACTTTCAGCAGTGCCTCGGCTACTGACAGACTCGGACTCGGAGCTTCAAACTCGAATGCACGTGCTAACTTCCGCCGTTTCCGTGGTGCTTCAAGGGCTGCCGGTACTGATGTCCCCCGCTGTCCATTGAAAAGGTCATGGTCAAAGTAGCGCCGAGGCTGTTTGCAGTTGTCATTGGTCAGGTTGATTCAATCCTGAGTAGTACTACTTACCGTGACAGCCTGAGTGTGTTCTTCAACTTGAATGAAGTTAGACTCAGAGCGCTTTCTCTTCTGCCGAGTCGGAGTGAGCAGTAGTGGACTTGCACACTGAGATTTCCAAACTTGAATATCCTACAAATGAGTATGATGAGGATGACTACTGTATGTGTTTGATCTAATTACATACGAGTTTGAGTTTGGATGCGGAGTCCAAGTCATTTTGAAGCTTGTCTGCAACGTTAGACTCGGCTGCCTTGTTTAGTAGGTCTGTAGCTTCAGCCTGAACTTGATAGCGCGGCAGTTTATTGTAATTATAATATCCACAAGAATAGGTAGGGAGACCTTGCCCAGTTCCTCCTCCCCTGTTGCAGTTCTCGCCGTGACTCGATGGAGTAGTGCTGCCACCCTGAAAATTCATCAAGAGAGCCTCAGCGGCATCATTAAAGTCTGAAGGGCGGGAATCAAATGACATGTTTGTGGCTTTCTTCTCGGAAAGCACATGTATTTGAATCATATTTTCCAGACCTTACATTCTACTGCAGACCTTGTGGACAACTTGAATACTCCATGCAGTATGGCTTGTGCCGTGATTTTGCCTTCCAAAACTTTCTTCAAGCCTTCAATGAACTTTGTCTCCTTTTGATTAATGCTGCCATCAGATTTATACTATTCAGGGTGGTGTAACCAGTGCTGAGCTCCGTGACTATCATTTTTTGAATCCTTTTTACATATGTCATTCTGACCAATATTGTATTGTCGGCCGAACACAATGTGCACTAGACATGGTGTCACAGACGCGTCATGACCATGTCAATGGTGTCACAGGCGCGTCGCTGCACACAACCATGTCAACTAGAAGAATCTACTAGATGAGTGACGACACTGAGTTGCTCACTAAAACTTGGAAGGTAAGTATCTTCATTTATCTAGTCTTCAACCTTTTTTTTTACCCTTTCAGAGGTATGTGCCAAGGTAGCCTCATGATTCATCTCGAGCAGGGATAATGCAGGCTCCTTTGACACTTGCAGAACCTAGTGGTGACACAGACATTGTGTCAAAGTCCATAGGAATACAAGAATTTGTCAAAGAACATGGACAATAAACTCGACAAGGAGAAGGGCCGGTATGATTCCTTTCACTTCGATCTACAGCATTTTACATTAATTACTTTCTGCAGCGCTATCAAATCTTTCAATACACTATGCTGACCTCGACCAACCTCATCTCCGCCCCACAAACCCTCGTATACACTATGGTGAATTGAAGGCATTAGTGGTCACGTTGTACCACCTGCATAATTTGACAGCTGTACGCCCACTCAGACTTGCACTCTCCTCCACCTCGCTCACTCAGATGCAGTCTGCAGGCGTGTGTCTCTGTATGCAGTTGATTTGCTGTGAGTATTATATTTCAACTTTACAGCATCAAAGATGTGCTCTCACCTCGTATTGCAAGCCTTCAGATTACCAGCTTCAAGCTTGTCAAAGCAATTGGCGATGTGGACATATAAGTCCATCACCATAACTGGACAGAGCCGGTAGAAAATGGTAAGACATTCCGGTGTAATTATTTCCATGTCGTCTAATGTTCTGATGCCCATTGAAGTCATAGGACCGTGAAAAATTCTGATCCACCCTCTTCGTGGCTTCATCTTCTCAAGATCAGCCAAAATTTCATTGATCGATGGATAGGAAATATCTGGGTGGATCTCAAGTTCCAAGTCGGCGAGTATTGATGACTCGGACATTGGGTATATTGTGCTTGAGAAATTCAGTGTCCAAGCCGGTACTTCTATACTTATTACTACTGTTAAATCAGCAGATCGGTTCAAGATGACTGAAACTGTATTGGGATAGTTCCCAAATCATTCCACATGACTAGTGACAGTGAAGCTCCGGAGACGTACTATTGTAAATCTGTGTGTCCACCTCCATTTCTTTTTTTTTCAAAAACTTTAGATTCCCAGAGGAGAAGGAACATTACAAAGGCCAGGGTCAACGGGAAACTCTGAACCTTGTCTGATGCGGTCTGTATGGATCCGAACAAAGCAATCGGCTGCTGTTTTCTGGGTACTATATGTACGTGGCCCATGGTAATGCTGCAACACTTTTCCACTATGTTAGACTCACCTCCATCTTGCGCTGATGAGACCCAGATATTATCATTAAAAAGGCGTATTGCTCTCCTGGAGGAGCAGAACGCTGAGCTTCGCATGCCAACTGCCAGTGAAAAGACCACGTATGTCAACATTTTTGACCTTGCTATATGCTAAGCATCATTGGCAGCAAAAATCACACTCTTGAAGGCCGTGTGATACGAAGACTGGTGTGTCTCACTGAGCGTGTTGATGACATGGTTGCAGAATTCGATAGACGTGTTGCCCTTGGTGCATCTGATACATCGGAAGCTGATGCACTTGAATCCTCAGACCCCATGTATGTGCACACTTCATACGTGAACAGGAACTGACTTTTTATTGTTAGAGAGAACAGACGGTACTGAACATACAAGAAGCTCCTAGTATGGTGCCCTTCAGTGCGAAAGCTCGTATAATCCTCGGCCGACAGCTTTGAACTGGCTGAATTATATAGCAAGGTGTGAGACCTTACAACAACAGCGTGCTCATTAACTCTTAGATTTCATTAACTTAATCGTGGTGCTGATGCCGCAAGAGCAGATGACACTACGAGCCTCAAGTTTATCATCGCTGTGTGGTTGATGCAGATGGTACCGACTCCAAAACCCTCCATTCAGTGTCGAGACAAATCTGGTTGTGGGTTCTACCATGACGTGACAGGGAGATTACTATGCCCTGTTGATTACAACTGGAATGATGCTACGTGAGTATTCATTGTATCAAGGGTGCAACTTGTTAATTATATACAGTGTCTGAGAGGCCATTCGCTCTTACCATCCTGACTATCATGTAATGTCATACTCTTGGCCATCATTTCTATACAAGGATGGACAATACGACGCAATCAATCCTACAAAAGGATTCCTCAAAGGTGAACTCCTTCTGAAGGTACATACTAATCAGAGGATCCTATGTTTGATGCCCACAGTACTGACAACAGATCACAGGCGGTCAAACATATATTTACATCTCCTACTTCAGCAGAAGAAGACCCAGAAACGTCACAACCTGACACTAGCACCAAGACACCTTCACAAGTCCATCTCCCTAAACGTCAGAGGACTGCAGGAGAGAGGCGCACACAGTGTGATGTTGCAGGCCTCCTGCAAATGAAATCGATGCAGCCTAGAGCTCTTGCATATGCGGCCGTTCAGGTAGGACATAGCTCACATAATGATCACTTGCTAATGACAGAATGGATTCAGCTACGTTTTGCATTGTCCAGTGCAGGCGCATGGCGGATTATTGATGATGACTTCAACCACAATGAATTCTATCACAACATTGTCGATTATTTCGAACTTCCTTCTTCACCGGATGCAGCACAAGATGTAGAAAACCTCTTGTTATGGTGGAACCGGTGAGTATCACAGCCGATCAGTCTACCTCACCAACTCAGTGACATTGATGCTTTTCAGCCAAGTGTTTGGCTGCAGGAATGTGTCGCATTACCGACCTCAGAAGACCAGCACAATGTCAGTTGCCATGACTGCTCGACGTGCCTAACGAGAACCTTCTTTAAGACATTATGTACAACACTGTTTAATAGTTGTATTTGTACTGATAAAACAATCATGTAAAATTTTAATGCCACCACATTTTTCATGGACACATTATTATGTATATGTCCTGAGGGTTTGGAACTACATTATGCCTGTGTAAGATTCACCCCATATTTATGGCAAACTGGCAAAACTACATTTTATGAACTAGTGCGGTACGAGACTCTTTGCTGCAAAGATCCGCATAATGATTCCTCTATTCATTTTGCAGAATTATCTAATTAGATGTTACATACGATCCAATGAGATTTGCAATATATGAACTACCATATAGTCTTTCTGTGTAACATTTTAGCCGATACTCATATGATGTCTGAACTTAAGGATTTGAAGTCTCATGATATGTGTATCAACTTCGCTCCCTATAATGTGGCAAACTTCCGAAACTATATTTTTTGAACTAGTACAGTACAAGACTATCTACTGCAAATATCTACACAATGATTTATCTATTTACTCTGTGGAATTTTCTAGCTTGATTTTACATGCTGTTGAGTGACGTGCAAAATATGCAACTGGCAGTACAAAGGAAGTTGGTGACATATGATCCGATGTTCACATGGTGGCCTCAGCTGGAAAATACACAGCTGTATTTGACTGGTGAAGACTTGGTCCAGTCTATGTCACAAACTTCATGAGACTATAGTTTTGAAACTTGTGCAGTACCAGACTCTTTTTTACATAACTGAAAAATGAGAAACACTTGGTCTACATATCTTGATAAATATTGATGATGGAATATTGCACAATTATCACCGGTAAGACTCATACATCTCTTGGAGTAGCAAGTTGTGAGAGATTGCACAAAGCTGGCTTATGGTGCTTTGGTGATAAACCAATATAATACACTGAATATATGAGGGTGTCCGCACTTTTGATGCTTAATGCTAGTGTAGCTAAGTCTATGCAAACATGCTTCAAATTGGTCAACGAGGATACCCATATATGTATATACACGACCATATATAACCAACTATCATATTGTGACGGATTACGGTTATTGTCTACATTATATTGTCAAGATATGGGTTTATATTACATCTTGAATTTCAGTGATGGAGAGGACACCAAGTGCGAGCGCATCCAAACGGAGAATGAGGTCGACGTGTCGTGGCCAACTCGTGCGCTGTCCATCTTTTAGTTTAGCTTAGCGTAAATTACTGTACCTGGGAGACTCACCTTATAAGCCCAGGTACCCGCATCCAAACATCTCAGTTTCAACTCGAATACTGAGATGTAAGTTAGTATTTTCGTAATGTTCGACTCGAGGTCTAACATTATATTAGATTTGTACCTTTGTGTCTAGGTACAACGATTTGTTAATCTGAGTTTCAACTCGAATACTGAGATATTCGTACCTTTGTGTCTAGCTGCGCGTGACCGTCTCGCTATACTCTCAATAGGTTATGAGCCCTGCCCCGGCTATGGACACAACGCTCCCCGCTACCAGTTTGTCCCTATTCAACGTACCCAAGTTAGCTGAAGATGGCACAAACTGGATCACATACAAAGAACATACGTTGACGGTGATTGGAGCAAGAGGCTTGATGCGTTATGTGGACGGCCGGGCAACGAAACCTATAGCATTCCTGGTCGATGCGAAGACCGGCGCCGTGACGAAGAAAGACGGTACCATACCCACTCAGACAGAGATCGACGACCTTGATACGAAGCTAGACGAATATTATCAGCGCAACTCCCTAGTAAAGCAGCAGGTGTTTAGTACCATAACGGACAGGCTCCTGTTGCGCGTGCAAAAGCTGGAGGCTGCATCGGACGTCTGGACTGAGGTGTGTCTGATTCACGAGGGGAAAACAGAGTTAGTCCAGATCAACCTTCGTCGTCGCCTGCAGGAAACCAGATGCGAAGAGAATGGAGACGTACGAGCACATTTCGGCGAGATGCTATGGCTCCGTGAATTGCTCGCGGGAATGGGAGCCTCCATCGACGAGAAAGACTTCTACGCCATAATCCTAGGATCCCTCCCTGAATCGTACCGTCCCATCCTGTCATCCATCAACGCCACAGCCAAAATCACGCAAAAGGCCCTAAGTACCTACGAGCTTGTCAACGTTATCAGCGAGGAGTACGAGCATCGGTTGCTCACCGACAGGCGTCCGTCAAAGAGAGGTGCCAACTCGGCCCTTTCAGCGCGTGCTAACGACGCCAAGTCAAAGAGCACCGATGGCGCAGCACCCCAGTACAATCCCGATGCCCTCTGCCACAATTGTGACCGAAAAGGTCATTATAAGAACGAGTGCTGGCGAAAATGGGGAGGAAAAGAGGGTCAGGGACTGAAGCAGAAGGCAAGAAGGGGAGGACGCACCCAGAAGCAGAGTGCAAACGCTGCAAAAGACTCTGAGGCCCAAGACAACTATGCATTCGCAACATCAGACCTTGCGAGCATTGCTGAGGCCATGCACATACCTGCTGCATGCCGTGGAGCAATAGTCGACTCCAGCGCGACGTCGCACTTCTGTCCCGACAGGTCCAAGTTCCAAAATTTCGTCGAAATAAACCCCCAAAAGGTGTATACTGCCAATGGATCGATTGTCAGTGCTACAGGTCGTGGTGATGTAAGAATAGACTTACCATTGGGGTCAAAGAGAACGAGCGTCACGTTGAAGGACGCCCTATACGCCCCCACTATGGTGTTCACACTGATCTCCACGAATCGTATCGCCTCCGCCGGTTTGGCTGTCCTTTTCGAAGGGAAAATGTGCAAGATACTCTCGCGTGCACCCCAAAGGGACGTCATCGCGGAGATCCCACAGGTGGAAGGACTGTACACTGTTGGGACGAAAGCGCGTCAGGGTCACCACGCAAACATAGCAAAAGAAAAGCTTACCCTTGGCCAGCTACATCGTAGGCTGGGCCATGTTGGCCAAAACACATTGGCGGACGCTGTGAAGAAGGGGATGATAGTGGGCGTGGACCTAGACCCGGAATCCAAAGCCGAATTCTGCGATACCTGCGTGAAAGCTAAGTCAGCGCAGCAATCCTTTCCCAAAGAGACGAAAACGCGCGCACTCACCTATGGGGATCTAGTCCATACGGACCTCTGGGGACCGGCCCAGACGACGAGTTTGGGTGGCTGCAAATATTATGTCAGTTTTACGGATGACTTCAGCCGCCAAACGCGACTGGAATTCCTCAAGCAAAAGAGTGACGCACTTACAGTGTTCAAGTCCTACGAGGCGTGGGTGACCCGGCAGTCGCCAGGGGTGCGCGTGTTCAAAGTCTGTTCGGACAGAGGAGGGGAGTATCTGAGCACTGAGTTCGAGCAATACTTGCGTCACCAAGGCATCGAACGACAACTAACAGTGCACGACTCACCGCAACAGAATGGTGCCGCCAAACGACTCAATCGCACCCTGGTCGAGCATGCGAGAGCGATGCTCCTGGGCAAAGACATGCCAAAGTATCTGTGGGCCGAGGCCATTAGTTATGCGACATGGCTCAAGAACCGCTTACCTTCGAGAGCCATCCCAGGTAGCACGCCCTACGAGATGGTGCGCAAGTCCAAACCGGACTTGTCCCGAGCCCACAAGTTTGGGGCAACGGTTTTCGTCCATGCCCTGGAGGCTGGCAAGCTGGAGGCGAGAGCAGAGGAGGCAGTCTTTGTGGGGGTAGACACTGAGAGTAAGGGATACCGGGTATATTGGCCCGGCAGGCGTCGAGTCACGGTGAAAAGGAATGTCACCTTCACACCGATCCTGGCAGCCGATGGTATGCCGGACGAGGGGGAGTCTACTGCTGTTAATGAACATAATAGCGGCAACAGTAATAATAACTCACCTAATAGTGTCCAGCCCATCACCATGCCACAGCAACCTCAGCCATCTACTCCTCAGCAACCTCAACCATCTACTGCCCAGCAACCTCAGCCATCTACTCCTCCAATGAGGTCGACGAGGGCAAGACCACCCCCCGGATACTATGCGGCCCTAAACGAGGGTCAGACGGCTGCCCTAACGATGGAGAATCTGTTAGAGGCATCAGAGGTAGACCTAATGGATGAAGAAAATTATCTTCACCTTGCCTTGGCCGCCGCAGAGCCGGAACCCACACTCCAACAGACCCTAAATGGTCCTGATGCCGTTGAATGGCAAGAGGCGGTGGACTATGAGATAAGTCAGTTGGAGAAGCTAGGTACGTGGGAGGTAGTGGACCCACCCCGAGGCGCCAACGTCATACCGTGCCATTACGTCCTGGCCACCAAACGCGGACCGGACGGCGAGAAGCTGAAGTTGCAGGCACGACTCGTGGCTAACGGGCAGAGGCAGAAGCTCGGCGTCAACTACTTCGAGACCTTCGCCCCCACCGCCAGCATGATAATGATCCGGATGGTCCTAGCAATGGCGGCTCAGCGAAACTGGGAGATACACCAGGTTGATATCAAAAGCGCTTACCTATATGCCAGCATCCAGGAGGAAATATATATGTGTGCCCCGCCCGGCTACTTGAAGGAGGACCAGCATGGAAAGGTGCTGAGATTGAGGAGGAGTTTGCCTGGCCTGAAACAGGCAGGATTCGAGTGGGCTGAGGAACTATCAGGCGTGTTCCTAGCGATGGGATTCAGCCGGTCCAAAGTCGATCAAGCCGTTTACTATAAACGTACCTCCAACGAGCATACAGTCATCACAGTGCCCATGGACGACATGGCCATAACGGCGAACCACGTAGCCCACATCCAGCGATTCAAGTCCGAACTCCAGAAGCATTTCGAGATATCGGACCTGGGAGAGCTAAAGTGGTTGTTAGGTCTGAAGGTAACAAGGGATAGAGTGGCACGTACCATCACGCTGTCTCAGAAGGCATATGTTGCGACCATCGTTGAACGTTTTTGTTTGGGCGACGCCAAGAGCGTACAGACCCCAATGGAGGCTACAACAACCCTGTCAGTAGAGCAAGGCCCCGCGGCCCACGCCAAAATCCAGGATATGCGTGATGTACCTTACCAAAGGGCCATTGGGTCCTTGATGTATGCTGCCACCAGTACGCGACCGGACATTGCATTCACGGTCGCAACATTGTCGCAGTTCATGAGGAACCCCAGCAGAGCCCATTGGGAAGCTGCAAAACGAGCTCTCCGTTATTTAAAGGCAATGGACGGCATGGAACTTACCTTGGGAGCCACAGACGCCGGCCTAGAGGTGTTCGTCGACGCCGATTGGGCGTCGCAGTCTCATAGACACTTGATGTCAGGATATGTCGTCATGTTCAACGGTGCACCCATAGCCTGGAGTGCAAGGAAGCAGCCGTTAATAGTGTTATCGACGGCAGAGGCTGAATATATCGCGCTTACCAGTGTGGCGCGCGAGCTCCTCTTCCTACAGCTCCTCATCGGCGAACTCTACGAAGCCCCAAGCCTCCCAACCTCCATATACTGCGACAATCAAGCAGCCATTGTGTTAGCCTCCAACGGGAAATTCCAATCGAGAACAAAGCATATCGACTTACGATATCACTTCGTCCGTGGACACATCAAGAACGGCATCTTCAAGCTGTTCTATTGCCCCACCGAGGACAATGTGGCCGACACATTCACCAAGGCTCTACCGCGACCCAGACTCCAACGACTGAGAGGGATGATGCGTTTGGATAACGCTCGAGGGGGAGTGTTGGGATCTGACAAATCCGAAGGAGACAAGGCCGAACGGATGAGAGCCAAGAGGGAGAGGCAGCAACCGGCCGAAGCGTAGAGCCAAGGGAGAGGACACCAAGTGCGAGCGCATCCAAACGGAGAATGAGGTCGACGTGTCGTGGCCAACTCGTGCGCTGTCCATCTTTTAGTTTAGCTTAGCGTAAATTACTGTACCTGGGAGACTCACCTTATAAGCCCAGGTACCCGCATCCAAACATCTCAGTTTCAACTCGAATACTGAGATGTAAGTTAGTATTTTCGTAATGTTCGACTCGAGGTCTAACATTATATTAGATTTGTACCTTTGTGTCTAGGTACAACGATTTGTTAATCTGAGTTTCAACTCGAATACTGAGATATTCGTACCTTTGTGTCTAGCTGCGCGTGACCGTCTCGCTATACTCTCAATACCTGTCCCTTCTATCATCCGTCTTGTCAATATGAACAGTCCCGTTAAGGGTGCTCAGAACCCGTACGGCAAGACGCTCAGTTCGCTTCCCTGGTAGGAAATGTGAACCGTGGCTCCCAGCTCGAGATTCTATGGGTCGGCGGAACAGATGGCTCATCCAATGTACGTGACTTCACACATGGTGCCATTGACCAGTGATAATCAATCTACAGTGACCGCATGACACAGGCCCACTGATGCACTACATGGCCAAGCGCAACGGCTCTTGCTCAACATACAACTCGACGAACTCCGAGTGGTTCAAGATCTCTGACCTTGGTCTCGAGGCGGACGGCAATACCTGGTATCAGGCAAACTTGAGTCAGTACTGTTCGTACTTTGCTTCGAACATGGCACTAATCATCGCGCAGATCTACAACCCTCCCATTCAGTACACGTTCCCCGGCCCTCCTGTTGCAAGCTTTGTGGACGCCAGCTCAAGCTCTGCTGAGCCTTCTTCCGCCGGCTTTGTATCGGGTTCCTCAGCAGGGACTACATCAACCTTTGCCAACGGCCCTTCCTCCACCATTATCGCGTCATCCACCCCAAGTCCAACAGTGATAGGGCAGTGCATGCTTAGTGGCCGTTCCGTCAACGAGGGTGTTGTCAAGTGAGACAGCAGGAACAAGCGGACGCACAAACAGAGACTTGTCTGTTCGCACTAAATGCGAATATTAACTGGCGAGGGTGGGCTTGACGTCTCCCTCCCTCATGGTTATCATATAACAAGGTTTGAAACCTCGTGGCACTGCGTGCTGCATCACGATATTATTGATTCGGTTATCCACGTACATACACAATCATTTTTAACTCACTCACTCACATTCACTCTCACTTCGGCTCCTTTGGAGCGAGCCACTCTCTGTTGCATGTTCGTTCTGCCTTGTGGATACCTTATCTAAGGCTTTGTATGTATCATTGCGGGCCGAGTTTAACATACTTCCTTTTTGTAGTGGTGGCAACAGTCATCTTTGAACTTGCTTTCAAGGTCAGTCACTAAGTCTTCATTGTTTGGGACGTCCTCACAACCTCAAATCGATAGAGCTACCTTGTCGTTCCTTTACCTAATTCATGGCACTGCTACAATTCTTTCTGCTGCAATGTCTTTGTCCGTCCGTTTCTTAGTTGCATCTGAAAGCATTTAAGCAGTAAGCAAAACAGCTTGAGTGGTTTCGACACTCCACTGCGTACACGTTCTTCAGCTAAGTCACTTCTCAGGCTATTACTCGCAATCGTGTTCGCTGTTGACAATACAAACTCTGGTCAGTTCTTCATTTTACAATCGCTGACAATGCTGACATCAAGTCTCAGCATATCGAACAGTAGACTATACCGAGAAAAAATGAAGACCGAAGCAGAGTTACTGTCTCTTCCTGAAGAACTAATATTACATATTCTAAGCTTCCTTCCTTGGCAAGATATCATACGTTGTACATCCGTAAGCTACTATCAAATCACTGATCGGTGTTACTCTGGTACTGATGATCGTCTGGTAGCTTTGCAAGGCCCTTCGCAAGATGTATATATCGTCCTCCGAGCTTCAGTATATCACCGAACTGGGTGGCCACTGCTCCCATACTAGCAGCACCACGAATTCAAATATGTCCTGCTCTTGTTGAACGATGTACTTGTGAGGTTAGTTACGACTTCAAGTACTCTCTCATACAATGCTGCCTTCTGGGGTCAATGCGGGATCATCGAATCCAGAATCAGGTCGAGGCTGGTGCGTCTTGACTCAGTTTAGAGTGTGGAGGACGCATAGGATGGAAAATGGAATTTGAAACACGAATCGCGTCGCTAATGCCATATCTCACCACAGCACTAATGCACCCAACGCGGAGCCCATTCAGTCACATAGTCTGTAAAATACAGGCAGCCGAGGTTGAAAATATGCCGTTCCACACAGGCCAGCGGATGTCGGCCGATTGAATGTGTTTGCCCGAGTCTAACATTCGGCCGACTGACTAACTGATGGACCATTGGAACAGCTGGGCCTATACACGGTGTTGCTTAATATTAACATGTCGGCCGGTCGCCAAGAAACAAAGATGGTGGATTGTGACGCTCTCAACCCGGCCCATGTAGACAATAGTGAGTCGTGACTGTGTGTACCAGTCAGCCGATGCGAATAATGGGTATGAAGGTATCATGCAGGCCGATGCAGAATATATCTCCTGTGCGTGTCAGTCAGCCCATCGAAAATATATTGCTCGTGCTGATCAGATGGCCCATGCGATGACAATGAATTCACGATGGTCTCCAGTCGGCTGATAGGAACAATTGTCTGGTATAATTAGGTGGGCCATTGGAACCTATCCTATCTGGTCGGTCGATGAAAACATATTCCCGATGCCATCAGGTCGGCCAATACACAGGAATGTCTCATACAATCATATGAGCCCATGACACTGACACCATCATGTGGGCCGGTGGAAAGACATTTCCGATGCCATCAGGTCGGCCAATATAAAGGCATGCCTGATACAATCGGGTGGGCCAGTGAAACCAATACTATCCGGTCGGCCGATGGAAAGACATTCCCGATGCCATCAGGTCGGCCAATATAAAGGCATGCCTGATACAATAGGGTGGGCCAGTAAAACCAATACTATCCGGTCAGCCGATAGAAACACATTCCCGATGCCATCAGGTCAGCCAATATGAGGGAATGTCCGAGGCAATCGGGTGAGCCGATGAAAGCAATACTATCCGGTCGGCCGATAGACACAATTGCCTGATAATCGCAGATGGGCCGCTGAAACTGATGCAATCAGGCCGGCCGATGAAAATAAACCCTCTATGCCATCAGGTGAGCCGATAAAAATGAATGCCTGAGAAAATCGTCCGGGACAATGAGGAGAATGCTCGGGTTCTATCAGGTGGGCCGGTGTGGAACGGGTCTCCTTTGCACATTGGTCGGCGCATTTTAGCACCATCGCTCTGTCGCCAGCTTTGACAATTCAACATCAATTCAAATGAATCTGGAACATTTTGATGACTATGTACAAAGTTAAATGTAACTGTAATGTACCATTAGATGTAATCACGCATTTGTCTAGGCTGAAACTGAGAAATCCCAATCTACATTCATGTAACTTGCATACTGTGGCCGAGGTGTCCCCACAAAATTGTGAAGGCTATCGCGCATGAACCACGTCCACACAATGTGATCACCGGTGAATGTGACCCCATGCCTCACGATCAGTCCAGAGCAAGCAACCATGGCGCCAGAGTTGTATCGCAACTGTATACCGAGGTTGGATAAGGTCATGAGCCCGTCGTAATATTCGCCGACACTGGTCATTACGTCGAACCCCTCTGGAGGAGATCATGGATCTCTGTGAAGAGGGCATTGCCGGTTACAAATAACCGCTGCGCAGTTGAGCACCGAGGCCCAAAGTTGCAAACAAGTATATATCTCATCGTGGCCGTTGTCCATAGCCCATCGGGCGAGTTTGATCTGGGTTTTAACCGAAGCCCAATATAACTCTGGATGCATCACCCGCAGAGCCGCAGAGGCCAGGAGCGCCGAGCGCTGCATGGATGTTATAACTATATGAGCTCCTTCCCCCTTGAGCGTACCTGACACCTCAGGAGCGAATGCACCGGTGGGTGGAAAACCATATGGCTGGAACAGTTGGAGTGAGCAGACATTACAGTGGAAAAGCAGGCCTGACCTCTCGGCCTTGCTGGAACCAGCAAGGAGCCATGTTGATGCATCCGGGAGTCAGCGGGCGCCGGTCACTCTTATGAAAATACCCAGCGTATGTTCGCCAATGGGTCTCTTCTCCACTGGTCATGCTTGTCTTGAGGAGATGACCCATGCCGATGGTGGCTTCTTCCATCTCGGCCTGTTGTGTCAGTGTGAATGTTGGCCGATAAGCAACAATACATCGGCATACTTGTATCCAGAGGCTAATAGCGTCTGGTAGGTACCATAGGATAATCCGGCCACCAGAATCCACCAAAACCGAGGGCTTGTCAAGCAACTGTTGAGAACTATGAGGGAACTTTTTAGACAGAGCCTCTTCATGTTTTGTGATCCGGCCGGTAGAGCGTTTGTTGAGGGCCTCGTTGTAATGAATCATATCAAGATTAAGGTGAACTGTGGTCCGTCAGGAAACCACTGATTATATTTAGGAATGACTTACTTGGGTGTAAATATGCATCAGCAAGAACTCGGGCCAACTGCTGACATGCAAGCATGGTTGGCACATCCAATGTGAGCGGAGGCAAGACCGACTGTTGCTGGCGACCAACGTGGAAAGCAAACAGCTGGTGCACAAAGTCACCAGCGATGGTTGTGGTATGTAACACCCAGTCAGTCTGAATTGGAGTCATCTGCGGGGGCAGAACAACTGGCATAATTGATGGTTAGCTTATATGGGACAGGACCGAGATTCATTGAGTAATACTATATACATTTAGAGCATGAACGTAAATTCGGCGATACTACCGATGTCTATTTCGTAAGTATGCACACATTGCCGGTAATGAGGGTCAGATCGGCGATAGAACAGCACAATTGATGTGAAGTCAATCCTTGCCAGACAATTGCCTACCAGAATTTAAGAGCTCTTCCTCCAGCTCGGCAATCGGTCCCTCAAGTTGAGACATGGTGGATGCGGCTGCAGCGGCAATCCCGGCCTTCTGCTCCAGCAAGGAAGCCATTGATTCGCCGAGATGTTGGAGGTGGGCTCTTGCAGCCACAATTTAATTGAAGAGGGCTTCACCGTCCACTTGACCGGTTACCGCAGGACCCGGTTCAAGGATAGCTCCCAGCGGCTAAGGATTGACATGAGAGTAAGTCCATCATCATGAAGCAGAAAGAAAGTGAGAGAGATAAAATGACCGACCAGTTGTTCAAAGTGGTCATGGGTCATCTCCATGACCTCTTGCAGGTTCAAGACTGGCAGCTCAAAACTCAAGCGGTCAAAGCGATCCTTCCACCAATCATAGGGATAGTTAGGAACAACTCAGTGGTGGGACGTCAATCCAGGGCGATGCGGAGAGCAGTGAAGAAAGAATTCATCATGCAATTCCTCGGCTGTGATGGTTCCAGTTTGGAATCGGGTAAATCTGCCGATGATGCTGCAGAGAAGGTCGGGCATGGTTGGGTGGATGTTGAGGACCACTGATATGTTAATATATTGGAATACAAAACACTGATTTGGCATCAGCTACAAGATCACAATGGCCGACCGACCGACGGACGATGATGTACTTACATCTGCCTCCCACTGAAGATGCCAAATGAAGGTGGCTTTGTAAGCCGGCGTTCGAGGGATGTGGTTTCGGTCGCAAGCCAGCCAGATCGCGGCGAATCGAGACGTAGCAAACTCTAGAACATTGGCAGCATCCCACGGAGTAAAGTCACTCAGTTCATATGCAATGTTAGGGAGTTGGACATGATGGTGGTAGTTAACATCAACACGGAAAAAACTTTTATGGGGATCAGCATTGTACTGATGACTAATCTAGCAGCTGCATGTGGACCCCGGTCACTCCGCAACCTCAGCCACCCCTTTTGTTCTCTCAAAGCTGTCTTCTGCATGCTGGGATAGTCGGAGATACATTTTAGCCTGGCGGGCTGCACAGCAGCGGTGCCCAATGATGTCCTTTGCATCGGCCTCCTGCATTCTGCGGACCCATTGTTGAGATTTATGCATAAAGAATGCAACCGTCCATGTCATTTCTCGACCGACCAGCAGTAGCTCCTCTTCCCAACGATTTCGCAGTGCCAATGTCCTGAGCCAATGGACACGGTAAACTATTTGGCAAGTAAATTACGACTATATAGGAAGAGGTAGGTCGGCGAAGTACATACATTCATTCATCCAGTCATTGCTGGTAGAATCCCCCTCGACGTCAATGGACCAAAACCAGGCTAATGTGCTATTTCTTTGACCACGGGCATTTGGGTCTGCCACCACGGTAGTGGCCTTGAGGTCGGCCTTCTCCAATAGCCGATACTTCATCAATAAGTCATCGGCACCGAGATTAATGAGCTGCTTCCGGCATTTTGCGTAGATCTGTGTGTTGAGGTTAAGAACTCTGTCAACTGAGTGCACACGAGCCCATGCTCTGGTCGACCGTGCTTGTGACTTTGCTGACCGAACCGTGGTGCGAAAGAGAACAGCCTTGTTGGCCAAGTTGACCCTCACAGCATGCAATGCATCGTTTGCTTGGCCCTCTCTTAAGGATATTTCTTGTAGCACAAGGTCGGAGACGCCCCACTCGGCGCACCTTTCGATTCCGATGTTTGACGGTAATGGAATCACCACGGTCTCGGGATTGAACTCCACCGATATATTACGTTGGTCTTCATCATCTGACCGATCGGGAGCCTCCGATGATGATCCGACGGAATCCAATTCTGTTGCGTCCAACATAACTGTCATACCGTCCAAATGGTCGCAGCTGTTGAATTCATTGCCAAGAAATGTCGGTGCGACCCTCACAAATTCATCTAGTTGACCTTGCAATCTGTCACAACGCCGGGCAATAGCCAGCTTCTGATTGTCGGTCGGCCGTTTCCCCAACTTGTTGACATCGATCAGGAGGGCTACTTGCACTTCCTCCAGTGTCATTCCACAGGCCAGCCAAGTTGCAGCACCCCGGTGAATCTCACCAGCGGGCCATTGTGCCTGACGGTTCAGTAGGTGCAACTCTTGCTGTTTTCTTGTTGGTGCTGTGCCACAAGGACATCAGCATATTCAATATACAAGAGTCCCATTGCAATGGACCTTTGGTCAACTGAACTTCGTATATATCCATGGAGCTGGGATTATGAAGTCGGTCATCTTCAGCAGCAGTGGCCTCTGCTTCCCATTTGACAAGGGTGTCATCCTCGGCGGTCTCGCTCAACCGGTCAAATGCATGTCGGCTGTCTTGGACTCCCTGCATGGCCTCCTTAAATTTTCGGCAAAGGAATTTGCCTAAATGCATTTGAATTTGCTAGCTGGATAACATGATATTGCTCACTGATGCGTATCATCTTCATAAAATTGCAATCATTCATCTGAAAGTCCAAACACTCCTTTCGGTGAGGGGTGGACATCCCTCTTGCTGACGGTGATATGATGTTCAAGGGCGCCCACAGGGTCTCCATGATTTCACCGTCGATTCTGGCGGCACCTGTTATGAAATTGGATGCATACCGCACATAGCATTTGTCTTGATGGCCGTGGACATGCCAGAGCCCGATGCCAGGAATAATCTCCATGCCCCATGGAAGGTCAAGATAGGGCGAGTCCTCAATCCGCTTGCTCAGATGCTTGTTGTATTGACAATTGATGTCATAGAAAGTCAATGCCCGATCAATACCATCGGTGTTGTACCCCAGAGCTTGACACAGCGCGTAATCCATATTCATTTGTCTTTGACCGGCCGACTCATCAGTTAAACCTGGCCGATTTAGCAGTTGGAACGGCGAACCTTTCCCCCTTCTGAAAGTCCACCATTGAATGAGGGACAAAACACCCGTGTCTCGCGCAAGCACACCCTCCTATCCCTGTGGCTTCCAGCCGGTGGCGGGAAGCATTTGCTTGGTTGACTGCTCGGTGGTTATTACAGTCTGACCTTTGTACAATGTCCTGCGCCTGGGATAGATGCATTTTGTATTGGGCGTCGCTGACCATGAAGCCCAAGCCGTCAGTCAATGCCACTTCATCGGTCGGATTGGTGGGATGTAAATGCTCGGCCTTGAAATTGCCATCCATGACCAAAGATCTGGAATATAGCCATGCAGGGTCGGATCCATTTCTGTCTGACATACTGAGGTTTACACCGGGCTGAGGACATGCAGGACAGAAGAGTGCAAGCTCCCCTGCCTTCGGCTTTCGCTTCTCATGGCCAAACCCATGCCACTTGAGCTGCTTCACTTGTCTCCACTGCCTGCCGACCCTCATCAATTCTCTGTACCGGTCCTTTCGGCTATTGTGAGCAATGCAATGCAGGAAATCCACATCACTCACTGGAACCAGATGAGGGAACACGCTTGATGTGATTCTTCTTAATTTACTGTAGTAGTTCATTGCCGATGTCCCGCATTCCAGGTTGTCCAGCAGGAAGTCGTCCAACACCGCAAATGTAAATGCTGTCTTCGGCGAAGTAAAAGATGCAGGGAAGAGGCCGGTTTCAAATAGTTGCATGTCCGGGCTCAGTGCACCGGCGCACTGACAGAATCTGATCATCATGGAGTGGAGCCCGGACGTATCCACCACCATAGTCATCTGAGGATCATTAACCAATGGTATCCATGGGCCATCTGTGAATTGGTCTCCTTCATCATCTGTGTCGCACCACTCATCGGTCAGTCCGGGGCAAGGCTCGCCTGCATGGCCAAGGTGGACTTCAAACCCAATCTTGGTCAAGGAAGTGTCTTCGAAGAATCCCCCAGTCCATTGACTGATCCGATGGAAAGGCATGCGGCTGTGAAACGTCCGACAGCAATGGGTACAGAAGAGCGGTTCACCCATGCAGCCATGACATCTGTAGACTCCATCCTTTGGACAGACAGAGCACATCCTGTTGGAAGGTGGACCCTCTCGCCGAAGGAGCAAGTCTAAGTAGTCCTCGGTCTTGTACTGCCACTCGCGCAGATAGTCATTTTGACTCTTGATATTTGGTGTCAGCACATGAGACAAGGCAAGTGAATGGTGAGCTTGCCATGGACTTGCGAAGATGAAAAGGCTTCAAGTTACATTCACCTAGGTCGTAGTGTTCATGGTCGCCCTCCTCATGAAGTCCTCTGGTAGATCGGTCCTTTGTAGGCGATTTTCTGGGGGATGAATGAACCGATGTTGTTTTGTTGTAACGTCGAGCTTTGACAAATCGTCCCATATCTCCTCTAGATGTTTGTTTGTTCTCCCATTGAACCAAAGAGGATGTCTTTGGAGGACTCCAGGCCTTTGGCTTTGACTTGACCATGGACGGAAGTAGTGCTGCGTTTGTCAGGATGTGTTGTTTGGAATGAGATGCTTAGACTTTGGGACGGTGTAGAAACAACAATACTGAGAGGAACAAATGAAGCTCCTGACTGTATCTGTAAATGTTGTAAGGTCGCGCGTTGCCTAGTCTGCTATACTTGAGACGACAAGTGCGTTCGACCCTAAAGGGGAAGCGAGTGCAGCAAGGATCTAGTAGTGCGCGCCGAAGGCGCTACTGGTCGGCTGATGCGAAGCGCGAGAAAGCGCGCAGGTGCGCGCGAGGCGCGGGAAAGCGAAGGTACGCGCGAGGCGCGGGAAGCGCGCGCGCGTGAGCGGAAGCAAGTGAGAGTAAGTGTGAGTTTGCTTAAGTGGTGATATGATGCAAGACAAGAGATATGAGCGCGAGGTGTCAAGGAATAGATTGCAACTATACTCTGCTAGGTAGTATGTGGGTGGTAAGTGGGAGGTCGAGTCCAAAGTTCGAAAGTTTGAAGGTGGGTAATAGTATGTAATGCTGGCGCTTATATACGGCGCCTAAGTGCTGTCATGCAGAGCCGAAGCGCTACCGAGTAAGGTATGTAAAGCTATATGTAAGTAAGGGTCCATGATATAAATAAAGGTGGGATGATATGTAAATAAGGGAAATGGAAATACACGCACTAGAGAGCTTGGTGGACAGTGGATGGATGCTTCCGGAAGGCTGGCGCTATAGGGCGATCAAGCGCGGGAAAGCGCGCGCGTATATACATCGTGAAGCGCGGGAATGGTGCGCGCATGGCGCGCGTTGCATGGGAAAGCTGCGCCTCGTATAGGGATAGCTGCAGATAGCACACAGAGTGATGCTGCAAGTTTGTGCTGTGTACTCCCTAGTGAATACTGCCATATCACACCATGAGAGGCATGAGTCTCTACAATGGTTTAGTGCTTACATTCAACTGCCAAATGCAATGCCTAGTATGTAATAGTCACTTTGATCTCTCGGTAATCATTGGCATGGATATTCACGGCGCAATTCCAATGACCGATAGTGATTTGTGTATATGATGTGTCAAGAGCACTTCAGATCCTCCAATTTCATGCCACCCACCCACCTATGCATCTACACCACTCAATAAGTCTTATAGTGATAGGGCTCACACTATTCGGCACAATCTAGCCCTTACGTTCACTTATGACATGGGTGTGTCACTTATGTGAATCATAACTCACATGAGCTTCCTTCCATTTTTCGTTCCATCAACCACATCAACGCTCTCCTACACGTACATTTCCAGGTTCTTTACTCCAAGCTACCTACTGTGATATGCCTCGGACAAAGATAATCACCGGTGATCAGCCTCGGTTGAACGACCAAGAGACAACCACACTGCAGTCCCATGTTGAGGACTGGGAGAAGGCAAGTGGAACTGAGCAACGACAGATTTTCAAAGCGGCCGCCAGAGAGGCAAAACTTTTTGCTCCAAAGATGGACAAAGAGTTCTTGAAGCAACGAAAAGAGGTAAGCTTTTCGGCTTTGATCTCGGGTCATGCTGCATTACAGTCATCATGCACAGAGATACAGGCAGTGGTTCTACAATCACAAGAAACCCAAGGTTAATGCCAAAGTGCCGATGAAGCTGCAAAAGAAATGGACAGCCCGCCGAGTCATCGAAGAGGAGCGGAAGGCCGACATTCTTCAGCAAATACATGAAGAAATCGAGGAGGAGACTGGGCAGAAGCCTGAGCAGAAAGAAGTCCTCAGAAGATATCAACCTACCATGACGGCAATCATGAAAGGGCTCAATGATGATGAGTTGGAGGAAGCCCGGGCAAAGGCCGACCAGTGGACAAATCAAGCGCCTGACCCTGTAGTCCAGGCCAAGACAGCTAAGAAGAAGGGCGAAAAAATGATCAAGCACTTCGCCAAAGAGATGTTTACTCAGGCCGGTATGAGACTCTTTGTATTGGGATCCTGGAAAGACGAGAAGGGCGCCCTGCTTACATCTGGGCAAGTTGATATGCTCGGTCGGTCGGTCATTGTGCTTACATGGTTTGGCAGGTTTGACTTCAATGAACACCTCGGAAGAGGATCCAGCTTCATGAAATGCAAGGACTGGCAGGTCATCTTACCGGCATGGGAAGATTTTATTGGTGATGAATTCGGTAAGTCTCAAGACCATCTGAGAGGCGCTTCATATAATTCATGTTGCCTCCACCAAGACCAGGATCAAGACCAGGACGGCACACTGTTGGGAGGCACTCGCCGAGTCCCCAAGCCTCATTACGAGTTCGACCTGGACCGTATGGATTTGCCGATATTGCCTGATATTAAGGGTGTCTCGCTTGAAGTCAAGAAGGCAATGATTCGGTCATTCCTCACCATTTATTACAGTAAGCCGTATGATAGAAGACCTGTGCCATTATCTGACACCCGCCGCCATAGGAATATGTTGCGGAAAACGGAAGGTCCCAGTGCCATGGAGTGACATAATGAAGGGGCAGTCACGGTTCATCTCCAGCACATACCTGCCAAATGATATCAAGATCACAGACCCATCCAAAATGCAATGGAATGAAGCCAATGCCTTGTTGGAATGTTGGTTGGACCGACAAGACCACCAGGTTGGACTAACATTAAAGTTCAAAGCGTGGATTGACGACAAGGGCAAGATGCATTCACCGGTCGGTGAAGGGTCTGATGGGTCTGATGGTGATGCTGATGATGAGGGCTTATGGCCCAGGCCAACTGCAAAGTCATCGGCCGCTGCTGCACTCTCATTGGCCAGACTTCCAAAAAGGCCGCCGAGGTTCATCAAACAGGCTCATATCGGTTCTGCTGATGAAGACTCTAACAACACCGATGCCTCCGACCGTGTGGAGAAAGATGCAATTACCGCACACAGTGACCAGGTGGGGCGCGAGTCAGAGTCAGATGACCGACCGCGACCGAAGAGCTTGCGTAAGAGAGCTACAATTGAGCCTGCCATCATCTCACTGCCAACAGACTTCGCACAAATGGGCCGACCAGTGGTAGAGTTGGTCAGGAAAGTTACTCATAACAGACAAGCCACTACTGCAGGCAGGACCGGCATGCCCATCGAACAGGTGACCGAGGGATCAGCCGATGAAAGTGGTGGCAACACTGCACCCAAAGCCGGCTATGACGCAAGTGGTGCTCATCATCGTGGCCAGCACATTCGTAGCTTCGGCCCACATTCAACTCGTCGGGGTATGGAACATCTTCTGGCAACACCAGCGGCAAATGACCGGCCGACCAAGAAGACCAAGGCAACTAGGAATATATCGCCCGCGGTAAATGACGGGTTGCCGAAAAAATCATTTGCCGCCAGAGACAGGTCACCGGCGGTGAATGACCGGTTGCCCTCGCCCGCAGTAAATGACCGGTTGCCGAAGAAATCACTTGCCGCCAGAGACAGGTCACCGGCGGTGAATGACCGGTCGCCCAAAAAGACCAAGGCTACCAGATCGGCGGCTCGCTCGCTATCTGATGCACCAGCCAGGAGCACAAGGAGTAAGATTGACAACGGGCTTGGCGCCCGAATTCGACAAAAGCCCAAGAGATATGCCGACTATGTGTAGTTGTCGGCGGTCTCACATGTTATGTGGCTTGTTCCATTCTCCTCGGTCTTCAATGAGTTTGGTATTTAGATGGTATTTAAACACATGATATATACATTGTTATCTCCACTCAATCTTCTACACTACTGAATTGGAGACTGTCCCCGGCCCATTTTCCTCATTGCTAGTAGCAATATATGCAGGGGATCATCGATCTCGCAGGTGCATGTTCATCAGATGTTCAATTTTCGCGACATCAGCGCTGGCTGTCACAAATTGGTTACGGGCATCCTGGTAATCAGAAATCAAACCCTGGTTGGCAGTCCAAGAGATCTCTGCAACGTTGCCCTCGGTCATCTCCTGTAACACGGCGATCCTTGACATGAGTTCGATGATGAGAAGACACATAGACCTACTCATCGCAGCATCAATATTTTCCAGCCTCAAATTGGCTCGGCGCAGCAATTCTTCGCCTGCCTCGACTGTCTGACTCGGCGAGCCATCACTCGGTGCTGGAGATGTGGTCGGCAATATATTTTCAAAACACATGTCATATGATGCCTGAGTGTCCGCTGTTGGATTTGATTGTCAGTGTCTGTGACTTACATTCAGAAACCATTTGAACCCACCTGCGTTGACCAAGTCAATCACCGGTGCAGCAATCAAACCACTTTCAACGTGATCATCTCCTGCCATTGGTGAAACGCCCCAGCACATGTCAAAATCGCCTAAGTAATATTTAGTCACAGTCGTCAGTGCTAATAACCAATGCTCACCTATATATCCCACTGCTTCTGCAGATGCACAGTCATTCCAACACATATCGTATTGACCGGCTCCGCCGGGTATTGTGATATCCATGGTCTTATTCTTTCTGGTGTCCGTAACATCGATGGTCTCATTTTCTTCGGTGTCCGGCTGGAGGATCGGCGCCAAATCGATCGTCGGTAGACCTTCCTCGCCATTCCATCATAGATCATATTCACCTGCTTTCAGTGGTACGGCCGCTTCCGCCGGATCAGTCAGCGCCGGAGTTACCTCAGTGTCCCAACACATGTCAAACGCTAATCACTTCGTTAGATGTCTAAAATATTCTAAAGGGACTCGAGTTACCTTGGCTTCGCATGTGCGGTTCAGCCGATGGAGTTTTATTCGGTCTTTCCACCGTTGGCATTGGATCATCCTTGAAATTCCAGGACATGTCAAATACTAACTGTTGTCAACAACCACTAAAGATAAATTTAACATGAAACTTACTTTCAGTACCAGCATGTTGGGTGGGAAGTGCTTCGGTTTGTGTCTGCCAGGATGGCATAGTTGAAAGTAAATAGTTTGTTAGTTTATATGGCCTGGATATATTCGGTTGCTCAGGGCTAATGCGAGTTTGATGGTGTTTCGGGCCGTTTTGAGGGGAGGGAGTTGTGCACAACTTTGGTGGCACCCACTGGTCCCAAGTGACGAAAAAATTGCAGTCGGTTTTGATGCGGTCGTCCTGTAGCCTTCGAGCGTTGTCAACCAAATTCTCGTGGGGACCCATAGAGGTCTTTGGGAACTTACACTCTGCAGTTGGTAAACAATGAAGAAGTCCGAACGTTGCTGCCGCACTTCGGCCATTTCCGTACTTCGGTCATTTCGTACTTCGGTCATTTCCGTACTTCGGCCATTTCCGGCGGCCTTACAATGTGGCGCCCTTTGTTGCATTTTCTCATTCCTCACTCACATTCAACATCGTCGCCGTCACCTCGCGCCAATTCTGAACCATGCCGTCACAACACGAATCCGATCTTGCTTTGGCGCTTGCCGACAAATCTCTGCGCGATTCGCTTAGCCGAATCACACACTGGGCAGCTGATGGCCGGGAAGTGATGGATCAGGCGCATGAGATAGCGCGGCAGCTGGTGTGTCTTTTTTCACTCTCATTATTATGTACCTACTCACCATGCACAGTCTCAAGCGCTGCAGCAGCATGGCAGGACGTGCTCGGTCATCTCGCCGTTCCTCCTTTCTGCAGCCGCCGAAATCCGGGCGACCATGAATCAAGGTCTTGTCCCCCAATGGGATCGTGTGTGCCATAACGATTATCGTATGGAGTCACATCCGTTCTTCCCACAGACTGCTGGATATCGTGAGTCGGCATTCTTTTCATTTCAAATGGGTGCGCTAATACCATCACAGAACACACAGCTGCTGCACCGGCCTGCCGGCATGCACCTGCACATGTGCCTGATCCGGCACCTGATCCGGAACCTGCAGTTGCACCGGCACCGGCACCAGAACCAGCCCCCACAAGGCTGTCTGTTCCGCCGATCGCCTCACTCCCTCGCATCGGTCATTCTCAACAGCCCGTTGTTCCTAGCACCATTACTGACAAGGGCAAACGATCTGACCGGGGGGCTCGTAGAACCAGAGAAGACAGCCCTGATGCCAAGTCGGGCAGGAAGAAGCAAAAGGTGTTGAAACGTCTGTCAAAGGCTATCATCTCCGACACCGAGGATGAGGACAGGCGGCCAACAGGCACCATCATAGTCAAGGTATGTTTTTCTTTGACCATTTTCAACTAACCACTTACATGAGATTAGCGGGCCAAGGTTGCTGAATCTTCCGGTGTAGCGCCGGTCAAATCACAGGTAAGCATGGCAGTAATGCCAGTGCCTATATTATCGCTGAGGACTTTGCAGGGTACGACGAAACACGTCAAGCAGGTGAGATTTACCTCATCCTGTCAATCTGCCGAACTCAAGACTCTTCAGCCGGCCGCCGAACCAAAGATCGGCCGAGCCCAGCAAAAGGGCAAAGGAAAGGAAAAGGCTGTTGACATTGCCGGGCCTATCAGAGGGCGCCGGCCACTGAGGGCCAATGATGAGGAGGAGGAGGTCAGTGAGGCAAGTTGATTTCGGTGACAGAGTACTAACTTGTTCACAGTACACTCCACCGTGCGACAGATGCATCGGGGAATCTTGCCTTGTTGTGGTCGGCAGGAAGGGGCAGGCCATCAAGTCCTGCGCCAAGTGCCATTTTATGAAGGTACGGTGTGAGCGACCGATGTCGGTCGATACCCGCGGCCCTGCAACAATGCGGGCTCCAAAGTCACATCCTCGGCCAAAGGCCGCACCGGCCTCCAAGTCCAAGGCCCAATCCAGGACCACCAGAGCAACCTCGCGCGCACGTCCACCGACTCCCATGGTGGAATCTGAGGATTCTGTTGAGGATCCCGGTAGGTAATTTTGTTTTTTTTTGCCATGACACGCTCTAACTCACCTTCGCAGAGGTGTCTGGCCACGATGATGCCGATATGGATCTTGTTACCGACGCCGAGCAGCACACTGACATTCCTACTGAGATGTCGGCTGAGGCCGCTGATCAAATCATGGTTGACCAGCCTGGAGCCATTGCTTCTGCGGACGACTTCCCCCACGACCATTGGCTGGAGAACACTGACGATTTGCCCGTCCCTCATGTCCCACCAACTCGTGTCGCCGATGCTGTTTCCCTTCCTTCGGCGCCACCAGCACCTACCATCCTCGAACGTGTGCTCGCCTTAACGGCTCAAGTCAATGCCATGCAAACGGCCGATGACAATGCCCTTGCTAGGGTGAATGCGATGGAGCACGATTTTGACGCTCGCATCTCCTCGATGCGTGCCGAGCTTTCCGCCGTGCAGCTTGATGTCGGCACCACTGTGACATTGGTGAATGGACTTGTCGGTCTTGTTGAGAAGCTTCGGCAGGAGCGGGTCCTTGCCAATCCATCGTTCCCACCACCGATGGTGAGCCATGGCAATGATTCCACTGCCACCGCATTCGGCATGAGGTACTTGAACGGCGTGTTTGGTCCTTCCATTGCTCCTATCCCCCTTTCTGTTGGCGTCGGTCAAACCTCGGCTTCCCGCTCTTTCGGTCGTCCTGACATGCAGGGCAGCACTTCCATCTCTGGAAATTTGTCTTCGGCGTCAGCACATGCCGGTCCCTTGTCAGCTCCTGCTCCAGGTGGATCACATTTTCCTTCGGCCACACACTCCCCCCCCTGATCACTCAGTTGATTACATAGTTGTACTGTAGATCACTTGTCCGTCGGCGAATTACATCTACATATCACTTGGTTTTGAATTGAATAGTTCTGATGTGAATCCTATCGTACATTGACTCCTGTGTGATTTAAATGTCAGCCCAGTTGATCTTGATGTGTTTCAGTGCCCGTGGCAGAGTATACTTCTGTCTGTTCAGATTTGATTTATGAATACTTCTTGCCTCCTGGCCTGTCGGCATAAATTATATTGGTCTTATTGATTTGGCACAATAAAATTATACTGCATGTGCCCGCTCAATTGTTCTATATAATTTTGTCATGATATTGGCACAACCATTGCAGTTTCTGCCGATTTATCGTACATTATATATGACCGAGATTAGCTTGACTGACCGAGGTGTTTCTAGCACACATAATAGCAGCTAGTCTATAAAAAACCTATTGACCGACTAATTTCACAAGTCCATCATGCATGCTCGTCCATAAATACCTACGTATTGACCAACTGGCTCATCCACGATATTTGACCGAGTGCCTTTTGACCGAGGCGGTTCTGCCAGGTGTATTGTGGGAGCTGTTCGCTGAACACCAACCGATTGACCGACCCATGTCCATGATCGTTCTATATACTTAGACTCTCGCCCTATCTGTGTATATCAGTACCACCGCCCACTCGGCCCGCTTGTTCGTATCAGGCACATACTTTATACACTACCTACCAAAGTCAATAGAACAGTCTGCACTGGTATACTACACTACACAGTACTATGGGCCCACTGTTTGTATCAGCTAAACACTTCCATTGGCCCACCTGTATTTAACACAGTAATACATTTATGGGCCCACCTGTATGTAACACAACAATACATTGATGGGCCCACCTGTTCATATCAGATATATATTTCATACCCTACCTACCATATAATACCTACCAAAGGCAATAGGAAAGTGTACACTTATCTACTATACCACACACTATGGGCCCACTGTTGGTATCACATATACCCTTGACATGGGCCCACCTGTATTTAACATAACAATATATTGATGGGCCCACATCAGCTGGCCTGTTCAGAACAGGGTACTTTCAACCTTGGCTGTATGTATTATACAAGGTAAAGTGACTGCAGTATGTGAATTTGAAACCTAGCGTACCGTGTCCAGATTGTGATTCCTGTTGTTGAGAATGCACGCACCATGAGGTGCCGCTGGGCCAGAATCACGTCAGCCATGTCAAGGGTTGACCTGCCTTCAACGGACTCATCAGGAAAACGTTAGTGTGCTTATTTTGCCTTATTCTACTTGCAAGCCACATAAGGCCGTTAAGGAACATAAGAAATTTCGATCACTCTAAACTAAGGACAACAAGAAACATAAGGAAAAATAAAGACGCATAAGCAAATTTTATTTCTAAAGGGACATTTCTATATAGTCCTGAAATAATGATACTGCCGCGGAAGTGTATATATTAGTGGTGTCATCGAGATGTGCAAAAATGAGCACGGAAGTGACAATAGTAAAATATAATGATGGTTACTTGACTGGCTGGAACGGACAAAAGCAGTGATAGGAGCAGTACAGTCCTCCATACCCAGGGGTGTTGGGGGTGATGCTGTTGACACTGGAGATGTCGATTGGATGCGAGCATGAAAGCGGATACGAAAAGACGGTGACCTGAAGATCCTCAAGCAGAGGGGAAGCGCGCTTTGAGTTGCTGGATGGTGAATGGTAATTAGGCCGACAACTCACCTGATTTATTTCTCGCAATTGGAACATGCCCTGGGCTACAATACTCCAGGATTTGTTGGAGTAAGTGTCGTCACAGATAACCTTGGATGCGAGCATGAAAGCGGATACGAAAAGACGGTGATTTGTTGGAGTAAGTGTCGTCACAGATGACCTTGGATGCAAGCAAGGTTCATGTAGATAGTCCTGGTAAATGATTAAACTGTAAAAGGGGAGGACAGAGGATGACGACAAACCTGCCTCTCATGCTACTTCAAATGCATGATGGTCGACATACTTATTGATGTAGAATGCGCGAAATACATTGTAGCTGTCATGAGGGGTGATTTCACGAGGCAAGAAATCAGCACCATAGAGAGGAATAAGATGAGCTGTGCGGAATATACAATCAATATGGATAAGTGAGATATCTGGTGTGCCATCATCATTAGTCGACGGTGCAACAATGTGCATTCCAGTGTCAGGATCCCGGCTGTCTGTGATGTACGAGAACCAGTGAACAACTGCACATTGCAGGTATTTCGTCCGGTACTTGAAACCGAGAAAGCGCAATACTCTTGCAACGGCAAGTCCATCCAAGCCACAATTGACCTCGTTGTTTGTACTGACCAATACACAGTCATGCCTAGCAGGACCTCCTTGCCATGATGTCGTCGCCCGAATGTGCTCACGTCGCATGCCTCCAGTGCCACTGAGGTCACTGGGGGCATGGAATGATGCTGCTGCCGAGCTGAAAACCGAAACTCGGCCCATGAAAGATGGTGCTGCCACAGGGTCGAAATTGGGGGCCTCGTGGTCTCCAACATGAAGCTGGTCGTAAAGGAACTGCTGGATCATTGTGGGGAAGTTCGGGAGTTCAAGTTCGAGTGCAAGTGCAGAGACATCATGCGCACCACCCGGTACTAGAAAGTTTTAGCAAATAATGTGTGATAAAGATGAAGACCTACTGGGGAGCGCAGCAAGTTCCACGTGAGCCTGGGCAGCAGGTCCATCAACTATCTCGGCCGCATCTACCTCGACGGACTGATTTGGTCGCTCGTTGATGCGCAAACGGTCAGGAAGAGCCTGTAATGTGTCCGCAAGTTCGTTGTTGTCATTGTCATCACTGTCATTGTCGTCACTGTCATTGTCTGGAAGCTCGCGACTACCTGTATATTACAAGTTAAAAATCTAAAAAGCCTTAAATACAATGAACACTCACGATTTTTCAGTGCACGCAATGCATCAGATACACACGAGCCTTGAAGCATGCCACGAGCTTCAAAGTCGCTTCGCACTGCTGCTATTTTATCGAGGCGTTGGTTGGTGAGCAGCATTTGGCCTAATGCTTTGTATCTGCTGGAGCGACGCCAAGGCTCTTTAACGGCCTTGATGTGCTTCGACTCGGTAATTGACGAGCAAAGGCCATTTGGGGCACCAAAGAGTCGAATCATGAGGAAATAGTGGTTAAGAGAGTGTTGGCGTGGAAGTGAGAAGTCAGGCACAACTCCTGTCGTCTTGAAGATTTCGCGGTACTGGTGAAAACGGTTGAGTGCATCTTGAAGTTGGGTGAGGTCATCCTCTGTGAGCGTGTCTCGTCGAACTATGTAACAGAAATCGAGAAATGCGCTAAATGCGCGAATGACATCCCAAGGTACATGTCCTTTGATGGCGGGTATATATACCTAGATAGTAGTAGTATTAGCTTATGCATTATAAAGGAATTCAGTCGCAACATACCTTCATCAGCGCCTTAGAGTCGTCACCCGTCCACTGCTTGAATCCACGCCCTTGTGGAAAGCGTCGTAAACCTGCAAAAGGAGCAATGGCTGCGATCCTGTCAGAGTAATGAGTACAGTGTGTAGATAATGATTATGTGTTGACAAAAGACTCGTACCTTCGATCAATATCATCCATAATTTCAGCTGCGCATGAAGCCCTGTGTGTGAGTAACAAATATTCTTCTACCCAGTTAACAAGGTGATCTTTAAACGTCCCCTTGATGATCTGGTGCAGGATGTCCGGAGAGATAAGTTCGTGGATATCGGCTCGAGGGAAATCATTTGTGAATGGCTGAAAAAACGAATGAGAAGTTAATCTGAGCAAAACATGAGAACATACCACAACCTCTTGAATGATGCCATATTCATGCCAGAGGTGGGCATGCTGCAGTTCTTGAACCAGGAGGTCGGTGTGTTCTTGGCACCGGAGCAAAGATGGACCACCGCTGTCGAGATTCTTACGATGATTTAGACACCTTGAACAATGTCAGTGTAAGTTAATGAATCAAACAGAAGGGGACGCACTTTGGACACCAGTTTTGAACAACTCCTGACAGCATGAGTTGCTCTGGATAATCTGCTATGTATGGGCCTAGCCCATAGATGATACGTCGATAATGACTGTCGGGGCAGCGCACAATGTCAGGGATCGTCATATTCAACTTCACAGACTCAAATATCTTGGCGAGCGAGGAGTGAAACATTTGACAGCAGAAATTGCGGAAGTCTTTGTCGTCCAAATGTTCCTTTGTGCCTATAGTACATATAATGCGAATCAGTATTTAAAACAGTGCGTCAAAGTGACGATGCACTTTTGGGAATAGCCAGAAAGCCCACCAGTACTACACCGTTGTGATGTGCGCGCCGAACTCCATTGAAAATGTTGCCGATTGACATATAGAGTGGATGATACTCAGTGTGTCCCGTAGTGACCGAGACTGTAGTCTTGTCGCTGCCAATGATTAAAGGCACAAAGGTCGATCCGTGAGTTTCTGGATCCTCTGCGATAATGTCCTGTATAAAAATGTACTATTAGTTCAAGGAAAGGAGCTGCGAGGCGTGAAATCCATACCGCTTGCTTCCAGGCCCAATCACCAGAGAAAAAGTTCTTGTAACAACGCTGATCATTGTTAGTATAGTCCCGATACGGAACATATTCTATCTCAGCGTCAAAGTCAGGGTTGGAAAGCATGTGATGAACAAGTAGACGCGGATCACGGAACCACACATCGTATTTGGCAGTCATCCAGGGTGGAATGTCTTCAGCTGGCTTGACTCCATCATAAGACATGGTGAAAGTCTCCCAGGCGACATCACCGAGGGGAGTCGAATCGATAGTTTCATATAAGTCACGATGGCCAGTGAACGGAGGACTATCATTGTGTTGAATAAGTGTTGCTGCCCAGAGGTCGAGAAGAGTGTCGATTTGAGCCGCAGACATTTGGTTACGTGTATATAAGAACTCTGCTGTCTCAAATGCAACCCGGCTTTCATACGGCGTCCAGTCAGTAGGTGAGGCTTCAGTTCTGGATGGTGGAGGCGCATTCTGGTTAATAAAGTTGCCATGAATATCGCACTTTCGGCCTGTACTATGAGTGAGAACTGAATGGGTGAATGATGCGAATCAGTTACCTGTAAGAAGAGGATGGAACGTCCGGAACAGTGGCCCCAACTGCAGGCCCTCCTCTGGCATAAACGCTCCATCATTGTTTTCATCAAAGTCGTGGTGCTGGGGACTTGGAGGTTGATCGTCAAAGGCAGGATTCTCGAGACTTGGAGAGCGAAGGTCGGGAGCTGCTTGATGGAAGGTTACACGATTGTGCAAAAGGCTGTGTGCTGTGCGGACATGCTTCGTTTGGCCTGACTTATTTTTGAAGACCCGTTTGCAACCAGGAATGCGACAAGGCAGTCGGATCATTTTGCTAGTAGAAATGATAAACACGATGTACTAGCTCGATGTAATGGCACTGTGTGAACTTGTTCGTTTCGGGTCAGATTGAATTAACAGAACTTGAAACCGAGGCTCACCCTGAAGTGTTGAACTTTGTGACGAACCTTAGTCAGTAGTTTTTTTCTTGAGTCGTTCGTTTTTGATTGTCCCTCATTCTTTCATCACTCTCTTCCTAATGTCCCGTCCAAGAACACGCCCTGGCAATGCAAACAAACATCCTGGAAATATTGTCCGGGAAGCAAACCGAGTGCAGCGCCGATCCAAGGAAGAAGTCGCTGCTGAAAAGGCCCAGAAGCAAGCTGAGAAGGATGCACATGCTGCAGTGATAAATGAATCACGTACGACAATTGCTGCAGCCGAGGATGCAATGGCCATCCAGCAGAAGACCGTGACAAACGGTCCCCCCAAGCTCATTCGGCCACGCATCATCACCAGCAAGAAGAGTACGCAACCTGTAGTTCATCGTGAGTCATGACCCAATGCTTGAATTACTTACCCGACCATTTCATATATAGCTTCTCAATCAACTACAGCTCCTCAAGACAATCAGACCGGTCAACCGGTAAAGAAGAAACATGCCGGGTTGAAATTGAACTTTCGGGACAGTGTTGATGCCAACCGCAAAGTGTCCAACAGTGGAGTCACGATTCCGACTAGTGACAGTGACACACGTGTTGGAAGTACAATTGGCGATGGGAAAATCAAAACATCGTAAGTCTTCTTTTGACTGTGATGCTGATTCTAACAGAACTCACCCTATACTACTTCGATTACATCTGTGAATGCCGAATCAGCTCCAATCTCCGGCAAGTCATCAGTTCTGACCTAGAAGGGCCCATTCCCGACTGGGCAGACAAAGTCGCATCACAGACTCAACGGAAGCCATGTGCGCCACCAAGCACCCAAGCCTCTGTGAGGATCGCCCAACATCAACTTGCTGATTCTGACCTGGATCTTGATGATGATGAACCTGAAGAGTACAGTGAGCCGACACCGACAATGCAGAGGGGAAAGGTCAGTACCCATTTGAATTGTGAACATGTACTCATGTAAATTAGAAAATTGTGCATGTGAAAGAGAAACCGAAACTCACATCGAGAGGCAAGAAGCGCTCGTTCCAAAATGCAGAGCATTCTGCTGAAGAACTCAATGCTGCCGATGAATTCAATGCTGCCGAAGAATTTGAGATGATGCAGGATCCAGACACTGCCGAGGACCCAGACACTGCTGAGGACCCAAACGCTGCTGAAGGATTCAAGGAGAATGAGGAGGCTGCCGAAGATGAGAGCTATGTAGTTTCGATGACGGATGACAGTCGACGCACCATTGGTGCTAAGGCTAGCGTGGCACGACGCACAAGCTCTGTAAGAACTTTTTCGCTGATTACGAGAAATGACTGATACTCTAGTAGATGTCAGTTAACATCTCCAACCAGAAGACCATGGGACAGCATACCGAGGGCAAGGGCAATACCAAGGTTGAGGCCCAGGTCAAGACTGAGGTCGAAGCCCCAATAAACATACGCTCAAAGATCAAGAAAGGAAAGGCCAAAAATTCAAACTTACCTTCCGGATGCCTCGAAAATGGATTATGGCGCACGAAGTTCCTTCCATGCCTGATGTTCTGGGTTGGCAACAGTGACTATGGATGGTCCATACCGGAGAATGAACTTGTGTATGTTCTCGAGAACATATTTAACGCGGTATATGATTCGCGTAAACGAGGACCTTGTGATTTTGACGTCGATGGCTTTCCATTTCAACTGGTCTGCATTTTTGTTTTGACTTATAATGGCTGCTGATTCACATTTCCTAGGCAAGCCAACGCATTCACAAGTGGCGGGCTGCATTCGGTTCAACAGCTGTCAGTGTTCTGATGGCATTCTTTGCTTCAACGCCAGAATATGAGACTCAGGAAGCTCGTGAGGAATATGCTGAGTATCAGCTTCAAGACTGTCGCTTCGTGTATGACGATCCCGATAATGACGAGCAGCCAGGCGCATTTTTGTCCGAGTACATTTTGCGCATTTTTGCTGCCCACCTCACCGCAATCTCTGGCAAAGTGAGGGTGGATGCACTCGTCGAATTTGGCAAGCCTGGTTACCTTACTGCACTCGCGCTATCGGCTGTGTCAGTAAGTCTCCATTTTATTTTCTCTTTCTTTGCTTCCATTAAACTTGAATGCTGACTATATTTATAGGCTGAACGTGCTCTCGTCTTGGTTCAAAATTGCTTATTAGTCGACGCTGATCCCTCTGACAACTGTGGTAAAACCCACAAGATTATACAGACGCTGAACGAGGCAACTAATAAGATTAGCCATACTGGAACAGCGTTTTCATCTGGAAACTGGGAGACGGATACCATGGCGTACATGGAGAGCATCAAGGATCTACCTCACGAACATATCCAAGAAATCCTTACTCGAGCAGAAGGTTACATGAAGCATGCACGTCCCCAACGTCGCACTAGCGACACAGGTGACGAACCTTCTGGTTCCAGTGGCTTAATTGCTCCAGTCAACAAACGCTCCCGCCTTCGTATCTGTAATGTTCATTTTTCCTCTTTTTTTCAACCGCTAATAACATTTATTCAACAGGAGTCTCGATGCATGATTTTTCGAGTACGTACTTCTCAGATCTTGTACTCACTAGAGTCACCTCACAGATACCATCATTCCCCATCGTTTTCCAGGTCGTTCATTGCCAGCCGCAGTCACTCGCTACTCGCATACTATACCATGTTCCCAAGCCGACTCCATTTACTGTCAGATTCGGACGCTATGCACCAGCTTGCTTAAACTCTTGAATGTCCTTATTTCGCCTTAGTTTACATTTCTGGCCTGGTTTTTATGCTCCTTAATAGTATCGCTTTTGTGTCCTTGCGGGTCTTATATGTGCCAGTGGCCTTATTTTAAGGAGATGGACCTACTTAATCTCCTTGTTTTGAGCAATGAAAATCTTGGCCTTAAGTCGAACTTAAGGCAAATAGAACACTTTAAGGAACGTTTAAGCACACTAACGTTTTCCTGATGCTGGCGAACGTGGCTGACAATTCTATCTGGACACTGGCTATAGGACCAGGCCATGAGTTTCTGCATGTCCTCAATGGTCATGGCCGACGCGTGATTTCTGCTTCCACCTTCAGCACCCTCGTTGTTCTTGAGGACTTCCATCATATCCTGTGCAGCCGCAGACAAGGCTGGGTTTCCTGTGACCACCCCAGTGCCCTCGTTGCAGTGATAGGGACCACGGTAAGTCTCACCCTTGCTGTAGTATTTATGTGGAGTCCTGAGGCCTCGAACACATGCACAGAAATACTAGACGAGACGTACGCGTTCTTCCACATATCCTTGAACACGGAGAAGATGCCCCATGTTGTGCTCAAACTCCATCCCTCCGTCAATCCCTTCTGGACAAGGAACAGCTCGAGTGCCGATGCCGAGTATCTGTTAGGGATGATGTCGAACGCACGACTGTATGCATCGATATCAGACTCGCCATCAGCCTGAGAGTGAGTGCCCTCTGCTTGGGTAGTTCTCTTCTGCTCAACAACGTCCGCGAGAAACCATCAGCCCCATTCAAGATGGCCGGCGTACTGCGATCGAGTCCCTTTCGCCTTCAGCAGTGTTTGTCGTGCTTCTTCGCGCTGTTCCTGAAGAGCTGAGGTCAAGGCAGTAGCTGCCTTCCGTCCTGGTTTATTTATGGCCACCACGATTTTCTTTGTTGTGCCCCGTGCCATTTATTTAAAGTACAATATAGTATAGAGTATGATTAGGATAAATATGATCGAGCGGATGAGAAGGAGGTGTTGTACAAGCGGGGTGTCACACTCTAGATATGAATTATAGGAGTCAGTACATATAGAAGTTCAAACACTTAAAGGGGCATCTTCGCCTTTTTCCACAGCATCAAACAACAGCGCCGGTTTGCACTCGTCACATCATATGAACTACACGCTGACACACACCTCTCTACAGCCACAATGCTCCAGCTCACGTTCTTCAAAGACAGCACGAGAGGACAACAGCCCAGCAGCCATTCTACTACAACAGCTTCAGGCGCGTCCACCACTCATAGCGACATACATGAGGGTGACATCGCACACTTTGCCCAGGTTGGCTTTGATGCCTTAGTCCAATCGCTCGCAGTCCAGCAAGGGTTTCAGGCGGATGTCATCAGGACCGTTTACAAGTACCTCTCAAGCTATGAGAAAACGGTTGAGGTCATTGAGGCGATGAGGGAGGCAGCCGAGGTGCACGCCGTTGCTGAGATTCTAAGCAGGACAGAGGGCGACGACGTTGAGGACGACAGCATTATGGATGATAGCGTCAAGGAAGACAGTGTCAAATCGGAGGAGGAGGAATAGGTGTATTGCCAAGGGGCCATAACTTAAGAGCCCTATTTACGTGGAAGCATCTGTAGCAAGAGATCAACGAGTTGAAGTGCACTAATGACTAGAGAAGGATGGTCTTTTGATGACAGAATTTGGGAGTGCGGTGCTCGTTCAGACTTGCCCTCGCGCCCTCGCCCTCGACGTGTTCTGTCCGAGGTCAAACACCTCCTTACAGCTCAACTCTGATTCTCACCTTCTGCAACCAATGCAAACCCTGATTAGGCGTTCAAGACAGTGATGACGACAGCTTCAAACGACGTGTCAGAAACAGACTGAAAGTGCCTGGAGTCGTACATACGCATGTCAGAGTCAATAGCGTTAATTGAAACACTGGCTTGCATTGCAGACGCAGATCTGCAGAACAAGATAGGCATTTCGAGACGAGGCAGCAATGTTCCATGGCTTACCTCGTATCTGAGCTTCAGGAGCATCGTCCAACTTGGACAACATGATTGTGAAGGCCTCAATGGCTTCATCGTAACGTTGCGTGCCACGCAGCGCTGAGTGACAAATGGTACCCAACATGAGACGAAGGGTTCAGTTCGGTGACCTACGCATCGCCGAAGTCAACATGGGCTACGAAAACATGGATGCCATCGCACCTTTCGGGCGTTGAGGAGCGCATCCTCCCACAGCATTTTACTCAACTTTACCTGGCTGCAATTTGCAAAGAAGACATCGGATGCAGAACCCAGGTCGATTGCCATCGAGTATAGGTCGATAGCCTTGTCGTAATCACTTGCAGCGAAGGCAGCCTCTCCATTGGCAGTGCAGAGTGCGCTGCATTCCTGTTTGAAATCTGAGAAAAATGCAGGTGAGGATTGTCGCCTGCTCGACATTAAGGGCTCTAGACTCACCGTTGGACCAATCAAGGCAGTCGGCTTTGGTCATTTCGTCACTTGAAGTCATCATGTGTTGGTATGACTTCACGGCATCTTGGAGTTTACCCGCCCGAAGGAGTGCATCACACCGTTTATGGTGTCTTTCGCCACAACGGCTTTAAGTCCCAGCCAAGGAACTGGACAAGAGATTCTGTTATGAAAAGCGTCATATAGGCATCATCTTGACGTACCACCACCAAATCTTCATATACTTCATGAATGTCCGATTCTGATGATAAATTGCTGGAGTCAATAGCGGCAGTGAAATGGTCGGTGGCTTCGTCGTAGTGTGCGCCATCCAAGGCTTTGATCCCAAGTTGAACGTGTAGATATGCCTAATGTGCGAGTTGTAAAGATGAGTGTTGATGAGAGTAAGTATGGATGTCACTTACTTGCACGATGCCACATGCGAGAGTGTTGGCATTCGGACAACCAGCAGCGAGCTCTTTGAGGAGCAGGTTTGCCTCGTCATGTTGATCTGCATTAAAGAGCGTGATGGCCTGAAATACGCAATGAAGAGAAGAGTATGCGAGACAAATGTAACATACCATACCTTGATCAATAGCAGAAAATGAACGATTTCTGAATCCTGGTCCGTGTACATGGATGCAACATCAAATGCTGCCCTCGCATCCAGGATGCAGCCTTTTCCACAAAGGGCAATACCCTTGGAGATATAGCCCATCAATGAGGGCCGAATCCTGATGGACTATGTCACCGTCGAGTTTGCTCTGTATAAGGCGGCAATGATTCTCACCTTGATTGCGTCCAGGAGGGCGTGGTCCCAGTCGCATTTTCGCGCCATGACGAATGACCGATGGGCATAGGAAGTATGGTTGTTCGGACTGGTGTTGATATCTTGAGTGAGTAGTCCTTCGGCGGTAGATAAGTCTCCATTTACACAAGCAATACGGGAGGTCGTGATGGCTAGGATCTGCAGGAAACATGCTCTAATTGTGGTATATGAGTCAAAAACGGAAACATGCCTTTGAGCAATGGACATAGGGAATATGGTTGTTCGCATCGGTATTGATATCTTGCATGAGTAGTTCTTCGTCAGTAGATAAATCACCATCTATGCATGCATTGTGGGCTGTTGTGGTGGCAATAGTCTGCAAGAAGCATGCTCAATTTGTGGTAGATGAGTCAGAGACGCAAACATGCCTTTGGAGCATCTGCTAGGTGATCACGAGTGGTTGGTACTGCAAGATAAAGGATTGCGTCAGTTCCCACATCGCGTCAGAAAGTCTCGGTGAACTTTACAGAGTGACAGTATTCCCCCATGCTACAAATTTATCAGGTGATACCGGGGCGGGTGTGATGCATGGCGGGAGGGTACAAATGAGCAACAGCGGGAGGGCACAAGATGGCAGGAGGGTGCGAGAAAGCACGTGGGCAACAGCAGGAGGGCACAAGACGGCGCAAGGGCGCAAGAAAGCGGGTTCGCACAAGACAGCACGAGGGCGGGTGGGATGCATCAGACGGAGGCCCAGGGATGAGGGAAGCAAAGGGTCAGCGGTGCGGTTCATCCTACTACCAAGTCAGTGAGTCATTTATGAGAAGAATGGCGCTGAAGGAGCAGACCTTGACATCTTCGCGTTGTTTATGAGCTGCTACAGCCTGGTAGTGTTCCAAAGCAGCGTACAGATCTCATGGAGAGTTATGCAAGATGCACTGAAGATGGCGGAGCTGTGGGAGCTGATGGATGTAGCAGGAGTGATGTTGAGAACAACTAAGGGCATATCAACTTACTGTTCACTAAGGCAAGAACATGCTGCAGCGTGATGTTAGCCGCAAATATATCCAGAGTACTGAGTCACATGGAGTGGTGTCGGCGTTGAACAAACCGTGCGGCTAGATCTAGATAGTGCTAGTGCGGGACAAAGAGCAATGCAATTGTGACAAACGGTCACGCTGCCTTGTTAGGGCAGCGCGGGACTGGTCTGAGTTGAGGCGCGTTGCAACATTTAAATGAAAGGGTAAGAACTACACACCTCTAGGAACATCTGGAGTAGCAGAGACTGTAGTGAGAATGTAAGGCTACAGTTAAAGCAAAATTTGGAGGGAAGGGAACCAGAAATACGATTTTTCGCCGCGCTGCGCGCCGCATTTTACAAGAAAAGAATGGAAAAGTTGTGGTAAAGTGCCCGCCGCACTTTATTTTACCGTAAAATCTTGGGATTTTACGGGTGGCTAAGAGCTCCGGCGGCAGAATTTTACATGGATGGGGCGGGCGGGCGCACTCGCTCATTTTCGCCATACAATTAAGCAAATTTAAACATGTATATTGCATGGGTGCACGTATATACAACTATACATTATAGACAGAGAAAAAAGCACAAACCTTGCCTTCTTTCTGCGTGTGCGCACGCGAAATTTCGACAGAATTGTGTCGCAACAACAGCTTTGATGGACGCGACATATGACGACACAAGAGGCCCGGCGAGCTCCGTCGGTGAGTGGTTTCTGTGCTTACGAGTAATCCTCAAGTGCAGGTACAGCAGCGCATCCTGTAATGGGAAGACGACGGAACGGGAGCTGCAGATCTGCACGTTGAGCGTTAGCACTGGTAGGTGAGACGCGCCGGGTCGCGGATTTGTCAGCGAGGTCACGTGCTTTGGTGTTTTACACGCCTGCAGTAAAATGAGGCAAAAAAACCAACTTTTCAACACTACACTACATCTCAAGCCTTGTCACATACTATCATGTCTAGCTCAATAGCAACACTCCCCACAGATCATCAATCAGCCATCACTTTCTCACAGACTACACAAACAGCTTCAACAAATTTGAACCAATCTCCCGGCCCCCTATCAACAGGACTTGTCATCACACTGTTTGCAGTCCCCCTTGTCCTTACTGGCTCTTCTTCATGGTTATCCAAGGCCCTTTCCCTACCCTCCCTTGAACACACCGCCATCATTGCATCTATACTCAGCACCTTATTCTTTGCCTATCTCCACACCAAGCTTCTCAGAAGATTTGCACACCCTGCTGGGGTGCTTCTTCAGTGTATCAATTGGCACCTCATCATTGTATACTATTTTATTGATTTGTATTCAGGCAAGTCCACTAGCCCTATCCCTAACTTAAACTTACTTGGGCTAATTCTTGCTGACTCAGCCCTACCTACACATACTGTAGAGTTATGACCGTAGCTTCATGCCCTTTCGAGTGTGACCATGTCACACTTAGCTTCGCAGCTTTGTACGCCCTTGTGACGTGTGACCTATCCAAGTTAGCTTCACCCCGACTGACTCGGGGTTGCAACCCAACTCGGTGCAACAATCTTCTCTCTTCCTTTTGGTGGTGACATGGACCAAAATATCCTCACATCATTGCCTTGGGCCCTCTGCTATGGCACATTTAGAATGGATAAAGGGATGGTCAATACCCTATATAACGATTTTTGGTCGCACTGCTAACTTGTCTGTAGCAATTTTTGGTCTTTTTGTTGATGATTTTTCCTGTTTTACCGCTTGTCACAAAATAGCTTCGCTCCCCAAAATTTAGTGTGACCGTCACATCAAATAGGTTCGATTCACTGTGGGGTGGGACATGTGACAAAGTTATGGTTGTAACTCTACAGTACTCCATCAACTGTAGTCATTGATTGTATTCTTTTTGTCTTGATGATAGTCATGGCAGATACAGTCTTTTGGGCTGTTGTAGCCTGCAGGTGTAGTGAGGATAGCCTGGGATTGTATGCAGGAGTGCAAGGTAGGGTTTGGGCTGGCCTGTGTTGGCTTGGGGTTTGGCTACACTCATTGGGACAGGGTATGTATGGTTATCTAACTCAGAGTCTCTTCTGACATCATCTTTCAGTGATTGGAGATTTATTCCAGCTGCTTAGCCAGCTATTCACATGTGGACTAGTCACACAGTCTAATGTGACTGCAGGTATGACTCCTCCTCCACTGTATTCTGTAAGTGTCCAATTTCTATGCTTAAACCTATATTCTAATCATGGTTTCAGCTTTATGATACTGAAGTTTTAACTTATAGGAATGTACATAAAGTTTAGTTGAACTACATATTGTACCACCTGCAGCTGGCTGCAATGTTATTTGATTTGTCATCAATGTAGTGCAATAGCTACAATAACAGGCGATAGTGTCATAATGATCTATTAATCACCTATCATTGTAGAAGGTATATGATACATCCACGCCTTTGAGTAAAAATGTAAGACAATGATACATCAGTTCACAGAAGGTGATACATCACCTACTGCCAGAGATTGGTATATTGAATTTTGTGATACATCACACTGTGTGAATGATATATTATCAACCCTAGTAGTAGTGTAGTAGCGGGTCCGCCGGGTTGACAACAGACCTTTCCAGGATCATGATATATCACATTACAGTAGGACTTGGATACCTGCAATGGTCAGTGATATATCACTCAGGCTGAAAGTTTAGCAATATGTGATATATCATCAGCTCTAGGCTAGCAAGCTGTATACTACAATGATAGACCTTTCCAGTACTAGGTTTAGAAAATGAGTCACTAAGATTGTGATATATCACTGGTAGGTTAGCAAAACGTGATATATAACCTGCTATAGTACTCCTAATACTCAGCACTCTAGCCAGTGATATATCACCTCCTAGCTCGCAGATGCATCTGTGAGCTAGGAGGTGATATATCACAAGCTGTGTTGCATGATATATCGCCTACTGTGGCGATATATCACCTCCTAGCTCGTGGATATATCACCTCATAGCTCACGGATGCATCTGGGTTGAAGCGTTTAGTCTTGTGCAAGTCTGGCAGCTGTGACGAGGTCTTGTTGCATTCACACAAATCTAGTCCAATACACACCAAAGTCGAGTCACAGGGACACCACAACAATCTCACTATTAACATCTCTGACACAGGTTACAGGTACTATATAGCGCAGTGATTTCAAGAAGAGGTTGGTTCCATCGATGCCCTCTTTGTGGAGGGAGTGATCTGGATGAACGAACACATCCTGTGCTAACGATGCCCTCTTTGTGGAGGGGGTGATCTGTATGAACAAACACATCCTGTGCTAACGATGCCCTCGAAGCACAGCGATTTCAAGATAAATGAAAGCATCCTGTGTCCGATGTGCCTCTGGTAGTGCTTGGTGCCTGTGCAATCAATGATTTTCTGTCAGCAGGTTGTTATTGACTGAATCTATCATACCATTCAAAGAAAATATCAGTATAATGATAATACCCTGGACAAGGGAATTGGGGACTGGCGCTCGCCGATGCTATGGTAGAGTTAAAGGATCCAGCAAAAACCGGTATTCGACACAACACACTGTCGACAGGGAATGCTCCGGCAGTTCCAGCAAAATTTCATCGCTCACAACAATCTCCATATTAACATCTCTGACACAGGTTATGGGTATATTGGTATAGTAAGCAGGTAGCTATGAGTGCAAGACCCATAATAACATCACTTACGAGTTTTTTTCCTCGACTCCGAAGCACTGGGCTGTTCAGAGTTTCGCTTCTTCTTCGGCACTACATTTCCCATCTCATTCGCTTCCTTTGCTCGAGCTGAAGGACGTCCCTCACGTCCCGAGCGCCTAGCCTTGGTTCCAACTATCTGTTCCGAGGACATCAATGGCTCCAAATTAGGCACCAATGCGCCCTGTTCAGCTTCAAGTGGTAAGGCAGGCTGGGGTAACAAGAGCGACAGGGTGGGCTGGGGTAACAAGAGCGGCATGGCAGGCTGGGGTAACAAGAGCGGCAGGGTAGGCTGGGGTAACGAGAGCGGGGGTAATGAGAGTGGCAAGACAGGCTGGGCTAATGAGAGCGGTAAAGCAGGCTGTGGTAACGAGAGCGGCAGAGAGGGTGATGAGAGTGGCAGGGCAGGGCAGGGTAAAGAGAGTGGGAGAGAGGGTTGGAGTGAAGGGACTGGCGGGAAAGGCTGGTGAAGAGAAAGTAGCGGAGTTACATGTGTAAATGACAGATCGTGTGCGGGGAACAAATTAGCATTATTCGAAAATGAAGATGGCAAGCTTGGTTCCTGTGTTTGAGGGAGCGCAGTGGACATGATTGGATTTTCATCAGATGTATATTCGTTTCTCCAAGCGGTGATTGGTGAGTCTGGTTGCATTGGACCTGCCAGATTGTAAGAAAACAGGTCAGGGTACTGGTAGCCTTGCGGTCCATTCAGTTGCGGTGTGAGGTTAAAGTCCATGCTGTAGACATGCGCGGACAAGGGAACAGGATCGAGCACAAGTCCACAGGTATTCGATTCCTGCCCTAGTGGCAGACTGGAGCTTGACGCATGGTGATCTAATGGATCATCTAGTGAGATGAGGTTGATGGGAAATGGGAAATGGGAAATGGAGGAGGCAGACTGGGTCCAGATGTCGAAATGAAGTCGATAGTTGATGGAGATGTACTGGGTGCAGATGCAGGAACTGAAGTTCTCGGTAAAGAAGCACCTATTGATATATTAATATATCAGTTGTTGACCTACAAACCAACTAAAATTGTACCTACCATAGATGCGACCCAGGTGTCTTTCGAATGGTAATAAATATTGTTCGTGGAAATTGGCTGTTGATGTCTTGAAGCTCAGACCATCTAATGTTTTACCATGGTGATAACTGACACGGATGTGGTACAAATAAGATCAAATTCTCTATAGCTAATAGTATTAGTAAGAAAGATGTACCTCAACGTCATAATATCGCCTTCGCACAGAGGATCCTGCCCACCCATGACAAGTGAGTAATGCCATCCGCCAGTCAAAGTTGAGAGTTCCTCGAATATCTGACCCAGGACAATAGGCAGTTCTTGAATTGCGCATCCAAGAGAAGAAATCAGTTGAAGTCTAACAAATCGCAAGGAATCAGTTACTGGTAAATTTCCTCCTTGGTCCGATCCTTTCCCACTGTAACAGAACCTAACTTTCTGGCTGCGTTAATACGTAGAGTCTCATCGCGGACCTCATCCTTTACATCTTCCAACTCCTTCGAAAAACATTCGCTAGTGTGGTGCCAGACCGCACGAAGCTTCTGGTCAGGTAACACAAGTTTATTTTCCTTGATGTCGTCAGACACCAACACTTTGACTTTTGTTTCATAGTGAAGTTGCGAATACACCTCAACTTCTTTGAGGTCTCGGGTGCCTCATGCACGCTGTCCAAGCAATGTAGATAGGATTTTGCTGGTCGAAGTCCCGCCAGGTGTAGTCTTTCCTTTCGTGTTGTTGCGAAACCACTCTTGCAGTTTCTGTGTGACAACTAATCAGTTTTCTATAATTAGCTCATAGTCAAGAAACACACTTTACGTCGATGTTGGGTGGCATCGTTGAGTACCTCCATAAGTTCCGCATCCAAGTCGGTCAGTTTTTCAAGATCACTGACAGGAATAATAGTGTTTTCATCACCAAGCTCGGCAATGACCTCGTCAATGGCTGCATCTGAGCCAAGACCAGATTCACCAATGTTGACGTCCTCGTCAGGTAGGTTTTCGTCCAATCCCATAGGCCAAATCCTCATGTGTTCTGGGAACTGGCTGAACCATTTGGGGTACAGCAGCTCAAAAAATCGGACTAACTTTTTTTCTTTTTGCATTTGTAGGTACATCAGTACTTCATTTTGTAGCCATGTAAGTTGCTCTGTGTTTGTCCATCTTGGAGGGGCCATCTGCACCTACAATGTTAGTGTGACGTCTATCCATTTTGCCTGGTATGCTTTTTGCTCACGTTTTTTCCAGGTACTATAGACCAAGCACAAACTTTGTCGCCTCAACCTTATTTATCTAAAATTTTGTTAGGTAGACCAATCAATACCAATCAATCGGTCAGCAGTACAAATACTATTTTATTTCCTGCTAACTTGACCTTACTGCTTTCATTCATACTCGTGAATATGTCCCAGCCAGATATTAGGTGTCCCCACAACCGCCGTGTCCAAATGCTACCCCATCCCTGCTTCAGACTCGAGCAGTTCATCGAGGCGATTCGGTTGGTTCAATGTGGATATGGTAAGCTGTTTTCTTTAGTTCTCCATAGTGTTTGCCGATACTGACATACTTTTGTAAAGTTCCTCCATCATCTCCGCAACCATTTGGTTGGTTCTACTGAGCTGATGGTGAAGAATGTGCACTTCATGCACGATATGGTATGTACAGTCTATCTACTACTTTTTTGGCTCACACTGCTTATACGCTGTACAGTAGACCCTCGCCAGGATGTAATGGACAGCCCGGGGGAGGATGACACCTCCATCGAAGACATTTGGATTGGCCCTGCCGACAATGCTGCTGAGGATGATCAGCCTGGTTCCCAGCTCAAGTCCCATTCCAGTGAGAGGGAAGAATTGGAGGTAGAACCTGTTGATGCCAGTACCAACGCGAGTGCCGAGACACTCATTGACATTGACCCTGCCAGTGAGTTTGACTGGTTCATAAGTGTTGGTCATTATGGAGTGGGAATATTCAGTGACATGTAGGCTACCTCTTCATTACTTTGATCTGTACCGTGTCTAACGATACCCATCAAGCTATACTGCCCGAAAACTTCAGTCTGCCAGCACATCAGTGCATTACTTTACCACGCTCCATGAAGCCCAGGCACACTTCCAGGATGTTTTCAATGTATGGTGTGGCGAGGCGGCTTGATATCTCTGCACAATAGATACTTTGCCATTTGTATATATTAAAAAATATCGTGTGACATGCTCAATGAACTTCATATTACAGTGTTGCTCCTTTGAGTGTGAGTCAGACATACTCAATCATTTCTTATATTAGTGCTTGTCGCAATCTTTACGCCGAAATCAAAGATGCTCAGAAGATCCTTGTATTTGGTTACCAAGGTATTTCTGCATGCCGAGAGTGATCGACGCAGGCGCAGCATGATATATCACAGTGCAAAACATACAGTCCTCTGAAATATGTCCTATGGTGTCTGGTGAATGTGTAAATTTTCCTGTTCATCCAAATGATTGACTTGACTGATTGACATATGGCAGTACGAGTATTCTGGGCATGAAGATTACAGTACATGACAGGATAGTATGGTATAGTGTACGCGGATCAAATCAAATTGATCTATCTGTCCCAAAGTGTGGCCCATTTAACACTGAGTTACCTGCAAAGCTTCATAGTATTCAGCCCATATCATCAATGCCCCCAAAATACAAATCTGAGGAAGATCGTCGCAATGCTAGATTGAAAAGCAAGCGAGCTCACTATGCAAGGTTAGTTTTAATTACTATTCTCTAGAATCAATTGTCATTTTATTCATTCTACTCTAGAAACAAGACTATGGAGCAAGCAAAGTCACGAAATCATTGGCGAAAGCAGTCTCAAATGAGTGATGTACGTCTTTCTCCAGTGTCACAGTTCACAGATATCTGCTGATTCTGAGTCACAAAGTCCGTCATCTCAAGCTTTCACAACCTCGACATATTATACATTGAGCTGGGCTACAAAGCAGGAGTTCTTGAGCACAATGCCCTACAGAGTCGCTTTCTTGCACTACTCCAACGCATCGACACAGAAGGATGGGATGTAATATCCCCTGAGCTCGAATATGTGTGTGCTTTTGTGCACAATTTGCACCGGCGTGTTACATTGCTGTTAGAGACTGTACAGCTACGTGCATCGGGGATCGGACACAATGATCTATCGCAGCAGTGTGAGCAATTGCTCTGTTTGATAACATGACGGCTGGCTGCAGAAAGGGAGCTCGTTGCTCTTATAGATCAAGGAGGTACTGAAGTCTATGACGATGCCATGTTGGCAGGTTCACTTAGCTGGCAAACACCATCAGAATGAGTCGCTCATTTGTTTTTCATATTATTTGTAGTGTCTACTGTGTATTGCATAGTCGTACTTAGAATGTCTACTCTACAAAACGGGTGAGACATGGCGCAGGCTGGATTCAGTTAGAAGACAATCGGAGTAAGGAAGAGATATAAGGTTTTTGGTGAGGCCCGTGGTATGCAGCCAGTATCTCAGGTATTCCACCTGAGCTGAGGAGAAGAGCAATTGCGTCTCAAACTTCTGGGTATTCCACCTGAGCTGAGGAGAAGAGCAATTGCGTCTCAAAATTCTGGGTATTCCACCTGAGCTGAGGAGAAGAGTAATCGCGTCTTCAAAATTCTGGAGCATCCCATAATAGAGATAATACATACTATGCTGCGCAGCCCAGTGATTTCAATCACTTAAGAAGGGTTTGGCTCCATTGATGCCCTTTTGTGGAGGGGGTGATCTGGGTGAATGAAAGCATCCTGTGCTAACGATGCCTTCAAGGGACTCTGATATGCTTCTAAAGGATGAGGTTCGAGATGAGACTCTACATATTAACGCAGCCAGAAAGTTAGCAGTGGGAAAGGGTCAGACAAAGGAGGAGATTTACTGGCGACTGATTCCTTCAGCTGATTCCTTCTCTTGGAAGCGCAATTCAAGAACCATGGCAGTGCTTGGTGCCTGGGCAATCAATGATTTTCCGTCAGTATGTTTTTACCTACTAGATCTATCGTACCATTCAAAGAGAATATCAGTATAATGATAATACCCTGGGCAAGGGAATTGGGGACTCGCCAGTGCTATGATGACGGAGGTAAAGAATCCGGCAAAAAGCGGTATTTGATGCAACACACAGTCTTGTCATCAATCATGGTTACTAGTTGAAGACAGCGAATGCTCCGGCGGTTCCAGGAAAATTTCTTTGCTCACAATGATGCTGCAGGAAGAGCAGTGAGAAATGAGACAAACGATACTCCACAACAGACTCGCCAGGAACAGCAACACAAACACACTAGCTTCGAGGCAGCACCCAGTGGTTGTCTTACAGTTTCTTCTGTTTACTACATGGTTCCGCATTCACCTGCCAAATGCCAGTTTGAAGATCCCGACTTACGAAGCACACACGATTTACCAACAGATGGTTTTGACTTTTCCTCACTTGATAATATTAATGAGGATCTCTATGATACATCTACAGAGCCTCACAAGCGAAAGCGCACTGCTGGGGTAAGTGTATATCAGTCAAGACTTTGACTATGTTTTCACTGGCATTAGGATGATCCTTTACGTGTATGGAAGTCTGACGCCAGCCTGTTCTTACTGGAATTTCTTTGCTTGGAGGGCCGTGGTGACTTTGCGCAGGTAACGCGTTTCTGTGGGGAAGAACACCCAATATACCGGTGTCAAGACTGTCATGGAGCAGATCTGGTGTGCCATTCATGCGCTGTGCATGTACATGAGAGGCAACCACTTCACAGGATGGAGGTATGTGCACTACTTATTTGTGCGTGAGCAATGATCTAAATAACATTGCAGTGTTGGAATGGTACTTCATTTCAGACCACCACGTTGAAGGCCCTGGGAGTCCACTTTCAACTTGGGCATCCTATTGGTGTTCGATGTATGAATCCGATATCTGCATTCAACAATGACTTCGTTGTCCTCGACTACAATGGTGTCCATGAAGTCGGACTTGATTTCTGCGGATGCGAGTCTGCTCAGCCGCACATCACCCAATTGCTATGTGTTCGCCTCTTTCCTGCAACTACAGGGGACCCTAAATCAGCCGCTACATTTTGTGTACTGGAGTATTTTCAAATGCTGTCATTCGAATCTAAGGTATCGGCATGGGAGTTTTATAATACAATTGCTCGCAGATAACACAGGCACACATGTCCTAAAGGTAGGCTATGTGTCTTACATCTAAATTCATCTTTACTCACTGTATCATCCAGAATCGTTACGAGCCTTTCCTCCAGATGATACATGAATGGCGCTTCATAGTCCAAATGAAACGCTGCGGCCAGGGTCATCATCCTGGAGGCATTGAAGAAACAGAGGCAGGCGCTTGCGCCGTCTTATGCCCTGCCTGTCCCCATCCGAGCAAAAACTTACCTGTTGGGTGGGAAAATACACCACCGGAATTCCAGTAAGAATGTCCAGATCAATTTCAACGTTGATTTTTACCCTAGCTACAGATTTTTGTATGCAATATTCCTCGCTATTGACGCAAATTTCTGACTTGTTCATCGTAATGTATCATCAGATGCCATTGATCCTGGATTGAATCATGGATATGCATTTTTCGTCGAAGAAACTGCATACAAGGACATCCTGGCTTCACGCAACAGGGTAGCCAATGCGCAGGAGGTAAGTCAAATACAATTACACGAGTCTCTGTGCTAACTATGATCAATTGTAGAAGAGCACATGTTCTAGTCACTCTGCAGTGAACCTGGCAGATACGAGGGCTTCTCATGGACTTGCAGCGACAGGTGCAGGGACTATTGACTGTGCGCGGCACAATTTCAAATGCCCTTGTTCAGTTGGCGACTTGCAAAAGGGGGAGAGGTGCATTCTTTCATCGATCATATCATAGTCTTGTTTCCGAACCCACCGTTCATAGGTACATTAACATGGATTATCTATTTTTTTCAAGCATGCGTTCTTCACGTGATGTTCATGTCCTCAACATATCTTATGATATCGCCTGTCAGTGGAACAAAAACCTTTGGTCGCGCATGTCGGCATTCCCACACAAGTATCATATCAACCACGACGAAAAGGTCATCACATTCTTCATGCCTAAATTCCACCTGCCAGTGCACATCACTAGTTGCCAAACAAAGTTTTCATTCAACTTTATCAAGGGTGTTGGGTGAACAGATGGTGAAGCTCCGGAGCGTGGATGGGCAGATATCAACCCTCTTGCTACCAGTACTCGCGAGATGGGACCCAGATCCAGGTGAGACACTATAGATGACCATTTTAATGACTGGAATTGGAAGAAGGTCTGCGCTATGGGTGAATGATCATTCTATCAATCAGTGTTCAAAGCTAAGCTACTCCCACAGGTGCCATTCTCCTCCAAAAATATAAGGCCGCAGTACCCGAGGCTGAAGAACACAGTCACGATCTTAATGAATTTGAGGCTGCCCTTGATGCAGACCAGTTAGCTGGATGGAGGACAGAGATTGAGATGTGGGAGTCAGACCGCTCTTTGTCAAACCCGTTTGAAATGAAAGCGAGGACTAGTATGTGCCGTTTTGTGCCCGAAAATTAGTGTCACTGAATGAGTAATTTACCAGCTGTGACCCAGGCTGCCGTGCGTCTGGCGTTATCGAAGGCTGAGGCAGAAGCAATCGAGCGTGGTGAACATATGTCCCTTGACGATGATATATCACCATTGGTCCTTATCTCATTGGGAATGGAACTGGAGGATCAGCAGTATGTGTAAGTATCATTTGTTACACTCATGGCTGAATCGCCTCTACCTAGACGACGTGTTGAGTTTGAGGCGAAGAGCATTGGACAGCATGCCACCGACACTCAAAAAGTCAAGATACTTCAGCACATCAATGCCCTCTGCCGCAGAATTGGCACCTGGTCCCGCGTACAACTGTTGTACATGCCCTATGTCTCCCGCCTGCGATCGCCTGATGACATCACCTCCGAGGACAAGGTCCACAAAATCAATCTTTTTCTCCCTTCTTCATTGCCTTCGAACTTCCCATGCGACATTCACTTGCTAAGGTACGAATGGGATTTATGTGAGGCACAGGCAAATGATGCTTTGACCGACCTTCGCACTGTCATCAATATGACCTACCACCTCTACAACTACAAGGACACCTTTGTTCGAGGTCAACACGCGAATACTCGTGCTCACAGCATCATCCATTCAGCTGAAGGCCAAATCGGTGCAATATCAGCCAAGTACATCGTTGCCAGAGATGCGCTCATAATACTCGCATCAAAACTCGGTGAGAATGATGACTGGCAACGTGTACTGAAGCCACTGGACAGGACGAAAGATGCTGTCCCGCTCAAGCATGACGAAGGAAAGACAGTCGGCCAACAAAGTATTTCATGGATATGGAAAACTGCTGGGGTGTCCAACAATCGGGAGGAAGGGCTACAGGATTGTAAGTATTCAATTATGATGTGTATAACTTGATTAATAGGCTGTAGCGTTACGCGTGGAATGGTGCAAGGCACAGGCACGGGCTCATTGGTGGGACGAGGAAGTACAGCTCCTGCGTGAGGAAATGCGCCGTGTTCTTGCTTCTCTTGAATGGCAGGCTGGATGGTGGGAAGCGCAAGGGTCATGACGCCAATTTGTCTCACATGCATTCACAGAGGGCGCGGTTGCATATGCACACCGTCAGGCAATGCTACGCCGGAGAATGTCTGCACGGTTCAAGTCATTGTGGGAAGCTGTCCCTTCATGGACTGTTCAGCCTTTCGTAGCCTGATAAATTTAGCGTATATACAGATTTGTTTATGACGGAAATTTTGTTTATGGTGGTTTATAATCTATGTTTTATGCTCACTGATATATCATGGTACCTGCAGGACACTCAGAGTGATATATCAGTAACGAGAGACAATGATATATCGACCGCTGACGACAGACAATGATATATCGGCCACAGGACACTCAGAGTGATATATCAGCCGTTGACGACAGATAATGATATATCGGCCACAGGACACTCAGAGTGATATATCAGTAATGAGAGACAATGATATATCGGCCACAGGACACTCAGAGTGATACATCAGTAACGAGAGACAATGATATATCGGCCACTGATGATAGACAACGATATATCAGCCTCTGACAGACAATGATATGGGCTGATACATCGCTAGCAGGATGATACATCACTTGCTAGCAGGATGATATATAACCCTAACGCAGGACAACTAATACATCACTGTGTAGGGATTGAAGGTGTGGATGTATCACGTACCTTCTACAATCACAGTATATGATACATTATACTGCCAGGAACTTCTGACAATAAGGTACCATCTTTAACTCATGATGGACATGTTCATACATGGTCAGTTTCTTTGAGTGAGTCAGAGAAGGAGCTTCAACAGGTACATCAGTAAATCACAAATTCTTCCACAGAAAGTATGAAAATTGTGTTCACATGACAGTAAGCCACAGACTTCACAGTTCCACCACAATCACAGCAAATAGTGGCCGCAAAGTATACATCGTCTCCAGTCACTCACAGTTCTACAGTACAACTTGAAAATTTAAGTAGCCTGAGTACTACTAGTATGACTTGTAGTAATAGTTGTATTGTTAAGTCTATCACTAGCAAATGACTTGGTTTCGTGTGACTTAGCTTTGATGATTGAACTTAAGCCGGCAGCAAAAATGGTTTCAGATCTGAGCATGACATAAATTCATTCATGCCTACAATACAACATATACTATGTACATATTCATGCAAGAACAGTGTATCTATCGAGTGTCATAATAATGTGAAGGGGACCCAGAAGCACTCAATCCAGTAGTGCTGCTGAAGTCTGGTTCAGTCCGGTTCTTGGGCCTCTGAATGCGAACCCCGAACCAGACCATTGGTCAGGTTCGGGCAAGGAGTACAAATACTGGACCAGACCCTTGTGAAGGTCCGGTTCAAGTTCGAAACACATTTGAATGCTCAAACGCAACATATAATTTGAAAAAAATCGTAAAAATTACATGAAAAAATCGACACAAATGAGTAACTACACGACATCCATGAGGGGGTATTCACGAGCAGCCGCAAACTCAGCTTGTGCCATTGCAGATATGTGACCCTGATGATACGCACTCTTTAGCAGTTGCAGGGTCTCAAACATTGTTGGCAACAAGCAGTTTTGGCGTGTGGTCCCAGTGATTCCACAACTTGAAAAGGCCCATTCTGATGCAATGGCAGAGCCCTGAATGGCCAGATAGTCTTTTGTGATACAGGAAATGGTAGGATATTGAACCAAATGATGCTAGGAATATGGTGAGCTTGAGGAGAAATAGCAATACAAAAAACTAAACTTACCCCCCACCATGCCATTGCCACCACATCATCAATGTTCTCTAGTGGCACTGCAAGATAATCATCAAGCTCTTGATGAGGCCTTCGGCTCATTGTGTCATTAATGACATGAGATTTGACAGCATCATGCATCCAACCGTGGCCATACAACCCTTGACAAGTGAGTGAATAGCAACAGCTCGCTCTGCATTAGGCGACGAACTTAAAGTATGATGATAATATTTGTCAAACTATGTGAAATTAGCGCATTTGTGACCATGAGACAGACATGGACTTACAACTTTTTGCAAGCATTCCATACCTGCCTCAAAGTCATGACACTCCCATTTACTCTTCGCATATGCGACCTTATAGTTAGGGTCAAGTGCTAGAGTACATTAGAGGGGGTGTTATATAGTAAATGTAGCATGTACTGAGACAAATAAAATAGACATCGCTTTTGTCGATCTTGTGGTACCATTTGTGAAGATTATCGAGACCAGAGTTGATGGCCATTGAGAAGTTGTCGAACTTTGAACAATTGGCCATGTTTTGCCAAGTCTCTTGCAGAAACTCGAGGACTGGTGTAGGAAATAATTCCTAGCTAGCCTTGCAGAGACTGTTTTACCTAGTAGTATGTTTGCACCTTAGCTTACATAATCAAGTTACCTTTTCACCAGTTCCACTATGAGTCTGAGTATTCAGCAAGTTTCTATCATATTTCCTCTCCTCTGAGCCTTGAGCCTGGTTCAGAAACCCTTTAGGGTCAAATAGCAGCTAGGTTCTGCAAGACCCAACACATTGTTCAGTATACACCATCTGAATTGTTGTACCCACACTGGTTACCAATATATCACCTTGCTTGTAACAATCTGCATCAATATCATGACATTTTGCTGGCCTGTCTATCTATGGGCCTATGAGTATGCTGGCCAGGACAGGTCCTATGGGCCTGGCCACTCAGAATCTACAGGCATGTCCCATGTTACTTACATACTGGCCAGTACTGGTCCTATGGGTCTGGCTGATCTCATTCTACAGGGTTGTCCCATATTATATACATACTGGCCAGTACTGGTCCTATGGGTCTGGATGGTCACATTCTACAGGCAAGTATGACATCACTTACATACTGTTCAGTAACGGTCCTACGGATCTGGCCAGTCACATTGTATTTCTTATATTACTAGCTGTTACGACAAAGCAGTCGTGTGCGACTTGGATGGTTCTAACAGCGACAACCACAACAGTGGTACCAAGTGCTGAGGATCGTCGGCCTCTGGAGACAACCAAAGGTTGCATACGCTGGCGTAGCTTGCCGGTTGACGAGTGTATGAAGCTCGTCGATGAGCAAGGGGTTACGTAGCGATGATAGCAGGGGCTATGTCAAGCAGGTAGCTTTAGCAAGACAGTGAGTTCAAGGGAAAACCAAGTAAGATTAAAGTAAGGAGCATCTACTTTAATCTTCGTCCTTATATAAGGCTACTCTATCGTATCTAAGCTCAGCTTGAAGCTGGGTTCTAATCTGCTTATCTATCGAGTCAGAGATACCATGCATGAGGCAGGCTTCTATCTAAGATAGGACCACAAGGTGTCCTTCTATCAGTACACGAGGCAACACGAGGCTTGCCTTCTATCTTGATAACATAAATAGGTCTTCTAGACCTATGTCGTCATATGCGGTCCAGACCGCTTACTAAGCCAGCATCTTCTGGGCTTCTCTTCTGTGTTCTATCATCAGGGCACCTGATGCCTGGGTATCGTGTTGTTGCCGTGCAAGGTGGCAGAGGGCAGTGGTGGCAGAGGGGACTCATGTAGCGTGTTGTAACACTAGCCTTAACTAGTCCTACGAGGCTGGCCAATCACAATCTATGAGTGTCCCATATTATTTATTTACTGGCCAGTACTGGTCCTATGGGTCTGGCCAATCTCATTCTATGGGCATATTTCATATCACTTGCATACTGGTCAGTACTGGTCATACAAGCCTGGCCGGTCACATTCTACAGGCATGTCCCATACTACTCACATACTGACCAGTACCGGTCCTATAGGTCTGGCAGATCAATATATAGAGACCATGAGCCTGGGACCTGTTGCTTGGATGCTGGCCAGTACATGCTCTATAGGCCTGGCCGGTCACAATCTATGGCTCAGGTACTGGCCAGTACTGGTTCTACGTGGCTGGCTGAAGACTATGGACCTGGGACCTGTGACTTGGATACTGGCCAGTACATGCTCTACAGGCCTGGCTGGTCACAATCTATGGGCATCTCTCTTTTTACTTAGGCACTGGCCAGTACTGGTTCTATGTGGCTGGCCAGTCACCCTACCACCCCCAGCTCACATTTTATTAATCATTACAGTATGTACAATGAGCTTCAGCCAGAATGGCCCTACAGGCTGGCCAGTACAGCACCTACATGAATCTAGTACAGTTGGCCAGCCTCCGGCTGAACACATTGTACAGCCATTTGGCACATCTAGGGTACAGGTTTTACGTAGGGTCTTGACTGAACTATGTGCTGTTAGGTCTTATCTGTGTGTTTATGATCTCTAGAGGGCGGTGTAGCACTCAGGCTCACACTGAGCACATATTCAGCTAATTCCCAATGCATGTCAAACACTCGAATCACTTCCCAATGTTATCCGACACTTACCCGCTCAATCCGATGTTTATCCGCTAACCCGACACTAATCCGACGGACCCGACGTTTCCTGTGCATCGGACCCAATATTTTCCCGTGCACTTGTCCTCCCTATGTCCTGTCCTGTTGTATCTATCCCCACTGTCATATCCCGCGTTCCGGACCCAGACCAATCACACACACATCATTTCCGGACTTCCGGATCCAGCCGACTTCTCTCTATCGTCTGGATCCGACCCGCGTCTAACTTCCGCGCCTTATCCCTTTGTATGTTCCTACTCCAGTTAGACTATATCATTTTCCGTACCTCATTTCATTTCCGCCTTTATTTTCATCTGTTCTAATCTCCGGGTTCATTTACTATTTTCCGATAGACTAGTGTTTGACTTTTCTATACACTCCGTCCACAGCTTTGTATAGCTTCGGACTGCGCGTCTCTGTTCTCCGATAAGTCCTTAGTAGTATATAAACCCTGTAGAATCTATGTACATCCTTAGTTCAAATATCATCTTAGACTCTGCTCATTCTCTCCTCCGTCCGACTTGAGTTTCTCTCTCGTCGACCTCCGCTCGTCTTAGGATTGATTTCTATAGACTTGTCACCTCTGCCTCTACCTCTGGTAGTCCTCCGCTGTTTCCTTCCTAGTTCGGACTACGTCTGGATTAGTCTTATCTCTTGTTCCCGAACGTCCGCCGGAATTCCTGCGCATCGGACATCGGATTCTGGACATCATCCGGTAACCTTCAGACATCGTTCAACAGCCCTCGGAAGTTAGGGGCACATACTCAGGTAAGGGGTGCAGCGCACGAGCTGAAGCCAAGCCCTTCGGATCCGACCCTTGAGCACGTTCTTAACACCCACTAGGTGCGCAGTTATCTGTTTTCACATCGCTAACACTGTAGACCGCATTATTACATATCCGCAGTACCACATGTCTTATTACATAGGACATCGGACCCAAAAATTACCGCTACTACTTTCGCCTATAGCACTCCGAAATTCTACATAGACACTATATATTTCGAATGCCTCCTACTTACTTATTTACCTTTCTACCTCTGAGTAGGAGGAGGTCATTAGGTATTTGTAGTTCTTCGCTGAATTCCGCAAATATCATCCTTTCATTATCTGAAACACTCCAAAAACACTGACAGTAACCTGCCATTCACTATCCCCGACATTCTTTACATTCCCGACACTAACCCAACATAACCCGAAACCTGAAAACATTGGACCCGATGTTTTTACCTTCGGACTCATAATTATATCTTCGGACTCTGTTTCCCACACTTCGGACTATCTTCCTTTTAGTATCGCTGATTATTCTAATACCTTACAGCGAACCCCTCGGGTCGAACGCACTTGTCTACAAGTATAGCAGACTAGGCCGCGCAAGACCACAACATTTTATATTGCTGATTACTTACTTCATGTAGTCTTCAGCAATTGTTGTCTCATTACAGCGGGCAAGGAAAAGGGGCAGGCAGAGTTGAGGTGGACCATGACTGGATTGGTAAGAGGCCTACTGATGCTGGGGCTGCCAAATAATTAAATTATGTAAGCAAGAAGGCTGGAATGAGAAGAGAAGCGGGAAGCAAGGAGTAGGTAAGCAAGATACCAGGTACAGGTCGACCTGCTCAATATGGATGGGTGAGTGCCAAATATGGACAGCACAGCCAAAATATGTACTGGACAGATGATGCATCACAAAAATAGGCTAGTTAGCCTGTTCTGATGCATCAATATGACAGTATTGCCTGCAATCTGCAAAAATATTGTCAAATTTTGAAAAAGTTAAAGGGGGGGGGGGGGGGGGGTAAAAGAGTCTTGATAATCTGCTAAACATTATACAGTAGACATGCTCATAATGCATGAACTTTTCAGGATCCCGATGATGTTCCTATGTAATTGTTTACATATTGCATATTGCATAATGCATGGCCTTGGCATGGCTTGTATGCATTATGAAGTACGAAATTAATAGGGTGGGACATAAGGTACTGCATGAATGCATTGTTCTGCTTATGTGGCATTGTTTCTTTGAACTATGTATAGAAGCTAGCAAGCAATTACAACAGTATTATACACAAAAATGCCCCTAAACTTGAAGCGGAAACCCTGTGATAAGCTCACAGCATACAACTGACCTGCAAAACAGCAAAAAATCATCACAAAGGACACTCCTCAAACTTCAGCTCTTTCACCTGAATGCTCTTCTCGTCAAAATCTCACTCTCTCAGACTGGATGATGGTCTATTCATTCATTGACTCTCATCCTAATGTCACACAAGCCAAAATTGTAGAACACTTTAAATCTCTCAAATCTGGTGCTCTCATTTTCACACAGTCAACTTTGTCTCGCAAGTTAAGGGAAAGGTCCAAAATGGAAGCCTGTGTCAATGATAACCCTAATGCATTGTCATCGAAATGGCCAAGGGTTGTCACCAGACCTGATGTTGAGCATGCCTTGAATTCAGTCATTTTTCAAAGCCTACAAGATCCGCGAGTACCAACAGCACGGGGAATCTTGGTCTGTGGACACTGAAGCTGTTGCTGCAGAACAAGAACATTGTCACAGGATTTTAGCAAAGTTTGCTCCTCGAGATTGGTGGAACTTCAATGAGACATCCTTCTTTCCATAGTGAGTGTTCATTTCATTTTGTAATTTGCAGTGCTTAATTTATTCATTTTTAGCACACCTCTGGATCATGGTCTCACAACACGACAAATGAGTGGCAAAAAGAAGGAGAAATTTCGCATATCCATTGGGTTAGCTTGCAACACAGATGGAAGTGAGATACAAGGTTAGAGGCTCCATATGATGATTGATGAATGTTAGCTAATAACTTGAATGTGTGAGGGAATTAGACTAGCATGTGATAAACATAATAAACATACCAATGTCAATACCATCATGTCCAAAATGCAGAAAAATCTTCACGAAGGAGTCCAGCATGACTCACCACCTTAGCCAGCCCTGAACCTCATGCCATAGTTCTATTTGCAATATGGTTGACATTTTCGCAGTTTGTAGAGTTGGTTGAACCACACCTGCGATCCCTTGATTCTCCTTCGCCTCAGTTTCCTTCCGATGACCACCATGACAGGGTTTCATATCCTGATGCTGGAGATGGAATGAATGTTGACATCAGTGGAGACCACTTCAATGTAGCGGGAGAGGAATTTAAAAGTGCAGAGGAATGGTATGAAGGCGCAGGGACTTGTTACTCTCGGGACAGCACAACCTTTCTGGATCTATTCGACGCCGATGAGTATGTGGACTGCAGGAAAGATAATCATTTTTACCCTTTTGCATCGAGGAATGAGTGGGAAGTCACTGGTTTTCTGCTTCAGTCCTTGCTCAGCATGGCAGCAATCAATGAATTTTTGGCACTCTCAATGGTATGTGATCTTCTGCGCTGGTGCATAGTCCATCCGATTGAAGCCTCTCCTCCTTTCTCCTCCTCACCCTCTTATTGACAATTGCCTTTACAGATTCAGGAACTAAACCTATCTTTTAAGAACACTAAAGAATTACGAAGCTGTGCTGAGATGCTCCCCAAGGGACCGAGCTGGAAGTGCCAAATCATTACCTCACTTCACAGCACGAAACACCTGATCCGACTATTCTGGAGGGATCCTGTCAAATGCTTAGAGAGTCTGTTCAGTAACCCCCTCTTCCATGACAAGCTCAACTTTGTCCCTTGTCGTGTTTACACTGCTGCAGGGTGGCTTCTGCATGTATATTCGGAGTGGCTGACGGGTGATTCTGCTTGGGACATCCAGGTACATGCATCCAAAACTCTATAATTCGCACCATCTCATCCTAGATTTTGCAGAGCTAACTGCCTAGAGGCACTACAATCCTTGGGACTGTACTGTCTTCCGACAAAACAAACATCACTACTATGACTGGTGCCAGGGTCACTCATCCAAGGGCGAATGGAAAAATTTTGTGTCACAAGCTCTTATGGATGGTTGCCTGGCATTTTACTATAGCAGTAGCAAGAAGGCGCTGAAGAACATGGATGAATTTCACCTCAGAATGGGCTTATTCTCATAAAGAGCTCGAAGATATGCTGGCACAGTGAGCCATGATTGGGATGGGTGAGTTTGTTCATGGTGATGTGAGTGCAGGCAGTGATTTTGAGGATGTCAATATCATTTTATAATCTGGTACTAGTAGTAGTACTCATCTACGACAATCAACACAGTTTATGCTTCCTCGTATGGTGCCCTACAGCCTGCATGATGTGTTTCATCTGCAAAATATGTCTTATTAGACTGGTGACCAGCCCCTCTATGAGGCAAACCATCAATAGAGGGACTGGTAAATCTGGGTTTGAATTTGGATAGTGCGTGCTTTGGAGTCGTCACATGACGGAAAACCCTGTTCGGGACTTAGACATTGCTTAGATAAGTCTGCTAAGTTATTCAATCATACATTACAAGTATTGTTGTTCTATGTGACGTCACTCATCATCTCCAGCAGTGATCAGCTTTTATTCCAACTGCTGCGGGGCAGCCTAACATTTGAGATGTGCTCTAATTATGTATTCTGCTTTAAATCAATCTTTTTTCACTGTGTCTAGTGGTCCTAACTTTCAAGCTCTTCTCGACTCGGAAGGATTCCAGGATGTCTCAAGGATGGCTCGAATGTGATGGAGACCTCTTGATACTTGTTGAGACTGATCTAAATCGCTCCATGGACTCTGGCTTTGTCGACATTACCATGGGATCTCCAGCATCAATCCCTACACTGGGTACCAGACGAAACTGGATGTCTACTCACGATCAGATCAACAGCGCACTCCAAACACTGCGGGATGGTTGCATATCTATCCTAGACTTCCTCATCACAATACTGGACCCTGCTGATGCATCTGTTGGATTATCAAACCTTCATCATGGACACTCGGTACCGATCGTCTACCTCATACCTATATATTCTCGCTTGTTCCCGCACCTTGTGCTATCCTCAGTTGACTTCATACATCGCTGAGGTTAGTACCATCATAGTATTCAGCATCTACTTAACTAACAACATGTGTAGCTATCTGCTACAGGTATACCAATATAACTAGTTGACTTTGTACGTCGCTGAGCTATCTGCTGCAGGTTATGAGCCCTGGACACGCACAGTAAAATTTCAAATTAGGCATGTGAAGAAAAAGACTCACAATGTCCGTTTCAAATGGAAAACTGGGAGAAGACTTTCTCCGGATCCCGAAGCTAGCTGCTGATGGGGAAAATTGGATGATGTATAAGGAGCGTCTACAATGGTCGATAGATGCTTGTGGATTGCTCGGCCACTTGGACAGCACGGAGCAAAAACCAACCGACCCACAGACCTTTCCTAATCGTGGACCATCCTGGACACCAGCAACCCCTGATGAAGTAAAGGAGGTCAGCATGTACAAAACAGAATTGAAAGACTGGCGCACGGGCCAAGCAATCACAAAGCAACAAATTGTGGGAACAATTCCCAATTCCCTATTCATCCAAATCAAAAATCTCGACACAGCTAAAGATATTTTTACGCACCTTTCGAGTCTATTTGAGCAACACTCGCATGTAGTCTCTGTCGAGCTATTGCGCAAGTTGCAGGACCTAAAATGCCCCGAAAAGGGCAACATACGTGAGCACTTCGACAAGATGCGCACCGTAAAAGAACAGTTGTCGTCGTTAGGCCATGCACCTTCGGACGAAAGCTTCACGGCCATGATCATGAGCTCGCTCCCAGCGTCCTACAACCCACATCTATCTGCGCTGACAGCGTCAGCAAAAGTATTGAGCATTAAGCTCACCTCGGATGTATTGATATTGACCATCGTTGACGAGTACGATCATTGAGCGTCGAAGTCGAAAAAGGCTGGATCTTCGAGCGATGACACAGCCTATAATGCAAATGTGGGTCAGCATACTCGAAAGATCAAAGGGAACTACCATAACTGCAGCAAGTACGGGCACATGCAAAAGGATTGCAGAGGCCCTGGCGGCGGGGGAGCAAGTGGCAAAGGGAGATCAGACTGGAAAGGCAAGGACAAGAAATCCGAAACAGCTGCCAGCGCCAAAGACAAGGCAAACGACAACGAACCTGAAGGCGTCTGGTTAGCACACGATACAAACGAAACAGCAGAACAAACGACATTCACCTTTGCAACCGTATCTAGCCCCAACTCCTCACGCAAATCCAAAACGAAGCTGTTTGACTCTGGCGCCTCCAGGCACATGTCATCTTATCAAGATCTGTTCAAAGATTTCATTAGTATAACGCCAAAACCCATTACCACAGCAGACAGACATACCTTCGAGGCCATAGGCAAGGGAAATATACGAATCACCCTGCCGAATGGTCAGTCTCAAACGAGAATACTGCTGAAAGATGTGCTGTACGCACCAAAGATGGGACTCACATTGGTCTCAATCAGCAGACTAGCCAGTGCCGGATATGCAGCGCTCTTTCGCGAAGACGCGTGCAAGATTTTTGATGCGCAAAAGAAGCTGTTAGGACAAATACCAGTCAATAAGGGTTTGTACTGCATCAAGGGCCCAAAGAAGCCGTTTGCAGGAGCAGCAAGCGCTAAAGAAACACTCACTATGTGTGACATTCATGCCAGATTAGGCCACGTCGCTCCCGACAGCATCAAGCGCATGCTAAAGGATGGTGTCATTACTGGAATCACACTAGATCCATCAGAACTCACCTTGGACAAATGCGACTCATGCGAGTATGCAAAGGCCACTTGAAAAGCCATTGGGAATGTTCGTGATCCTCCACATCACGAGAAATTCGGCGATGAAGTCCATATGGACCTTTGGGGACCCTCCCCAGTGCAAACTCCTGGACATACAGAGTATTTCGTGTCATTCACAGATGACCATACTCGATTCACGCACCTGTATCTCCTTTGAACAAAGGATGAAGCATTTGACGCCTACAAGATGTTTGAGTCTTGGGCAAACACACAGATTGACGCTAAGGTCAAGAAGCTGCGTTCAGATTGAGGGGGAGAATTCACTGGAGAACAGTTTTCACATCATCTTCGCAGCAAAGGCACTGAGAGAAAACTCACCGTTCACGACACCCCAGAGCATAACAGCTTAGCCGAACATCAGAACCATACGCTCGTAGAGCGTACGCACGCGCTCCTACATGCCAGCGGACTCCCCAAGTTCTTGTGGGGGGAGGCCATAATGCATGTCACCTGGCTGAAAAATAGAACGGCCACCCGGGCGCTGAATGGCATTACGCCGTATGAGGTGTTGTTCAAGAAGAAGCCCAACATGTCTACCTCCCCAAGTCCAGAAGGGTTGCCGTCAAAAGAAGTGTCATATTCGACATGGCAGAGGTAGTGGTACCTGTAGAAGGAGGAAACATACCGGCAGACTGCACGGTACGAATCGATGATGTCGGTTCATCCAGGAAAGTATCAGTTAGCAACATGGCACGAATCGATGATGTCGGTTCAAAACTCACCAGTCCATCACCACCCTCAGCGACCAAACCTCCTCCTACTGACCACCTAGGTCCACACTTCAAAGCTCCAGTGCCACCACGATGATCCGGCCAAATGAGAGTAGAATCTGCGTACATCAAAAGTCTGAGAGAAGGTGCAGGTACTACTGACGGCAAAAGTACAGACTTACCTCAAGGCATGCGACCTGCGGGGGAGTACAGCCATCTGGCCATTGAGCTGGGCGTGGGCAGTGAGTACGGCGAGCTTGACGAGGACAACAAAGAGATTTTCACAATGGTCGCCGGAGTAGAGGACGTTGAAGGGATGGATCCCACAATGCTGGAAGAGGCTAGAAGAAGAAACGATCGACCGAAATGGGACAATGCTGTGCACAAGGAACTTACCACACTTAAAGATGCCGGTACGTGGTCTATAGTAGAGAAGCCAGAAGGAGTGAATGTCATAGGGTGCAAGTGGGTTTTCCGCATTAAGAAAAACACGGACAGAGAGATAGATAAGTATAAGGCCCAGCTAGTAGCCAAGGGCTACTCACAGATCTACAGTGTCGATTATTATGACACGTATGCGCCTGTCGCACGTCTGGCATCACTCCGAACCATCACGGCAATTGCTGCGTGCAATGACTGGGATATTGACGTCTTCAATTTCCATAGCACGTTTCTCAATGGCAAACTAGACCCCAACGAGGTCATCTTCATGCAACTACCTCCTGGACTTAACATCGACTCACCCTTCAAACATCCCGTTGCGCGCCTACACATCGCACTTTATGGCTCCAAGCAGGGAGCTCTCAAATGGTACCAACAGTTATGTCGTCTCCTCACAGACTTAGGACTAATGCACGCAGAATCGGACTGGGGCGTGTTTTACAAACACGTTGGCCCCGACATCCTCATCCTCGCTGCTCATGTTGACGACTGCACCGTCACTGGCAGTAACCGCATGCTCATCGCCGAGCTCAAGCAGCAAGTAGCTGCATGCTACAAACTCATGGACCTTGGCCCAGTCGCATCTCTTCTCGGCATGAAGGTGACGCGCGACTGTGTCACACGCACCATCTCATTCTCGCATGAGACGTACATTGAATCCATTCTAGCTAAGTACAATTTCACCGACTTCAAGCCCTGCTCCATTCCTATGGACCCAAATGCACCATTGTCCCTCTCGCAATCTCCCAAAACGCCCGCTGACGCCACCCTCATGAAGAACATCCTGTATCGCGAAGCCGTAGGCTCGCTGATGCACCTAGCTGTCGGCACACGACCCGACATTGTGTTCACCGTATCGACCATCGCGCAATTCGGCGCGAATCCGGGGATGGCGCACTGGGATGCTGTCAAGCACATCTATCGTTACCTCGTCGGTACGAAGAAACTCGCACTCACCTTCGGTAGTTGCAGGCAAGGGCTGGAAGGGTTCTCAGAGGCAGACGGCATGTTGCAGGAACACAGACATGCGGTGTCTGGATATGTGTTCCTGTTGGACGGCGGGGCAGTATCCTGGGGATCGAAGAAACAAGAGCTCGTGACTCTTTCGATGACGGAGGCAGAGTACGTCGCAGCAACGCACACTGCCAAAGAAGCCATCTGGCTCCGACACTTCGTCAGCAAAGTCTTTCACCTACTCGCACAACCTACCGTCCTCCATTGCGATAATCAGTCCGCCATCGCGCTTGCTCAGTCCGGGGTGTTTCACGCCCGGACTAAGCATATAGATATATGTTACCATTTCATTCGTTTCTCTGTTGATAAAGGTTCTATCTCAATCGTTTATTGCCCTACAGACAGTATGGTCACGGATACACTTACTAAAGCTCTTCCTAGTTTAAAGGTTAAACACTTTGCCTCTGCCCTTGGACTTCGCTCAGTTTGAGGGGGAGTGTTGGATTATCAAACCTTCATCATGGACACTCGGTACCGATCGTCTACCTCGTACCTATATATTCTCGCTTGTTCCCGCGCCTTGTGCTATCCTCAGTTGACTTCATACGTCGCTGAGGTTAGTACCATCATAGTATTCAGTATCTACTTAACTAACAACATGTGTAGCTATCTGCTACAGGTATACCAATATAACTAGTTGACTTTGTACGTCACTGAGCTATCTGCTACAGCATCTTATGCGACTTGTCGTGACCATTTTTATGTTCCTTCTGTGATGGAGAAGAATTTGGGTACGGGGAGGTTGGAAAAAGTGCTAGACTTTCTGTGGGAGGATCCGCGAAGCCAGGCATGTGTCCTCGAGTGGATGCGTCTGCATGTAATTATGCTGTCATGGCCATTCAATGTTGCAAGAATGGCTTCTAGCTGGAATACTCGTGGAACAATGGTTGTAGCCATGAGGATGTACACGAGCAGGCAAGCACGTAACTGTCACGAGTTCCAAATACAAATCATTACACGTTCCTAAACTCGAAGTCCTTTAAGCGCCCAGTCACAGCGCCTGCTACTAAGAAAGTATTTATAGTTGAAGATGTTCCGACAACGGCGTCTATTGTAGAGATACCCAAAAGACCTATGAACGAGTCATGTGACTTATCGGAATATGCCGGACTAAACTTTATTCCAAACGACCCTGATAGAATGTTCCAGAACCTTACGGTTGCTGCGGCACATGTTATGACATCATAGTTATATATAGAATCGTACGATATCGTCTTATTATTTGATTGGTAGTTAGTTCAGACTCAGTTTCGATCTCAGTTACAAATATGAGTATATAGGTAGTGTCTTGTAGTCAGTAGTTCTTTAGTTCAAACCTCTTGTATCTCCAAGTGAGCAATCCAAGACGTACCTGCTGCCTTATCTTCTTTGTGATTATCTTGTTGTTTGAGTCCTAGTCTCTGCCCAGCATTAATTCGTTAGTGGGTTGTGACATTAGGTTTGAACTATAGGAGACTCCGACTCTTGCGTTACACTCTCGCACATCTCTTTCTTTGCCTGGCTATATTGGAAGTCTTTCCATATTGTCACGCAAACAAAACCGTTTACCGTTTACCTTTTTTACCTCTCGCTATTACGTGTCTCCAACAGCATATTGCCTCGGACACACGTACTAGTAAGACGTTACACGTTTTTCATTGCCCGGCCTAAACAGCCGTGATTTTCGATTGAAACCCTTTCCTTTGCTCGCTTGAGCGTCTTCATACTTTACACCTTTCGTAGTTAGTAGTCCTATACCAGGCCCTGCCTTACATTGCAGCCGCCAGTATACGGAGGTGTTGACGACATTAGGTGTCTCGCTACAACTTGGAGTGCTGGCCCAAAACCCTGCCTGCTCCACGTTACTATAGTTTCCTTTTATGAATTACCTTTTTCTTCATACGCACATAGGCATCCACTTTGAGTAAATAGTGGAACTGTCTAGTGGTTACGCATTGCATTTGACCTAAGAGGATTTAGAGGCATTCCCTAGTGAGACTCGCACTTGTAGGCTCCGGCCGGAAGAGTGATAACTTGTCCTAGGTTTGCACCCTCGAAACGGAGATTGCAGTGACCCTAGTTTTTCCCACTCGAACAGGTATAGTTTACGTACTCCCGTTTTAGTCAGTAATAGAGGAAGCGTCAGTGTGGGATATTACCAGAACCCCTTGACCCTGAGCCAGTGGTAGATCCGATCAGATATCGGGGACCGCTCAGTTTTCCGTTACATAAAACTTTTTCACATTGATCTTTATCATCATTTTCCTTATCCGGAGTAGCCCTTATGAGCAGCTACTCAAACGACATCAGTGAATCGGGTTCCAGAATACAACTGGCACGATGTCGTCATCTACTTCTCAGATTCCATGCAAGTTCCTTCGAGATATTGGCAATTGCTGGTTCGGTGCTTTAGCCATATCTTCGAGTGCAACAACTGCGGAGAGAAGGGCCATTTGGCCAAGGACTGTCAGAAGAAGGTCCCAATCCAAGATCAGAAGGTACCACCGAAGTGGTTTACCGAATGGAGGGATTCGGATGCTGGCAGAGAGTTTACGGGGAGACCTCCGAAATGGTTCGAGTTCTGGTTGTCGACGGATATGGGCAAAAAGATCGCCCTGACAATCAAAAAAGAAGAAGCCAAGAGGTCGATGGGGGCGCCCAAGTGGTTCACGAGATGGTTGACCACGGAAGGCGAAAAGAACGAAAAAGGAGCAAAGCCAAAGTCCGCGGGCCTAGATCCTAATAATAAATATTTGATCCTGTCGAACTACGCGGATGTTGAAGAAGTGTTTCTTAAAACGAAATCAGAACACTTCTACATTCCCGTTACGTTAAAGGGAAAGAACCGGCAAGCCGAAGTCAAGGCACTGGTAGATTGCGGTGCTTCGACATTATTTATAGATAAAAAGTTTGTGGAAAAGAAGGGGATTTCGTGTCGGAAGTTGGAGAGACCGATTCCGGTTAAAAATATTGATGGCTCGCTAAATGCTGCTGGATCAATGACACACTTCGCAGAAATAGGTCTAAAGATCGGTGATCATGTTGAGGATAAAACAGCCTTCATGGTTACGGACTTAGGAAACGATGATGTCATTATCGGCATAGATTGGCTGAGATATCACAACCCGGAAATAGACTGGAACGCTGGACGATTTGCGCTTTCTCGATGCCCGGTTAAATGTATTACGAAAAAAGAACAAAGACAAATAAATAGAGAAAAAAGAAAAGAACAAAAAAAGACAGAAGAAGTGCCAGATCTGATTCCCACAGAAGAGGATGACGAAGAAGACATGGCGATGAAAAGGGCGACGGTAGAGGAAATAGAAGATGAAGAGTATCCTGGAGAATGGATAAAATATAAAGCCTCGGTCGCCACGGAGCAGAAGGTTGCAGAAGAAGCAATGAAAGTGAAAAAATCGGTTGAAGAAATGGTTCCCAATTGGCTTCACGATTACCTGGGAGTTTTCTCAGAAGAAGAATCTAAGCGCTTCCCTGAAAAAAAGAAATGGGATCATGCGATAGATCTTAAGGACAATGGCGATCTTCCGCCGAATGCGAAACCCTATCCTTTGTCACCCAAAGAAATGGACACTCTGAAGGATTGGCTGAAAGCTGAAACCGCACTGGGTTGTATTAGAGAGTCACAATCCCCAGTGGCAGCACCTTTCTTCTTTGTGGCCAAGAAAGATGGCAAATTAAGACCGGTAATGGACTATAGAAAGCTCAATGAGAAAACGGTTAAAAATGCATACCCGCTACCGAGATCTCAAGATTAATTGACGCTTTAACCGGTGCCACGATGTACTCCAAGATGGATGTACGATGGGGGTATAATAATATTCGCATGAAAGAAGGAGACGAGTGGAAGGCGGCCTTCAAAACGCTGTTTGGTCACCATGAACCAACCGTAATGTACTTCGGGTTAACGAACTCCCCTGCCACGTTCCAAACAATGATGAACGAGATATTCAGAGATTTAATTGATGGAAAGACCGTAGTTGTCTATATCGATGATATTCTCGTGTTCACAAATGGCGATAAGGAGCAACACCGGAAGGTTGTACGTGAGGTACTGAAACGACTAAAAGAAAATGACTTGTATCTGAAGCCGGAAAAATGTAGCTTCGAACAGTCGGAAGTCAAGTTCCTCGGGTTGATAGTGGAAAAGGGTGGTGTTCAGATGGACCCTGTGAAAGTAGAAGGAGTAATGAAATGGCCCACACCTAAATGCGTTAAAGATATTCAAGCGTTTATGGGTTTTGCCAACTTCTACAGAAGATTTATCTTTGGGTTTTCGGACATTGCCAGACCAATGAATGATTTATTACAGAAGGATGTCAAATGGAACTGGACGGAAAAGTAACAAGATGCGTTCGATGAACTGAAGTCAAGGTTCACAACAGCTCCGATTCTAGTTATGCCGGATGTTGAGAAAAAGATGAAAATAGAAACTGATGCCTCCGATTACGCAACAGGAGCAGTATTATCTCAACTCATGGAAGATGACTTATGGCATCCCGTAGCTTATTATTCGAAGTCGATGAACGATGCAGAATGAAACTATGACATCCACGACAAAGAATTATTAGCAATCATTCGAGCGTTGGAGGAGTGGAGACATTATGTGCAGGGAAAGCCTCATCACGTGGAGATCTGGACGGATCATAAGAATCTCGAGTATTTTATGACGAGCCAAAAGTTGACAAGAAGGCAAGCCAGATGGAGTTTGTTCCTGGCGGAGTATAAATTTACGCTCCAACATAAGCCTGGTGTAGTTAACGATAAGGCAGACCGTCTATCTCGGAGAGAAGACCACAGAGAAGGGGTGGAAAATGACAATTCTGATCGCGTTTTGCTAAAACCGGAGTTTTTTACCGTAAAAGCTGCTAAAAGAGGTCAAGTTCTAGTGCAAGGAGAAAAACAATTGCTGAGAAAGATAAGGCAATGCACAGAACGAGAACCTGAAGTTGCTAAAGCGTTGGAAACGTTGAAAGCGGCACCGGTGCAGCTACGCAGAGGGATTGAGGAATGGAATGTTGAGGATGGATTGGTGTTATTCCGAGGACTGGTTTACGTTCCAAATGATAAGGAGATCCGCCGAGAGATATTGGAGTTGTTTCACGACTCTCCACCAGCCGGACATCCAGGACGAGCCAAGACCTTAGAATTGATTTCCAGAAATTATTGGTGGCCTTCAATGACGAAGTATGTCCACGATTACGTAGATGGCTGTGATAGATGCAGAGCAACGAAGATTCACCCAATGCAACCACACGGTCCGCTTAAACCAAACAAGATACCAGCGGGACCTTGGCAATCAATCACTTATGATCTGATAGTAGACTTGCCTAAAAGCGAAGGGTTCGACTCTATTTTTGTCGTCGTTGATCGATACACAAAACAAACGCACATCATGCCTACAAAAAAGGAAGTTGACGCTCGAGGAATCGCGAAACTTTTCTTAGATAACGTATGGAAACACCATGGAACTCCGAAACAGGTGATATCAGATAGAGGAACACAATTCGTCTCTAAGTTTATGGGACAAGTGTCGAAACGCCTAGGCATAAAATGGAACATGTCAACGGCTTATCATCCTCAGACAGATGGACAAACGGAAAGGATAAATCAAGAAGTCGAGCAATATCTGAGAATGTTCACGTCTTACCGCCAAAATGATTGGGTAGACTGGCTTCCGCTAGCAGAATTCGCTCACAATAATTCCGTCACTGTAACCGGTCATAGTCCATTCAAAGTACTCTACAGATACGATCCAGAGTTTACTTTTTCACCGATTTCCAATTCCAAAGTACCTGCAGCTGATGAACGAGTGGATGTAATGAAAGAGGCGAAAGAAGACGCAGAAAGTATGCTGCGCATGGCTAGTGAGCGGATGAAAAGATTCTACGATAAAGGAGTAAAAAACGCACCACAGTTCAATAAGGGAGACATGGTCTGGCTCAACGCCAAGAATATCCACCAGAAAAGACCAAATAAGAAACTCTCCGACCGAAGACTTGGTCCGTTCGAAGTGCTTGAGAAGACGGGTGATGTAAATTACCGCCTGAAACTTCCGACAAAATATCAGATTCATCCAGTCTTCCATGTAGAATTACTCACCCCGCATTCCCCCTCGACCTTAATCCAAAGACCTCCACATCATCGTCCGCCGCCAGAGATCGTATCAGAAGGCGATTCCGAATGGACAGTACGAAAAGTCCTAGACTCGAGACTGCACAGATCAAAACTCCAATACCTAGTAGAGTGGGAAGGATATCCGATAGAAGAAGCGACATGGGAACCTGAGGAGAACTTTGAGAATGCGCGGTTGAAAGTTCAAGAATTTCACCGGCAAAATCCGAAGGCATTGAATCCCCGCAAAATTAACAAATCGGTGTTTGAAACACAAGAATTCTTGGAGTGGCGTCGAAACTTTATCCGTCCAAATGTCTTTCGCGATGACACTCAACCTAGAGAGGGGGTAATGTCACGAGTTCCAAATACAAATCATTACACGTTCCTAAACTCGAAGTCCTTTAAGCGCCCAGTCACAGCGCCTGCTACTAAGAAAGTATTTATAGTTGAAGATGTTCCGACAACGGCGTCTATTGTAGAGATACCCAAAAGACCTATGAACGAGTCATGTGACTTATCGGAATATGCCGGACTAAACTTTATTCCAAACGACCCTGATAGAATGTTCCAGAACCTTACGGTTGCTGCGGCACATGTTATGACATCATAGTTATATATAGAATCGTACGATATCGTCTTATTATTTGATTGGTAGTTAGTTCAGACTCAGTTTCGATCTCAGTTACAAATATGAGTATATAGGTAGTGTCTTGTAGTCAGTAGTTCTTTAGTTCAAACCTCTTGTATCTCCAAGTGAGCAATCCAAGACGTACCTGCTGCCTTATCTTCTTTGTGATTATCTTGTTGTTTGAGTCCTAGTCTCTGCCCAGCATTAATTCGTTAGTGGGTTGTGACAGTAACACATCTGTCTTATCCTTGTCACTGAGGGTTTCGATATAGTTGGTAGGGAGCTGTTCTTGTATCAGCAAACAAGCAAATGAATCTAGTCCTTCCATCGAGGCTTCCCGCACAGCTTGGATGATAGAGTTCACATCCATTGGAGTTGTAGAGTAGATACATACATTAATGACACGACCATGTTTGCATCGCATCAACTTTGAATCAAACATCAATTTCAACAATTCAAATATTCACGTCGAAAATTTCAGTTTTCTTATTGGCTACAGGTCATGTGACGACTCCAAAGCGCGCACTATCCAAATTCAAACCCAGATTTACCAGTCCCTCTATCGACGGTTTGCCTCATAGAGGGGCCCGGGCTGGTCACCAGTCTAATGTCTTATCTGCACAGTGTGTTCCGTTTGTCTATATTGTAATGCCTGTAATGCTTGTATCACTTGTAATGCTTGTAATGCTTGTAATGCTTGTAACACTTGTAACTCTTGTAACTCTTGTAACTCTTGTAACTCTTGTAACTCTTGTGATACCTTGTGACAGGACTGTAAAGAGGGGACTTCCTTGTGTGCCTGTGAAGTCTGTACACATAGATCGATTTCTTCCAATTGACATACATTGTATGTCCTACCCATCTATTATGAAACTTTGATGTCTTTAGACCTTCGTGATAGCGTCAGCGCTGCAAGGCTACTGCGAGCAAGTGGACGAAGCTCATAAACTACTGTAACTGAAACATACACCAAGGATATAACACGCTTATACATACAGACATTGGTTCGAATTGTGAATTTTACAAGGTTGTTCTGCGAAGGCTATACACTTGTATCGTGTCTGTGTCCGTGTACCAAACAGTGCGTAAACAGAAGGGTACGTTCATAACGAGACATCTAGGAGATTTGGATCTCTTTGGTGCTGCATATGCTTATTATCATCTGAATCGTTGGCACTGAATTGACTGACAACACTGAAATCAATGATTAAGCCAAGAGTACATCTGGTATTTTGCCTCACCATGGTCTTCCCGCTATGACAGGGGACTTAGTGATCCCCCGCCGAGTCTCTGTGGCAAAAGCATTTTCGCCAGCGAGCTCCACATCGATAGCAGAAGTGGGTGGAGCAGCGACACGTGATGTGGCTACACCCATCTGTACGTTCGACGATCGCCCGGCAGCCAGGACACGACTGCCAGTTTTTATCGTCTGCGAGTCTCTTCAAGTCTCTTTGCAGTCCTGCTTCTAAGCATTCTTCTCCCGAATGTCTCCTATTCTTGCATGCGAGACATATAGTGGTGCCACACACACGGCAAGTCATTTCCGCCTTGCGATTCCGAGTGTCCGAAGAGCACAAGAACGCAGAACATTTCTGATTTGCGCAATACACTCGTGTAGCCGGTGGGACAGAATATTCCACAGTCTTGGCACGGAATTGTGTCTGCAGTGGTTTAGGTAATTGTCGATCGACTTTCTTTGCTGGCATTCTGATCTGGCAGCACTGTAAGGGATACAGAGTTTCGTCTTTCATGGACGCCTTCGCGAAATTCGCGATGCATTCCCGGCAATAGTGATGAGCGCATGGCGCACGGAAGCTTTGCTTCGTTGGGACCTTATCCCCGCAGGCAATACATTCTACTCTATTGCAGCGGTGAGGCTAGTAATGGTTCAAGGTCGGAAAGCTCACGGATTTCGATCTCGTTTCAGAAACTTGATAAAGATTTGTGACAAACAAAAAGTCGCCTTTCTGTCTTGTGGAGCTTTGTGCCATTCGTTATTCGTGCAATGATGATCCTGTGTGCCACTATGAACGTAATGTTATAGGTCGCCAGAGTGCTTAGTGGTCTTCCTTGTCAATAGTTAATCGTTCACTTTACACACCATGTCAACCCTGGAGAACAAGGAGGTGGAGTACAGCACGCTTGGGCGGTGGGCGAGAGCCGCGAGACGTCCGAGTCTGATAGGGGTGTTCCACTTCTTGTTTTGGGTTCGTTAAAATGGATTTCGCTTGTCATGGATTGAGTGAGCCGCTCTGTAGCGTGCAAGATGGCCTCCAGGTCGCTGCTGGTCATTGCAGCCATTGGTGGTGCGTCAGGAAGGCGAAGAAGTGCCTTATGGGAGCAGTGCATCATTTCGCTTCAATATACAAGGCAAGAGCCTTGCGCCCAAGGTGAACGCTAAGGATAGATCCAGGGCCAAACTGAGATAACAAGTGATCAATAGTCTTCGCATCTTGGAAACGCGTCATGATGTTTACACGAACGTTGATTGCGTACTGCAGTGCTTTGTGAAATTTCTCCGCTTCATTCAACATGCACTGTTTGGCCCACCAACTGTGCTCCATCCCCAAAGATACAACTATAGCCTGTCCCAGTGCCATCCATCAGCAGTGCACATATAGGGCGCGCTTTTAAAATTTGAAAACGATATTGAGATGTAGTGGTGACTGGTCGCTGTGTGCTCGTTGCCACCGGCAGATACGGATGGGCTACCGATATTCTCATGAGGCCTAGTGCATAGCCACAATGTTAACGTTGATGTATCCGAATTTTTATCGTGCTATAAGGATTGATACATCAATTATACAGCTTCATCCCCACTATCCTCGTCCATTACATCGTCAACCTCTTTCCTCATATTTGGCACATTCACGTATGGTACCTTGTTCCGCATCCAACGTCCTAGCAACCAATCCACCCTACATAGTCCTGAACCCGTAGTAGACGCGAGTAGCGGCGCTCCGCCCAGACCATTACCCATGTTCCAAGTAACACGATGGACGCCTACTTCGGGTGGCCATACACCAGTACTGGTGCTTGTCTCAGATTCATCTTTTTTGGCTTGTTTCCCTTTCAATTTTGTGGACCTTTCTTGAGTTTCCTGGCGTAGCGTCAGTAACAACAGGGGTATATCTGGAATGTCACTCACTTGCGGAAGGAAATGGTCTAACATACGAAACTCTCCTGTCTTTCGGCTGTAGTCCAACTGAAAGATCTTGCGGAAGAAGAATGGCTTCAAGACTTTGAGAGAAGAATGCTTATGATCGTCACAGGATACGTACGACCGACCCTCCTCTCCTTGTTGTTTTCAGAGTGTTGGTTGTTACGCAAGAGCCATCTGCTGAACCGACCGCTAACTGAGCGTGGTATTCCGATGCACTGACGCTCTGCAATTTTATTCAGCGGCGCAGTGATCGTGACTGTTGTGGCACGTACCCACACTGGTCCATCTGGCTCCAGAAGTACGTGCCCTCTGCCTAGCGTACTAGGAGATATTGCATATGCTTTGACACTGTTGTCGTGATCAATCATGATCGGTCCGCCCGCGAATGGGGAGTATGTAGTGCTATTGATCACATCTTTAGGAACGTATATCAGAGAAATGCATTTGCTTGTCAAAGGCACTAACCCCGTGTCCTGTTTACAATATTTCCATGTGGTTCTCGGATGTCAATCAAACATTCCATGCCGTCGTATCCGCCGGTAGCCAGAACTGTTGGATCCTCGGAGGTCGATGGCACGCCAGAGCCATTCGTCGGCGGGATACGAATCCATGAAAGGGCTCGCACCGCAGATTGATGTATTGAAATGTAATGGGTTGGGAGCATGTCTTGGAAAATTTTCGTCACAATGGAATAAACGAGGGCAGCCAGAACTCACTTGAGCCCTGACCTGTTCTGATTGCATGACCAATATCATATACAGCGACGTAACCTTCAGGATGACTGTGGTGAGGAGCGTTTCAACTGAAGGACACTGTTCAGACCATTTGTGCAACCAACAGCGATGGTTTCACTATTAGCCCAGTCAAGGGACCAGCAACAAGTTTCCTCTAGCTCGATTCGGAGAAGTGGTTCGGGTATATGCACTGTTTTGTCAACCAATCTCGGTCGTGTGTTGATAAATTAGGGCTAACCACCCACCAGATGTCGGACGTGTTGAGTCATCATCTTTACTCCTTACATCCTCTGGGTCTGGAACAACATATATGGACAACGAACCGTCTTCAAATGTCCCTGCTAGTAGCCCTAGCTTTCGCGGGTGTTCTTCCATATGAACTTCATTCCACTACACTCCCACCGTCAGCAAAGTGTGAAGGCGTGGATAGGTCGTAAACAAACCTGATCATGCGAGGGAAGAGGGCACCACTTAATTTCGAATGCAGGCCCTGACTCTAAGCAAACGACCATCTCGCACTTTATCTCACCGGCCAGTGAGCGGTCTTCTTGCAAGGTGTTCTCCTGTTTGGACTGCAAACCCCATATTTGGATGCAAGCAGGAACCGGACGATGAACTTTCGCACCGATCATCGGTGAGTGCGACCGCGAAGAGAAAGGGGCGACCGCAAGGTAATGTTTATAGGCTCGATCTGTATATAATCTTGAGCGGTGCCTACTGACAAGGGAGCGCTTCGTCTTACGGGGTCGGTCATCTGGGTGTGACGGGCACCAGTCTACGCCCCACGCAGGAGATCCAACATTGAACACGAAAGATGTGCTGCCAGGCATGTATTCTGCTGTTAATAAAGGAATTGTAATCGTGACCGACGTCCACGAAAGTGGTAAGGGGCGTACATGTAGCGTGGCTGTCGAACATAGCCATTTCAACGCGAGTCTGGCGACCATACGGTCCAAGGAAGCAATGCAGAGGAGCAGGCTGGCCATTATCTGTTAACATGGTGTTAGTGGGAAAGTACTTCGCAGCATCACTGAGAAAGTTTCAACAAGCTATTCGAATGAGCAGACATAGAAGCGCTCACCGCTCATCGAGTCTCGTCCATCCAGGTTTCACCTCAACGTGTTGATGGACCCTGGGACGCCTGAGCGACTCATTTATCGAAGTATCCTCTCCTTCCAAAGCCTCCTTGAAGGATGATCGGTCCTCCATGATATCCCATACAGGACCAGGGCCAACATTATAACCCCAAGCCCTACTGATGCGATCCGTTAGGAATTGTTCTGATGTCATACTATTGGTTGACACAATCTTTGGTGGGTTGAAGAGCGTAGGAGGAGCATCAAGTCGCTCGACTTTTTCCTTGCGAAGAAAAACCGGCATGGCTTTGTGTCGATGATGGACACTAGGATTTGGTAGTGCATACATCTTCGCGGTTCTCGGAGCAGACATCTTGGAAGTAGATACCTGTGCGGACGGAGATTTTGGTGGGGGCTTATGGAACGGCCGTGTTCCCGTTATCGAGGGTCTAGACCTTGCAGCAGTAGCTAAAGTCTTGCCTTGTTTCGGCACTGCTTCTGCTTCTTCCTCGTCTACTTCGGGGTCATTATCGGGGGCATCGTCGGAAAGCTTGTCCGGTGCAAAGTCACTCCCGCTACTAGTTCTCTCGTCGCCTATAGTCAGGAGCGAAGCATAATTTGGTCGGGATGTGCGAGCGCGCAGCTGTCGGGGCATGTCGTTTGCGATTTTAAAACTTTTTTAGATAATAAATAACGCGAAAGGCCGCTCGCGGCAGAGCCCGCTGCGGTCGCTTTTTCGAGCTGTACTTTATGTGAATCGATTGGATTTACAGGTACAAAGATCAGCCGAGACGAGTCGCGAGATGGAGGCGAGTGCTATAGATACAAATGAACTTCGGTGAAATTGAAGCGCACGCGCACTGCGCAGGTATTGAATGTGGCCAGTTTTTCCGAAGAAGTCTCGTCCTTAAACATCTGCACCAAATGACGCTTCAGCTGTGAAGATGGAATCTCAGGCTAGTCAGAACAAAGCTGACGACGATGGATTTCACGATCATGGAATCGCCGACTGTGCGTCTGAGTTTGTTTAGAAGATTTTGACTTCGCTGTTTGCAGCGACTTGATATGCGAAGTTGTCCCATTTTTGATCCAGGTTCAAAATCGACACCATTTGCCTTGGGTGTAGAACGTGAGGACCACAGCATGTATATGATCCAAGTCAATGATCGAAAGACAAATGATTCATGCAGGGGACGTAGCTCGTCGGAGTTTCACGCACCGTACGAGCGCTGCCACATTGAAAGCTTTCCAAGTTGACCCCATAATATTTTCCCATAGAGCGACCTGGCTACAAAGGAATATCATTAGTATTCGCGCCTGTCTGTTTCTTTAGTATCATGCTGTCCAGAACACTCATAACAGCCGCAGCACATGCTTCGACCCTCCACATCCAACTTCCACGTCTATCATATCCCTAACCTCCCCCTTCACCCGCGGCTCTTTACGCACCCTCCAAAATGTCGTTATTGCGCATGCAACAACGTCCAAGACTCCAGTGACCTCAGGAGAAGTCAACGCAGCGGTCCTTGTTCCGTTGTGTAACGTCGATGGTGTACCCGGTGTGCTACTCGAACTGCGAGGCAGTAAACTGAGGTCCCATGCTGGCGAAGTCAGGTATGTTCAACCCCAAAATGGTCAAGTATCTCGGTGCTCATGATCACTAGTTTCCCTGGTGGAAGGGTCGACCCAGTGGGTCTATTCAGAACCTCTGTGTACTTTCTCATCATACCCATAGGCAGATGCATCGTTTCTTGCTGCTGCGCTCAGAGAAACACAAGAAGAAGTAGGTCTAGATCATCGGCAGATCGACATTCTCGGCCAATTTGGCCTGCCTGAGCGAAGTCTCATGGGTCTCAGAGTATGGGCTGCCATGGCCCTACGTCGTACGTTTATTCTACTCACCAGTTTTGTTTTGACTCGAATTCGGTGCGCAGGGCTTCGTATACCCACATGGTAAGGTACCGGATCCCTAGATGATCCCTTACCCTCCATCTCGCTTTCCTCACTCACCATATCTCAGGCCGAGGTGGCGACCGTCTTCCATCTTCCCCTTTCCGCATTTACATCCCCTGCGCGTATCAGGCCTGACATGTTCCGCGCTGCAAGCCCATATTGGGCCATTGATGTCTCTGACCTTGTGGAGGGGTTTGAGGGGGTAAACGATCCATCGGGACACTCGGAAGTGAGCTATGGGAAGGAGGGACGTTTAGAACTTTGGGGTTTGACAGGTTGGTATATATCATTGCTCATGCGAATTTTAAAGGTATACACCTGAATAAAATATTATCATGTGGTGATATATGCTGAGGTCCTTGAGATCATCCTTGGGACACTGAGCACACTGCATTGTCTTGTGTTCAATGTTCATTCAGAAGTATCATTCGATGACCAGCCACAAGCTGAAACACAGGCACTTTCGTTTCACGTTCAACCTACGGTGGACGGCAATTACCTTACTTACATGCGAGCAAAAAGATACTTGTGCCATCCTGTACATGAAGCACCACCACCACCACCTTGTGTGCCTCCCCACGCCTTGAAATCCTTCATATGGTGAATTGGCACGACAGGACACACATTCTTCGTATCAGTGCCGGCAGAACTCGTAATGTCGAGGGACAGGTCACGAGGTGAATGTGTTCACATGGCTTGGAGCTTCATGGTTAAGAGGGGTCACAACGGTTGAGTCGAGGATGGTTGCCACGCGTAAAGGTGTTGAACATCGACAGGAGATCTTAAGTACATGAACCTGCTCCTTGTTGGGTCCCCGGGAGGTGGCAAGGTGCCAGATGTGTGTATTACATGTGGACCAGGTCATCATGAGTAGCATCGATACAACAAGATGAAACAAGATATGTTGTACGATATCGGACAGATTCAGACAACAAGGATAATATTCGTGCCCTTAATATTTAACATCCTGCTGAATGAGCGCAATAGCTTTCGCAGAGCGAGGCTTGATAGAGCACTTGAAGGGTTTGGGATGGCTGGGAGTACGTATCCAAACTAGCACCGCGAACGTGATAGGATACAAGACATACCTGATCGCGCCTGATGAGGAGTCAACCTCAGGGGTGTGCTCGACACCGTTCTCGACGATCTTGGAAATATCAAACACGGCGAGCGACATCACGGTAGATAGCCAGATGGAAGCATCAGCGAGGTGGAGGCCTGTAAATCAAAAGCAAGCAAACATCACAATACTGTTTTATTGAGGGTACTTTTGCATACCGGGGCAGATCCTGCGGAGCAGAAAGTTAGCATTCTAATCCAAATTAATTCCATGCGTACCGTCTACCAAAGCCGAAGCAGATCGTGCGAGGCTCGCGTTCGGGATCCTTTCCGTCATTGTCTAAGAAGCGTTCAGGCTTGAATTGCGAAGGGTTAGCATATGTCTGCTGGTCATTGAGCATGAACCTGGTATGCAATTCTATCATGTTGAATCCGGAGAAATGCGAACACTAACCAGATGTTAGGCATGATCCAAGATCCTTTCGGAATGTAGTACCCGTCATGGATATCGTCCTCAGAGACACAGTGGGGGATCCCTGTCTTAAGGCGATTGATACCGCTCTGCAATGAAAAGAATACAATAAACACATACCTGTAGGGACAACAACATTCCAGCGCAGGGATTCTTTCACAAGGGCTTCAATATAGGGGAGGGAGTCGCGGTCTGCAAAAGAGGGAAGACGATCAGTGCCAACAACAGCATCTATTTCAGCCTGAGCCTTCTTCTGCACATCAGGGAACAGTGTCATCGCCAGGAAGATCGAATAGATTGTAGAAACTGTCTGTGGAGACAGATGTTAGTCTCAAAACATAATAATCAATCTGTAATATGAAGGGAAGAGCTAACCGTGTCGGCACCACCGGTGTATAGGGATACAGCAGACCATTTCACCATGTGATCCTCTTCCGCAGACAAAGGACGGCCTTTCAACAGATGGGAGGTGAAAGACACGCGGGCAACTCCGGCAGCCTGTGATGTGTTCAACTCGTGACCGCCGAACTGTATATGTTGCCTACTATCTGATCCTTGACGAATTTGTGTGGTGCTTCAACCAACTCTTCAAGGGTCTGGCGCCATTCACGGGCCAAGCACTTGAATCCAGCACCAGGAAACCACTCGGGAACCTTGGCCACTAGAAATAAGTCAGCTCATTGTAAATACCAGAATACTGTAGTCTTACACCATGGCATGATGTTAACCATGAAGGCACCAGTATCATTGGACCGCGACAATTGGTCCATAGCGCGGTCTGCAAGGTCGACGAAGGGATCATTGTTCTCCTTCACCTCATATCCATGAGAGATTCGCAGAATGATAGCGCCAGCGATGCTAAACAAGATCTAGGCCCCATTCATGCAATGATAAACACCACATACTGTCGAATATGTGCTTGCAGTTGCTCGGGTTTTGCAAACACACGCTTCAGGAACCGGCGGGTCTCAATCTCCTCAATCGGTTCGTAGACAGCCATAGCAGCACGACTGCCAATGACGCGGTGGATGTTCTTGCGGTAATAGCGAAAACGATCACCATAAGAGAGAAAACCCAAACAGTACTTCCAGCCAACAAGTTCACCACCCATTGTAAGAACTGGACGGTCAGAGTACACAGAGCTTTTTTTGTCTAGCAATGCCATCGCTGCCTCGACAGAATTCAGTACAATGATGTGCCGACCCAGAACTTCGATATGCGAGATGTCACCTGCAAACCACAGTGTAATTGAAATGTATCGTGTTGGGAAACATGAGGCACACCATATTTTTTGCGCCACTTGGCAAAGGTGAGCCAGACCTTGCTGTGAAGAATGTCTGCGACGTTCCCAATGAGAGGCCACCCCGGAGGTCCAGGGGGATATGGTGCAAGGTTCTTCTTTCTGAATGCCTGCTTGACCAGATACACTCCGGCACCAGCAAGACATAGGTCCAGCCAAGTAACATTGGTGAATATCAGCATGCTAGCTGAGAAGAGCGATGAGAGATTAGTAAGAGGAGTCCGAGTCAGATGACGAACGAATACAAGTCCCGCTCAAAATGAGGGAACGATGGCAAAGAAGGTGGACGAATTTAGTTGTTTGGCAAGGTGATTGATGGCCGGTCAAAGAGCAATATGAATGTTGTGGCAGCCCTGGAATCTTTGTGTTATCGCAGGCAGAATTTAGTGAGGAAAGATAATCGTAGGCTGCGACCAATAGCAGACAAAAGGCCTACATAGGAAAGGGTCCAACACGGATTAGAAGATGACGTAGTAAGTAGTCAAGACTATCGTTCGTTTAACCGTTACGCCAAAAGGTATTGACACTAGTACTGAAGGGTTGTGTTTCAGTATCGCGGACGGTATTTGTGTAGATTATAGGAACTCTAGTAAGCCGGTGTGTGCTTACAGATGAATAGATGTGGACCTAAGTTATGACTGCAACCCAATTTGGTAATGGCCTAGCACAGTCCAGCGAAAGCAACACCTCCGAAATCTTCGATAGACTAGTGACCAGCTCGTTTTACCAGTGATATGTAACTCTTCAGCCCTCCTGCTTACAGCTCCAGAAATTCAAACCTATTATTCACGTAAAAGATCTCGACTTTTGTACCTCACCTTCATAACTGATGTTGCCAATCTCAAAGACGGTTCACTGAACACCGCCTACATACCAACGCTTGGCAATGTCTGCAACGCTTGAGTTGGCGAGAATCATCAGCACACAGCCCATTAATTCCAAAGATGATAATCTCACCATCAAAAAAGTTCGTAAATTATCATAACATTCCTCACAATATCCACCGCCATGCCTATACACCCATCGGTGCGCGAGGCACTCGTGGTTATCCTCCAACTCTGTCATCCTCTGGTAAACACGGTCCACAAAAATTTCTGGGCGCGCAGCTGCTTCACGAGCCCCGAATTCATTATATACGCGTCTTTCAGCGTCATCCAACAACCGTTGGTCATCCCATTGCCGGCAATCGCAAGTTTTCCACAGTGCTGCGCACAAGTAACAAAACTGCGTCGAGCATCGGCAGGTCATGTGATAACACCCCTGGCAAAGTTCCACGATAGCATGACAACCCGGACAGGTCTGCCACCCCATTTGAGACGCAAGGGTTTTGACCATTGATGTCTGAGCATTTTCAGCACAGTCTTCAAGCAAGTGGGCTCGATTCTTGCATGCGGAGCACACACGTGTTCCACAACTTGTACAGGCGATCTCAGACTTGCGGCCAGAAGATGAACCTAAAAATTTGGAGCAAATCTGATTGGGACAGTAGATCCGTGAAGTCGGTGTAGTTGTGAACTCTGCAGATTTTTCCTGGAAATGGGATCGCAAGTCCGATGAAAGCAATGGCAGGAAGTTCGCAACGGGAAGAGGCTGCTGGCAGCATCGCACAGGGTGAAGTGTTTCGTCCCTGGTAGATGCTTCGACAAGGTTAACAAGGCAACCTCGACAATAAAAATGAGAGCACGGAGCATTGAAACTTTGCGAACGTCTGACAAGATCGCCACATATGACACACTCCACCCTGGGACAAAGCGATATAAGACCGAGGTCGCGAAATGAAAAATGTGCCTAACCGAGATGGCATCCTGTCACGAGCTGAAAATTGTCCCCTATGATACTGTGATTCGGCGAGGTCGTCCATTTCATCTGGGTCTGGCTCAACTACACCCGTGATATCATTATTACTGGACAAAGTGGAGCCAAACTCACTGGAGAGGTCATTAGTAATATATAAAATCAAAAATGAAATTTACGAACGACAAAGATATGGTCCATTCAAGTATTTCTTGTGAGTGTGTAGGAATTGGTACCTCATCGCCTCTTTCAAGGGCAAGAGCAGAAAGATGATCATCTTGCTCCCCTTGGTTGATACGGGACAACACATTGAGAGCCGCACTGTCGCTTTCGAGCGCTTCATCAAAGCTTAGTGCAAATCTACGGTCTTGAAGTTCAGCCAAGGATGCCTTCAAGTATTCTGCCTGAAAGTTGAATGCAATTTCTTCGTCCGTCAAGCAGGCATCCTCCCGTAACTTTCCTTTGCGCGATCCTTCGACTTCTTCAATATTTAACAGAGATAGTGCTAGGACGAGGGCTTCTGCCTCTATCTCTGGCACGCTGCAATAAGTGTTCATGATAGCTGAAAAGAAAAGGGGAATGTAACCTTATTATTATCGGCTCCTAACAAGTGCCGAAATACGTTACATAAGCACAATATATTCTCACAAGTTCAAGTACATATGATTTCACTGGCAGGTGACCGGTAAACAGCTATGAAACTCACATCCTCATATTAGCGTGGTGGCAGTCTTTAAGTGGTCTGCATTATACTCTATCATGATGACTAGCAGAACTCCTGAATCAACACGAGCACTGGTCATTAAGAAGTGCTCCGCGGAAGCAACGCCTGTCTATCATCATGCTGTTCTGGAGACACGTCCACTGCAGCAACTAAAGCAAGGGGAAGTCCTTGTGAAAATGGGAGCTGTGTCATTCAACCATCGAGACGTGAGTGATATGACCGGCGTAGCATCGGCTGCGGCAAGAACTCGTTGCTCATCTGAACGCCCTGACAGCTTTGGATACGCCTTGGTCAATACCCCGGAATCAACTTTGGAAGTGCCTTCGGTGCTGATGGAGCAGGTACTATTACAGTAATAAGCTGAGTTGGGGAAACTGAGAGCACTAACCCAGGCACGGTAATTGCATCGGCGGATTCAAATGACGCACTGCTGAACAAACGCGTCTTCCTGACACCCATGCGAGGTTGGGAAAGCAAACCAGATGCGCCGGAAACAGAGTGGGTTACATATTTGTTTATTGACATTGGCTCACGTCTCATGCAGAGGCAGTTTCGGAATCCTTGGGGGTGGCCGCAACCCTCCGTTAGGAACATTTTCTGAATACGTTGTGGTGGAAAGAAATCAGGTTATTCGTTCTCCAGACCATCTTGATGATATTCAAGTCTCCGCTTGGCCCCTTGGTGGTCTAACTGCTTGGAGGTTCGTCTTTGTCGCGGTACCAACTTCGTCCTATCACTGAATGCATTGTAACTAGAGCTGCGATTGTCAATGCTGAAGCATCTAAAGACCAAAATATTCTTATTACCGGAATAGGTGGAGGAGTAGCGCTTCTTGCCATGCAACTATGTCTAGCCAGAGGCGCTAATGTCTATGTTACGAGTGGTAGCGAGGAAAAATTTAGGAAAGCAACTGCTCTTGGAGCCAAGGGCGGAGTGAACTACAAATTAAGTAAGGGTTAACTCGGACCACCCGTCTTGCAGGTTCAAACTATCTCACAGAGGATTGGCCATCGCATCTTGTTGCCCTTCTGGCAAAGAACAGCGGAAAATCTGCGAAGATTGATGCAGTTCTTGACTCTGGCGGTGGAGACATTATCACGCGAGTGAACAGTATCTTAAAGCAGGGCGGCAAAGTTGTGGTCTATGGGATGTAAGCGAAGGAGGTTTATTTCTTGAAATGTCACTCAGCATCATTACAGGACCGCAAATCCCCAAATCAAGTTCACCATGCGAGAGGTGCTCAAGAATCAGCGGCTTATCGGTAAGTTTCCCTGCTTGCTTGAATGACAATATTGAATGTGTGAAAGGTTCGACAATGGGCTCCCTCAAGGATCTCACAGACGCAACAACGTTTATGTCAGAGCATCGCATTGTCCCAGTGGTGTCCCATGTCCTCGAAGGACTTGAAGCTGCAGAAGAAGGATTCGAGCTCATGAAGCGCGGGGATCAGTTTGGCAAAATTGTCATTCGGATCAACGACAAGGCCAAAGCCAAGTTATGATGATGTTTATTCAATTATTGGATCTGTCGACCGCAAGTTCGCATTGCCCTATTCTGACAACTCTGTCTCGATATCGTTTCTGCAACTGTATTATATAGCCTTAAGATGTGCGAAATCCAACATTAAAGTTGGATGGTCTACTTTTGTACTTCTATTTGAGCTACCATTTTCGTTCTTATGTACGTATCTCTTATACGCGCGCCTCAGTTCTGCGTCGCATAATATTTGCCAACCTAATGTGGTTGTGGCTCAATTAATTGTGGATCGACGATCGGATGTTAAATTTTCTCACGACTTCCATTCATTGATGACAACATTCCTATTAATACTTCGGGTCCCCTCACTGCAAAGTCGGGACAGCCTCTGTTATCCTTGCTCGCCCATCTCGTGAAATGCCTAGCACGCTAATGCTCGTCGGCACCACCTCGAACTCCTCGTCACTCTCCCGATTCAACCATAAGGAGGAAACTGAACGTAAGTGGTCTACGTCATTGACATACTTCGGAACAAATGGACCCATCGGAATGTACTTAGCAGGTAGCATGCCTCATTCAGCACGATCCGTAGACGAGGACGACGACCTCACAATCCGTCCTAGACGCAAACCGCCCCCAAAAATTCCCAAACAACATGTCATTACAAACACGATCACATCCTACCTATCCAAATCCGACAGTCGTGAAGAGGTGGTCTCGGTCACGATAAACAGCTCACCGGAGCTGTCTTTCATCTTACACAAACCCCTCCGAAATCGACTATCGTACGAAGACAATCCATGCGAAGCTATGCAAGACTTCATGGACGCACACGAATTCTTCACGATTATCACGAACCCACAGACGAAGAATTACAAAGACGTACTTCCTTTCCTCATCACGAGAAGAAGGAAGTTTTTCGAGAAACGTCTGAGGGTCGTACGAGCTACGTTAAAAGCTATGAATGGGGAATGGAGTACCCTGGGTACCTTCCCTTCGATCCATGAGGAGTTTTCGAGTTTTAGCAATATCGCATACTTGCGGTTTGGTGCACTGCCACCTGTGGACGTGCTCATTAAGCTGTCTGTCGAGATCCAGACATGCGCGCGCGTCAACATCGATGTAGTACCAATGGAGCGGCTGGTACAGATTTTTGACCGTATGTTTGAGGATTGTCATCTGTTTTTGCGATCGCGCACGGTTGCGAAGGCGGCACCGAGGTCAGGGGCTGCTGCTGCTAAGTCCGCTATGGAGAGATTTCTACCACTTTCGGGAGGCGTTGATTATTTGATAAAGTTTTGTAGGAATACTTTTCCTGGTCAAGAGATTCGTTACCAGTGGACCGATAGGGGTCGTTTCGAGGATTAAGCCGGGCTGGCAGTACTTAATAGGAAGAACACAACGTCTGTAGCAATAGTACAGGAAGCAGTAGGCACTTTAGGATACCTTGTATTAGTCCAGCAATATATCATAAAAACAAATAATTGGTCTATGGTTGTCCTCACAACGCAGCGCGAAACCAAAATAATTCACTGCCTTCACTTGCCACGCCAATTTTTCTTATACATTGGTTTTCAGTCTACTACGTCGTATTGCATTCATGTTCAGCTGCAAATGGATACACTACGTTCAATGAGGTGTACATGCAATCGTGCTTGTGAAAGTCGTAAGGGAAGAATGTATATTAATATTCGGGTCACTACACGCCCACAAATATTTTGAGACTTATTTACCGTGACCGATCGCCCAATCACCCTGTCCGGCCGTATCAAAAACACCTTCGTCTAGCCGGCTTCCATGAGGTAAGCCGAAAAAGTATAGTCCTCCTGATCAAGAAGCACAAGGCCTGCAGGAGATGCGACAGGCGTCACTGATGTCGATGATGATAGAACGACTGCTGATCGCATGACACTTGTGTCGCATGTCTCCAGTGCACCCCAGATTGGGTTAGTATCAACGGACTGGGTGGAAATACAAGTACAAGCATTGTGTGATGCCGCGGAACTCGTCCAGAATGATGTTGCTGAATCGGCAGTTGATATCGAACATGAAAGGAATGGTGTTCAGGATCAAGGTAGGTATCTCTAGTATCTCAGAGATGACAGGCAGACGTTCGGCATTATATATTTCAAAAGAATATTTGTGGGCAAGTCCTTTCTTGACGAGTACGAGCTTCCATCCTAAATCGAACTGGTGTGAGGTGCGGTCAGTTGTGTGCATTTGCCTAACTCACCGAATCTTGTACGTCCCTGTTCGTAGAGGCGAGCAAGTATTAGCACCGATCAGACTAACCATACCTGACCACCCGTTGAATTGGGGACACTTGAATATGTTTTCGTAGCTGCCTGCTAAGAAGACATCCATAAATGAACATATTGAGCAGCATCTGCGACAATCTCTATTAGCCCTGCACACACAAATTCACCATCCGGATATTGGCCTAAATCAAACTGATGAATACAAAAGAGGGACGGGAGTACAGTGGAACTCGCTTATCCAAACCAGTCTGTTGAAGGTAACCTCCGTAGGTACTAACGTCGCGATGGTCTTGAAAACAAGCTCTTCGTTGTGAGCGACCCTCGTAAGGTCCGGTTCAGGGCCGACAGTTGGTGCACCAAACAATGCAAATATTGCATGTTGGGTGAAGTGGGAAGTTTCGCAATACGAACTTTTCGTAACATTGTGTGGACCTTGTGCAATACGGAGCACTGCATACGCAGTTCGTGCAGGTACGTATTCAAAGATGTGAATATTATCATTTTCAACAGAAAGCAGCACATTTCGACACAGTACCAATACGGTAACTCACGTCTTAGCTGACACGGCCCCATCTAGCGCAACCAGTTCTCGGAGTCATCGACTGGTACTAGTCATCTTTGGGAATGTGTCTGAGAGCGTCGAGTATGAATAGCCATATTGCTCACCATTATATTACTGTGTCTTCATGAAGTTCTGGTCCTTGATACGTTGTTGATTCTCCCTTCTGAGCCGTTTCTTCTCTGCCTTGCCTCCAGGCCCGTCATCTTCATATACTTTCGGCTTCATAAGGTCCCATAGCCACGGAGGATACTCGTCATCAGGTAGAGCTATTACTGGAGGCTGTCCTTTTAGATAATTCAATCCTTCCAGGATTGTACCTGGTGGACATGACGAAAGTGTCTTTTCTGGAATAAGTGTTAACATGAAGTACTGTAGTGTTTAACTCTGCATGTTCACCTTCAGCAGCCGACGTGTCTTTTACACTTACGTTCGGTACCCGTTCAGTATTCGAGCTCTTTGCGGCATAGCCGCGTGCAAGACACGGAGAGAATGCTTGCCGAATGGACGACCGAGAAAGTGCAAGAAAGGACATTGCAGTTTGTGACATTTTTGTCACAGCACGATGTTACCTCGGGAATCGGGATTGTATTTGGCCATCTACGCTCACATAATCTCAGGATGGCCCAACTATGAACTAAGAATCAAGAATCAAAGAAAACCTCGCAAACCATCCGGTAATAGGTACGAATAACTATCAAGTGACGAATATGTGACTGAGGAGGAAATATTAGCATTGAGGGAACGGATACGTCGCTTGTATCTCCCAAAATATGAACTACAAGCCGAATGATACCTGCGCCAATCGCGACAACAGCCTATGGTCCATCGTCGCACTATCAGGCTGCGGGAATAAGACACCCACATTGCCGAATGATTGAATGCTGCCCTTGACGTTAGACTGTGCGGGTAAAACATCCATTTGTGTCTCAACGTTCGCCACGATACCTGCGAGTGGGGGTAACACAAGCCTGAGGGAGTAAATATCTGATGCGCGCTCTCAAAGGCATCACAACCGAAATGACACCGAGGGCGGCCAAGGCGGCGTATCCTGAAAATGACGATGACACAACTGCGCGGTGTCGAGCTGCGATGACCGGGCATATAGCTGTACGACGGCAGAGGATGATGCAGATGCCCGCGTGTACGGGAAGTCGCGCACATCACCGGTGATGACTGTTGCACAGTACTCAAGAGGTGGTCAATGACACTGGTCCCGGTCATGGATCATATTGCTACTCGGCCAAACTGTTTTCTTCACCTCCATTTTATTGTGAACATACTACGTTTTCAGAACTACAGTTGATGTCAAGATACATGCTATATGAAACTGTCAGTCATTTTGGTGATACTCAGGCTGGATACAACAATATTGAGTCCAAGATAAAACTACTTTTCTTTTTAACGTCATCTTCATTCACACCTTGGAAGAACTAGCACATGTGTTAGAACGCACCTTCGCCTATGGTTTATCTGCCGAATCGAAAGCATTGAGAAGGAAATAACACCACATGCAACGGAGCAAGGCGAAAGTCGGCAACGCCGAACCCTAGTCGAACAAGCAAGGTGGAAATTGGCACCGCCGATCCCTAGTAATTAAGTCTGAACACTTTGATAACGAAGAGCACATGTAATCAAGCGGAAAATATTGAAGAGCTGCGAGGAGAACTACCCTTGGCGAAGTGCCGCTCTCGCTTGATCAGCTCGTCGTATGTTCTTGGCGGTTACTGCTTCATCGAGACCTTCTGACTCGGGGATATTTTCTGCGCTTGTTATCGCACCGAGTGCAAGGCTCAAGGCGATCTGACTTTGTCCAGTGCGGATAGCCATCTCTGATGCATTCCCAAGGGCCACGACGAGCTGCTTTCGAACACCCTTGACCTCTTCAGCATACTCTCCGCGCGTATACCTGTCAAACGAGACTAAGGAGGCCGCAAGCTCTGCAGAGGACACGAAGTGCATCCGAGCGTAACATGGGTTTGATTGAGTAGCCTTCCGTCCAGACTCTGTACGAGACTCCACACGCCGGAAAGCGATTAGCAGGAATTTCCGTATGATGTCGGGATGTGTAATCATTTGTACTTGATCTAAGGAGGTTGCAGTTGAGAGACCATTCGGTGCCTTCTTGAGAGCTTGGATTGAGTCGAGAACACCCCGTTGAGCGAGCACGGCCAACAATCGCGCGAGGGCTGTAGGACCCATGACAACTTCCTCTGCGATCTGCAAGGGGGAATCTACCTGGGGAGCTGCATGTGAGTCGCCAACTTGCAGTGCGAACATATCCTGTGTTCGCTCCGCATACATGAGATGGTCTTCTTCGTTTTCCGGATCTGCTTCTTTTATTTTCTGCGATGCAACGTAGGCCACACGAAGGAGAGACTCCAACTCTGCGTTGGTAATTCCGCATGAGTCTGCCGCATGAGTCAATGTAGTAATCAACCGCAGGACTGTGATCCGTTTGATGCCTGAACAAAACAAAACTCAGCAGTGAAGCATATTCTGGCCCCAGCTACCATACCTCGTAATTCGAATGCAAGTTGAAACGTCCTTTTCCCAAGGAGAGTTTTTGCTCCATAATTTTTGACGTTGTTGAACAACCTGTGAACAAAAGGGTTAGAAACAAAAGTGCAATCAAGAGTAGGAACTGACGACTCGACATGGCGCCAATCCTCTTCTTCGACGCTCATCCAGACTTCAATTAGCTTCCCACTCCAATCTTGTCTTTCAGTGAAAATCTTTAGGGCTTGAGACAAAGCTTTCCACTCCTGGGTTCTCGATGAGCCGTCCAACGGCGAAGACACACCGGGTACTACGTAAGGGGGCCATTGGAATAGAAGTGCAAGGATTTCACATGCAACCGCGTCACTTTGCCGCTCAGGGTACCATGCTGGTCGAGGCGTGATCGCGCAATCAAACAACAAATCGATAATTTGCGGTCTTTTCTTGAGAATTTCAAGGCGAAACTTGGTGGGCAGTATGGGGTAGGTACAAAGAAGACCTTGAGCAGCCCAGAGAGCATCGTCATGAGCCAGTCCTGAGTATCGCAGAGCACATTTAGCCACCTCTGCTTCGGAAGCCTTTGAGACAGGTGAGGAGGAAATGGAGTTAATTCCATGGACATGTCCGCAGCAAAAAGACCCACATTTTGCCCTCTTAAAACAATTATTCCACCCTGCCACTTTGTCTCCGGAGCATAAAACTGTTCGACAAAAATTCGGGGTCCTTGGAGCACAAAAACACAGAGCTTCGCAATGATATCCGCCACCATATCCACAGGAATCCTGTCCCCAACTAGACCAGCCAAAGAGCGAATGATACAAGCAGCAAGTCTGCGGTGCGCGCAGAGCCAGCTATCTATGTTCTATGATCCATCCTTCAGATTTCGCCCAAACGACATCGCATGTGCCCTCACCTTGAAGCAGAGGTCTACAATGTTGTGATTCATCATTTCCTCGGCAATTGATTTTCTTTCTACATCTGTCCCTACGTGCAAGAGGTCGTCCAGCACTGCGAGTCCACAATAACTGGCCAGAGCATGTCCGTTCTTCATGCCGAGCCTAAATGTGCCATATCTCGACGTAATCAAAATCATGACTTCGATCAGGTTGTACTTTAAGCAGGTATTGATCAGGAAATTGAAACCGGTAGGTGCTCGTTGAACTTCAATTGCAGTCCTTGACAATGTGGTCCTATCCCAGAGGATGCCCTGAAATAACCAGCAGTTGGAGTTAAGTTCAAACGATTATGACACAGACGCTACGCACAGTCCATGTACAAAGGAAATCCGGATCCACCTGGGGGTCTTTGAGCCTGGCAAGATCTCTAGCCATATAACCATCCAAGACATCGCGGTTGACAGTATCAAAAGTCCGTTGGATTTCGATTTCAAGCGACTGTTCCCACTGTGCATAGGACTCAGCCATGATAGAAGGGTCATAGGGACCTTTGAACTGATTTGCTGACATTTCTTGGTCGATGCAGTAAACCGTGAATCGGGCGCTACCTGATAGAACCGCTCAGAATCGTCGAAGCTTGAAGTTGTTGATGTTGCTTTGAAATAATCAGTGCTCCGAGTCATAAGCTACGTGTGTCGGAGACATCGGAAGTTTCGGAACGCCAATCTGGGAGAACTTGGAACAGTAGCAGTACGCGTTCTGCATCTCACCTGTGAACATGCGGACATTCGAGGGGACTCTCTGGTCAGAGGAACTTGAAACAAGGACAGTACTACTACTACTAGCTGGGCCATGTAGCTACTTCGAACCATACTGAACAGTAAATCTTCTCAATCTACGTTGATATCAGGTCAAGAACATGAATATGTAGATGGAAATATATTAAATACAAAAACAAGACATGCAGATATACAGCATAATGGGATTAATCTATCCTAAGATGTCACCATCATCGCAGATTAGTGTGATTATAAACAAGTTCAATTGCCCAGTTCTAAGTACTCGTGTTAGAAAAGCCCTGACCCTGGGAAAAGCTGCGACTCTTCGCCGTGCTCGTCATCTTCGTCAAGGCTCTCGTCGTCCACTGACGCATGGCGAGGCTCGGGGGAGAGATCGTACCCATGAATTTGCGCTGCAGGTGCATCAAACCCTATAGGTTCGTGTTCGAAAGGGTCAATATCTGCATCTGGGATGGTTGGTTGTATCGGCCGGACAGGTTGAGCAGGTTGAATAGGGCGTGCAACAGGTTTCGGAGAGGGAGGAGTAAATTGTTGAGGTACGCGTGGTGAGTCAGATAGCGGAGGAGAGATGACTGTTGGACGCTGTGCCCCAGTCGGAGATGCCTGTTCAGGCCGACCTGATAACGACGAACGCGGCTGAGCTTGCAGTTGTGGTGGAGTTGCAGTCTGAGGTTGTGATCGAGCTGCGGTCCGAGGCTGTATCTCGTATTCGAGCTGAGTGTGATTGTAAGTGATGTTCCAAAGGCGATCCAAAATACACTCACAGCAGCAAATACTTCCTCCCTGTGTCTCTCACCCACATCCTTGTCGATGCAGTAACATAGATACAGTGTATCAGCACTAGTGTGGCAATGGTTAGCACGAGAATGTTGCGCTAGTTGATCATAACATACACATCCTTGACTAGTCCTATGCAAAACAAGCCCACGAGTGCGGTGACACCACCAGCAAGTAACGAGGCTCCCAACGCATAATCAGGTGCGCCTAACGTGTGTGCACCAAAAAGATACGTCACAAGTGCGAAGGGAAATGTCAGCGTTAAGGGTGCATAGGTAAGCATCCGTAATGGTGCTGAATGGCATGTTAGCTATGATTGTGCGGACCACAAAGATATTACGCACGTTCGGTCTTGAATTTCTTGCGGTACCGACCAGCGCTAGTAGTCTCAACGGTAGCAGTGAGAGCCCGGGCCCTCCTTGCGCTCACAAAGAAGGGGTCTCCGGTCAACCCAGTATATACGAGCGCATACTTGCTCAAGGATGTGGTAACGCTCTCTAGGTATGAGACTGCCATACCTGAGCCAAATATTATAGGCTGACACCACGGACGCAGTGCAAGCGGTAGATAGAGCGGAAGCCAGCGCAGGGCCAGGATGAGAAGTCCTAACAATCGGATACCTGTGAGGATGAGCGCGCTGAGGACAATCGATCCGAGAGATGGATATGCAGCCCGCATGAGAGCAGCATGAATGATGTGAGTATCGCTTGGCAGTGGAATTGGAACATCAGGGCTGAGGTCATGAGCAAACGAAATAAAAACTGAAAAAAACAATGCTTACTCGGCAAAGTACCAAGCACCAATAACACCTGCACAAGTCGTACGCAGCATCCCCTTCGCGATGCCCCAGCTCCAAAACCACACACCAACCACACCAAATATTGCCCAGTTCGCCCACCCTTGAACATGCCCTTCTAGCGTCCCATTGGGTTCATAGACATAACCAATCAAAAGGAGTCGGAATATCACGGTAATGAATGGTATAGATGCAACCAGCATCGTGAGAAGCATCGCGGGGGAGAGAGCGAGAAGAAAAGGGTTTGCAATGAGAAGCCGTGTGGTAAGATCGAGGATAGAGGAAGTTGAATGGATTTCTCGGGGTAAATTCACTAGGCCTCTGGCAGTGATGACGGAGAGAACGAGGGGTACAAGTGAGAATAGTCGGAGACTGGATACCCTAATAAGCTTCTGCGGTTAAAACAGACGAAAAGAGTGCTCACCCAACTGTCTCACCCCAAGTCGGTTCTTGGTCTCCATCCCACATGAAACTACCAACGAATGCCCATATAGCAGAGATAAAAAGTGTAGCTGGTATGAATACGGATGTTGCGATCATGACTGGACGAACAAATATACGGAGGAGGAAAACGTGGACATATGCCATAAGAGCGCTCAGAAATGTCAATATGGTAAGCAGGGGTACTGTATGCAGCAGCGTTGTGTATGGGAGCGAAACCCCCCGTCCGTCGTCCTTGCGAGTCTTGCCAAAGAATAGCAGTAGAATGGAAAAGAAGACGCATACAGAAACACCTGTACACCAAAATATGGTCCAGTGCGAATCATTGAACTTCCGTCGAGCCCGAGTGATATGCCGCGGATCTGGTAAAGAGAATACGTCGATGGGGCGTGTGGTGCCATCCCTCGGCAGTAGCGACTCAGTCAGAGATAAGGAAACAGGCTCGCGAGCTCGTGAAGGTGGAGGCGGAGGATGCTGTGGTCTAGCAGAGCGATTCGGCATGGGTCTCGGTGAGTCGATTGTAGGTTCAGGTGAACCAAGAGATGAGGATGAAAGGGACGGTAAAGGCGAGCGAATTCTTCGAGGAGGAGATGCCTGGTGGGCAAGCCAGCCCTTTGGATAGTCTTGGGACACAGCTTGGCCATAGTCAGAAGCCATCAAAGGAATTGACTGAGAAGTATGATGAGAGGCCCCTGGCATGTTATCGTCCCCTTCGTCGAGGCGTAGATATGGGTCTTCATCATCTATATCATGTGCTCGACTCCTAAAATTTCCGCGACTTGACAGTCTGCTTACACGCAGATGAGGGTCGTCAACGTCGTCAACCTCTGTATCATGATCATCACCTGCACGAGACCCTTCGTCGGTTGTGAATGAAAAGAATAAAGGCTGCGAAGAGGACAGACTCGATGCTGGATTATGCTGCTGGGTCAAAAATTGAGAGGCGTACTGAGCAAAAGACTTTGCCATCACCAGACCACGTCTGCTTGTTAGTCGTAGTATGCAGAATTGGTGAGCGAGTCTCCCCGGGAGCTATGTGGCAGCTCTTGCCCTGTGTTAAAAACCTGGTCCAAGATGACTTGCGTATCCGTAGGAAAGTTTTGCTATATTTGGATATTACCGCCAGTAGCCGCCAGTATACTATTCGGTGCCATTCTCCTCGTCGTCTTCTGTGATAGATCTGCAGACTGCTTCTCAATCGTAGCCAAACGTTAACGCTCTTGGACCCGATCGAGCCGCTGCGTCACCGTGTCTGTGTATTTGTATCAAATCATCCATGCCTCTCACAGGAATGCACAAGACTGGACAGCATCATAATATGTCGAGCCTCGACAACACAACTTGAAGACCTAGGTACCATTTGAACCTTAGGCAACCGCATCACCATAGTACAGCAAAGGCCACCAAAGGTGAGGTAGTAGTATAACCACTCCAATGTGCAAATGACACAAGTATTTGAACAGGAAAGCTGGACCCCCAACAACACGCATGCGTCTGTTGTAAAGATACTACTTCGTCTTGCAAAGAGCGAGTAATGCATTTGGCCGCGTAGCCAGTCAGATCATCCTAGGAAGGTGTACCCCACTAGTTCACACACTAGCCTGCAGGTAGATAAATCTGTGGCAGCGCATCTTGTGGATAGCTTTATGAGGCTATAAATTGAAATTGTAACGAAACTTTCCATCAGATACACTTCCTTGGCGAAGCTGTGAGCGGGGTAGGTAAGAGATTTCTAGCGCCGTCCTGTCACTGCCGCCACATCAGAGAACCGGTGAGAAGAAGATATTAAAGGATTTTGTCACAGAACATATGACCAGGTAAATGCACCGCAATCAGCATAATCGCCAGCAAAAACTCACCGGTACAAGTACTGTTCGCCGAGCGCCAGCCTTGTTACATTGAACCCCTTCCCAAATTCCAAGTAGAAACCAGGCTGTGTGATAAGCCTGAGCCTTATCGGCACGGTCACTTGCATCAAATGCATAAAAAGACAGCAAAGAAAATCTATACCTTCATACTTTCGAACCATTTCATACTTTCTGAGTCAGACTCAACACTGTTGCATCCAGTGCCATGTGAGCTTTTCTATGGTCTCTTGTAGATACCCAAGTACTGACCCATAACCCCCAAGCTGAATCATAAATTTGCGTTTGCCTACACTCGTCATGAATACTGTATCCAACGTCGATCAAGTACCTTTTTCCAGGACAAGGCCAAGGTTCATACCTCGGGTAAGAGATGTCTTTCGACGGGCCCCTTCTATTGTAGCTCACAACATATTTACAGAACAAGGGCCACCTCCAAGCCTCGTACCCATTATTGTCGAGTTGACGCCTACAGTACATGCGCATCAGGAAGCAACCGAGCTCATAGCCTTTTTGTTTGACTATACACGCACAGTGTTCTCTCGGGCACTGTTTGTTGAGAAGCATGAACCACGAGTCGGCTCGTACTCTAGTACGCCAATAGCTAAAGAGCTGAGACCCTATAGTATTGTTCCGAGAGATACCGAATGCATACATTTTGTGACGCTTCATCTAAGAACCATCAAGGGAATGTCTCATCTTCGAGCACACTTAGCTCGCCTCTGAGGAGGAACTGTCTTCCTTCTATCAAGGACTACGGAGGACTACATACCTCACCTTAGTTGTATGGAAAAAACCATATATATTTACTGTCATTGAAGCTTAAGGCTAGCTAATAGCCTGATGCTGACAATACATCTAGTGGTTGTATTGAGTTGTGGGGTATTGATCTAATTATAGTGAAGCGGCCCGGATGACCGTCACTCCGCCCGGATCACTCCTTTGCTCGGGCGTGCAAACTTGTGCAGAGCATACTAGGTCGATCATGGAGGCTAAGCACTATAGCACCTGCTATTCTTGCAACACTGTACGGCTGAAGACACGACAAACTTGTGCACCGAAGAATGTCATGGTCGCTGGGCAGACGAAGGGGTTCCACTGGGGCTGGCTCGTGGTTGCGCATTCGGATCTCAGAGTCTAAGGGGGGGGCCGGGTCCATGCAGTGTCGATGGTAGATGCTGCTGCCACCATTATCAGCCGCAGCCACCTCACCAAGTCGGCCAAAAGTCGAACCTCAGACGCCCGCCGAGAAAACAAATTTTGCAGTCACAAAATTGAAATCTTCGCTTCCTTGCTATCCGGCCGCCTACTAAGGCTTGGTCGATCAGAACTTCGAGTGCCGATGGGCTAACAATTGGCTCCACTAGACAACGCGCTGCAGCCCCAATACCTATTTGAAATCATCGGTCTTGTCAATATCTGGCCTATTGCAATCCAAGAGAGCTCACCGCCTCCTTTGAACGCGTTCAATATAAACATCCCCGTATTTGCCACCTTTCCTAACTGCCAAATTGATAATGACACCAGTGGAGACCTTCCGGGGTCATGATGAATTCATTAGGCCCAAGCATTCAGGACCTAGTACTTTCGGGGATTGCAGTTAATGATCGGCCTCCGGGGTAAGACCGCTTGGCGATAGGACCTTGCAGTAGAATGAAGGGGCATGAGCAGGGAGTATATGTAGTTTTGAGGGATGGCCAATGGGTACTGAGTTGCCTCTGCTAATGGAGAGTCGTCCCGCAGAGCTCAAAACTCGCAAGGATGACTGGGATCACGAACTATTTTATGGGCAGTCTCTTCATGATTGACATATCCGCAGATCCGGACAGCATGCGTCTTGCCACGAGCAAGTCGCCAGATGATACGAATATATGGAATCTTGACACAGGATAGATCGTGGTTCATTCGACAGTGGTTATTTGGGACGGTATTTTCTCATCACTCGAACAAACTCACTGTGAAATCGGATGCTACCGTGTGGGGAGTGCCTCGGAAGTATCTGAAGTTATTATGGGGTGTGGGAGACTTCGCGGTGGGTTACAGACGTATGCAACTGTGTTCTGGACAACCGAAGATCTGACCATTCTGACCAGCTTCAGGCACGATAGTGCCAAAATGATTTGTGAGTTCGACGCGCTGATGCTGGAGCCTCACTGTCTGAGAGCTTTGTTGCGAAGGGTTTGATGTTTAGATCCCCATCCTGCCCTACTCTCATCTGACTCATGCCAACAGTGGCTTCTCAACCGGATATGAGCTGAACACCTACATATGCAGCATTTCACAATTTTTTTAGCATCTAACCTGCACAAGAGCCACAGCCCTGTGTGCACATCCATAGATGTATCTGTTGTACGCCAACATCCTCTTTCAAGACGGTGCGTCTGAAATACACGCCTTACTCGGCATTCAGCCCGCCCCGAAACCCCGCGCTGCTTCCTTGCGCCGTAATCCAGCGATATTGCCCATGATATTTTTGCCCCTGGACATGCTGACCTTCTCCTATAATGGACCCACAATAACCCGCTTTTCTTTGCTACCCGCCTTCTTGCCCTTTACCCACAGATGCGGTTTCTGTTTGTGACGACGACCTTCTAATTAACCATGTATATTTGTTGTTCCTTATTTCCTTTCCAAGTTGACTAAACAATCGCGCTGTAGTCCACAGCTACATCCCTACTGCCCAGCCGCTCCTCTTTCGAATCACCACTGCATTCAGACGTAGTTCCCATGGAGAACGTAAGTGTCAAATCATCGTACACCGTTTCGAACTCATTTACAATTGATCAGTCTCGACCCATATCGGCATCATCCACTCTCGCATTCTCTGTCAGTACTGCCATAACATTCACACTCTCTATTGACCTGCGTTCATGCAGGTCATACACCATCGTTGATTTTCCTCTCGCGCGGGTTTCAAGTAATGATGATGGCTGGGTGCCCGATGAGTTTAACCTTTCTTCACATAACTGGGATTCACAACAGCATCCTGGACAGCGTGATGGATAACCTGAAGCAGTCTGCATTTCTATTTTCACAGTGACTTCGCGAACATGAGTGGGTGTTTTTCACTTTATCACCGTCACGACATAATTTACCCACAAGTGTCTGCAGACTACAAGTCTTCAATCAGGTTCAATTGGAACCCTGGATGAATGACATTCGAGAGCATCCTCGGTATACAGTCTATCCAACACAACTCTTCATTGCTATTATCACCATGTCTATGTTTTGTTGATCTCCTTACGCATGATGCAGTTGACTTATCTCATCTTCCGTCTCGCAGCTCCTCAGTGAACACGAAGTGTTGGCAAACGCCGCAAAACACTCGTTGACAGATAACCCGTCTGTTGGTCGTGCCGTGCTTCTGTGACACTGATCAGGGCTGGTAAGTCTGAACCCTGCGCCACGCAGCACATCAGAATCCCGTTTCCTGATCGCTGCTGTCAAAAGGGTTTCGTCCAGTGTAAAAAGGTGCAACATACACAGCTCGTATCGAGCATGCCAGCTTTAGGGGTTATCTAGACGGTGAGTTTGAAGACATCATTCACTTACATGCATCGAGTCTGACTTGACGAACAAGGTCTGATTGCATCAACGATACATTGAATACACGCCGTTGTGCCACTTGCCATCTGCGAACTTACCACTTGCCACTTGCCACTGACCTTTGTCCATTGTCCTTCGGCTAGGAGGCAGCTACGCATACATTGCTTTAGGTGAAAAGGAAATGACTTCTTTCCTTCCGCGGTTCGTAATCCCTTGATGCTGATCACCGCGGTGCTAGCACCGACCACAAGGAAGCCATCATGTGCGCATCCAACCAAATCCGTAACCTACGGGGTTACCACAAACGGATCAAACAAAGACATGTCGTACCACAAGTCAAAAAAACAACGCAGCGTGATTACAGCGCGTGTCTTCTTCGGGTTCATACTACCCCACGCATTGGCCAGGATTACGAAACTAGTGTGTGCCTTCACGGGAAAGAACGCTGGCAAGCGTTACATGATTGGGGTGTTGTTTGGAAGTTTGGCAGGACCCTTTTGATGCGCAAGGCATATTTTCAGCCAGGCCAATTGTTTGCCGATATGGCATTCTAGGGTTGCATGCAGGCGTGAGTGTTACAAGTTGAAGGCTTGATCCATGGCTCTTCCATGGTATGGCGGTGTAAAGAAGGGCGTATATGGGAACTTGTAATTGGCTTGAAACCAGCAGCACGTCCTATAAGTAGATGCTGCGTACCACAAGTTGGCATTGTGTGGCCAGGCCAGCCTGGCCTAGCATGGGTTAGTATGCAGAGCCTCGAACATTAAGGGATCGAAACTATGTACCACATATGTAATTTTTTTTTATAAATTACTGATCAGAAGATGGTTCTGATCTTCTTATAATATCCACACGTGGACGAGCGTCTCTGCGGTAATCCCAATGCAGCAAAACCTCGACGAGCATCACGTACTGCGAAAGCAACGCGGGAAGAATTGTGATAGAATGGAACGAATGAACAAAATTAACAAGATAGGTCCATAAATCTATCTTCGTCGAGCGCCTTGGCCATGAAGTTATCACGATGTCCGCGGATTCACTCAGCCACTCATCATAAATGAACAGAACTTCATCAAGTTGAGAGTCGCCCCGCGATCGTACGAGATTGGCTATTCGTCGAAATGAGATGAGTGGGACTGAATGAAGTCTTCGATGAGATACATGCGTTGTTGGTCTGTCTTGAATGGAGCTCTCCCCCAGTCATATCTCAGGAGGAGATGCCAACGTTTGTGCGATCGAATTTGATAGACCCGAAAGGAAAAGGATGATCCGCTTAAATCAGAGGTATAAGCTGGTATAGGCATATGCAAAGGCACACTGATTCGGGATCTAGCGAAATGAAATAGATAGGAGAATGTCAAACGTCTTCAAGACACAAGAGATAATCGCTGGGCAAAGGGAAATCGATGAGATTGCGGGCAGAAGCGCAGGTCATTAGACTCACCGAGGTCGCATGGATGATCTAGAACAAAGGAGGGGAGAAGACAAAGCATGTGATATGGTGAAGGGCGAATCTGAGGATGTCAACAACACCGTCCATTTGATGCCTTTCTTCGATAATATTGAGAGCCAAGCCATATAGTGGCGGAGTGGCACAAACCTGCAGTGCAAGCCTTGTGTCGAATCAATTGTATTGCCCATGCTGCGATAGATGCTTAATCCGTCACGGAAGTAAAGTGGCTTCAGTACTCCGCTCTGGCAGGTTCATTAAGCCTCCAGTCTCTAAATTCAATACAGGAACACAGCATTCCTATGCTGAGCAGGGAAAGCTCCACACCTCGTTGAAACCGTGAGGTGCTCATAACAAGAGGACTTCTTCGCTTCCTCGCTAGATGGAACTACCGTTTCCAGTACCAACTTGGGCGATGGAGGACGGGTATTGCTCCCGCGGTGCGGCTCGGCTAAGCTGAAGAGCGGATCCCATATAAAACGGATAAACGATGAAGCAACAAAGGAGTCTCTCTCGGATAGATAGCGAAGAGAATAATCTGAGGAATGGCGTGTTATCTTATCAGGTTCCGGCTCGGGAGCGCTCGCCACAGAGCAGTTTTAAACTCACCAGAATGAAGAGTAAAAATGCAATGCAAAAAACTCGCGGGGAAGTCAGAAGCGCTGCTAAAAACTCGCCTTTCGAGCGAGGACTGATGGACGCCGATCAGACTGCATCTGGCGAATGAGCCGGATACAGAAAAGAGCTATCACTTACCACATAAAATAGGATGCGCAGCATTGTTTGAGCTGCAGATAACTGATCAAGCAAAAGACCGAACGCGTTGCAGAGGGCGTGTGGGCTCGACCCTGTATTTACTCATCCAAATACGTCTGAAGATTGGATATCCCACCAGGTAGTACATAGTCACGCGTCAGGCAGAATGACAGCATGGATTGGAACAGCCAAAACTATTGCGGTGATGTTACGTCGAGGGCTGACGTGTGCAAGAGACGGTTAGAGGCCTAGGCGACGGAGCGATGACACAATATGCATGCATGAGCAGTGGATAGTTGGATAACTGAGAGGTAACGTGTCCAAATGCGAATGTAAATCACGGATAATCGGAAGAATTGGCCGGAATCGAGAGCGCAACGTTTGAGGGTTTATCCCACAGGCATGACGCGTGTGGGGTAGTCGAGACGACATTAGTACGCAATCCCGCCGGAACGAACGCGTCGTGATAGGAACAAGAGACCACGCGCCTTCCGACTCTTTGTTTTACGTTCATTTTTTGGAGCTGGATAAGGAGTCGAGGACGGGTCAAGGACCGAATGCCCACGCCACGTCGGGGACCAAGGCTTCCATTCCAGTCGTGTGTGGTTTAGCGCAGAAAAAAAAAACTTCGCTTGATGAAGCGACGAGTCTTGACGGAACGATAAGACTGCTAGCACTACGCCACATCGGATCGGGTCTCACATTCCGGTATGCAGGATGGATGGCCACACAGTACGATGCTGCAATATAGACAAATCTGGTGAGGGAAAGGGATAACGGGTACCAATCTGGCAAGTTGGAAGGGCGCCCTCCCTTTACGGCCCACAGCAGTATTGGTACTCGGGCATGAGAGAATGGTAGTTTTGTCTAATCGAGAGAGATAAGGGACTTATGATTGGAGCACAGGGTACTCTGCCAACTATGTGCGGCGTGACAGCAGAGGTCAGCTGAAAGAGAAAGGCATGAGGCGGCATGAGACGGTGATGACCTGTCAAAAGTACGGAAAGTACCGGGCTAGGCCGACGGAGCACTCAATCTGATCGCAAAGGGAAGATTCGGTCATTTCATTGTCATTCAATCGTAACTCCTCCAAACTACGTATGATACTCCTTCGTTCCACTCCTTCGCTCTCCTTCTGTCCCAGTTCAATCCCTCTGCTCCACTTATCGGATCCCCATAACTCCCAGGAAAATCCCACCGGGGGACGTAGATAGATTAATACATATCCGGTCCGTAACAATGAATAGAAATGTGAATGCATGACTGTTGCATAGATGTCCATTGCGCGTGCGAAAGCAAAATTGAAAACGATGCGAAAATAAGAAAATGCCGAGGGATGCAAATGCGAGCGTGAATGTGAAGATTGCGCGAGTGGAGTCGCGCTTGCAAGAAAGCGTCGCTGAAATGCGAAGTTGAGAAATGCGACGTCGTGTTGAAGAATAATATGTGCGCATGGACAGGTGCTAGGCACGACGTGTCCCACTGGGTATTGGGGGTATGCAAGGTTGCGACCCTCGGCGACATGCGCTCAAAAGGAAGAAAGCATATACAGTTGCAAGAGGTGTGATAACATCGGTGGCGCATTTAGCCCGACATTCTCCGCTGGATTCTACGCTTTGTCCGGAATAGACTGAAGCGCAAGCTCAGTGTAAAGGCATGCCACTGACGGCGAATAGCATGTCCACACGTAGGTCTACAAGCACATTGTCAGCTATTGAGAAGTGATTCAGTTGGGAATATAACTCACGTGAAGTCACTGTCAGATGTAAGAGGTTGGGGTGTCTCGATATGAGGGTTCTCAGGATACGTCTCCTTCTCAGTCTGAGGAGATTTTGATCTCGAAGTGAAGTATTTCTCCCTGAGAGGTGCGTGTTCTTGATGATCTAGCTGCTCGTCTTCATCTTCAACTTCAACCAAATTTCTTGACTCATACGACGAAGGCTCGTCGTAGGGGTAGTAGGCGGGGGAAGCGTAGTAAGTGGTAGTGGATGGCCGTCTCCGTTGCTTCTCGATAGATGCACGTCTCTGGCAAATCTCCTCATCTTCCTCTGCATCACTCTCGTCCGAATATATCCGCCCCAAACTCGGTTTAGAGTGCGCATGGCCAAAAGTGGGGAAGTCACGGAAATCAGGATCATGAAGGTCACCGTGGTGATCAACGTAAACCTCCCTGATAGCAGTTCGTGAGCCTAGAGCCTTGAATGATGTTTGATGAGACGGCGATGCATATGAGGGGTCAAGAAGGCGCGCGATGTCAGAAGCGCGGGTTGAGGGGGAATATGTGCGATGTGCAGCAAATGGATTCACGCTGAAGTGTTGCGAGGATGGGGAAGGAGAACGTTTACGTCTGAGACGGTGTCTTTCAATTGGTGGAGATGGTACACTGTGTGATGTGGATGCAGAGTCATAGGATGCCATGGTCGACGTTGGATCGAATTGAGTAGTACTGGTGATTATGCGGGGCATGTCCGCACAACTATAAAAAGGTTCTTGGACAGGTGCGCTATATGTATAACGCGAAATGTTGTTATTCGGGTCGGATGGACTATAGCCAGATTTGTGAGCAGGGAAGGCGGGCTACTTGAAAATTAGAAGCACGGCGGGCCGTCACCGAGAAAAAAAAATTCAAGGGTCGAAAAGCGATTTGGAGGATTATATAGTAGATCCCAAGTTCAAGCCGATATATGAAGGGCTTGATATCGTACAGGTTAAGGGGGAGGGATACACGGACATGATGGGAGGACAGGAGGATGTTTATATACGCAGTGACAAAGGTGAGCTGTAAATCCGGCAACCCAAGACAAACCGCGTAATCGTGCACCTTGAAATCCAGATTAGGAAATAATATCCGATTATGGGGTGATGCCATGTCAAGTGATCCGATTTGGGTCAATCTGAGATATGCGGCGATTGCGCCAGGAATTGTCCTTTTTTTCTTTATCGCCTCAAAGTAAGCCTTTATCAGGAAATGCCCTCTCGTTCCACGTTCTTTGCCTCGAGTTTCTGTTAAGAATTATTATTATATTATTATGTAGATTATCGCAATCAGAATATTATACTCGAGGTTGGCACGACTTTGCTGTGCAATACCGACCAAGCCGGGCCAAATGACTCACACTCATCCGCAGGCACCGCAGCTGACTCAACTACTCGACTGCTGACACAACCTTTTCCCCTTTATTCCGGCTCCTGCCGCCGGCCTATATCAGGTATATCCACGTGAACCACGTATCATATCGTCTTGCATGATATCATGGTGCAATCAGTTCGGTCACAATCATTCACCGACTATCCAGAGCGCCTAGCGTTTCGATCTCACCGGTGGAATATTCACATTAAGCTCGTTCACCATCCTACCCGAGACAGTACAGTTTCAGGCCTCGAAAGGGGAATCGGACCGTGGCCTCAGGCCATGAGTCTCGTCTAGGCCAGTCTCTGTCCGTGCATTCATATCTAAACCATAATTTTGTGTGGTTTGAGGTGCGTCTAGTTTCATATAACAGTGATCCCCGCCGAGTTTCGCAAGGCCAAACCGCCGTCGCAGTAGACCCCATTATAGCACCTTATGCATGTGTTCTATAGATTGCTTTGTGACCATTTGAGCCTTATTAGCGACCTGCCACACCGTGCCGCCGCCCTCGTGTCAACCAGCTGCCATCTTCCTGTGACAAATTACATTCAACCACATCCCGAATCCGCCTATTTAGTACACCTTCTGTTCTTAGTTGACCGGACCTTTCTCTGGTTATTTATTCATATCACAGGCTAAAATGGGCGTCAATGGCCGCATACTCCGCATTGGCCTTGGAATAGACGATCTTTTGACCAGAAATATCCCCATTCTCCCTCACGGGGTTTATCGTAAGCCTTCAATTAGCTCTTGTGGCAAATTTATCCACACACATGTACACTACCAGCGAGTCGTATCCCAAGTTCCCTTTTTCTCTCCCAACGGTGTGCGTGGAGGGCAGAGGGCCCCACGGAACATGGGCCCAATCCAGATAACTTCAGACCAGCCAGTAACTACCCATACCCATGGAATGGAAGAGATACCCTAGTTACTTCTTTGTACTAGAATTGACATTACCTACGTGTACAGCTTGTAGTGCCACGCCATTACCTGAGGCCATTCCCTCGTTGTAGTCACGAAGTTCTCTCGTTTTGATCACATCAGCATTAAATATGTGCCTCTTTTGGCCATGGAGGGAGCGCTTATCATTGGATGGCCTTGGGGTTGATGCACAGCCGGTCTTGGCCAATCGAACGGGATTGGTGCACAGCAGGCCAAGTACTAATACAGCAGGCCAGATGGCCTTTGTCCTGCCATCGATATGGTCACGAGACACATAAACACGTTGTATGCTTGGCACGATCTTGTATGATATCCTTTGATACCACGTATATGGCGTTTTCATCTCTTTCCCCAGGAACCGGTTATTATGCATCGTGGGCTTGGTTATTGTAGGGTAACTGATTTTATTGTTATCTTATCTCCCTAGGAATCATGATCAGCTGCCACTAACTACGCACAGATACATCCGACTTGTGACCTTCGCTTGGTTCTTAAAGGCCGACTGTGACTTAAACGGATGTTCCAGTACACCCCTTTCCCCTCGGCTCACTCTCGAACCACTCTGTTAATATGCTCCATACCCGCTTCTTCGGTTTCCCCATCCTATCCGCTTACCGCTTTCCAGAGTTCTAGATGGCGTCCCCCTCTCTCCGAATGGAGCTCCAACCCCCTGAAGTACAATTCAAACCAAAAGTCTCCCGGTCATCAATTACCACATCTAGTCGCCGTCTTCCACGGTAACAAGCGAAATTGATAACGGATTCAGCGCCTTTCACGGATTCGTCTGGTGTGATTACATCGAGGTCCTGCTTGATCAACAACGATCTACATATACGTCGATGGAGTCCAGACTGTTATCGATCTGTACCTCAAGCTGCCGGCATCTGGACCGTCATCGATGTCATCGTCGGGCTGATCGATTGGCTTCACCCCGAGGTCATCCAATTTTCGCTACTGGTAAGCTATTATTGTGCGCAGTTATTGTAGAATGACGCCGATTATCTTATAGTGATCGATAACCTGACGATGACCAACGAATTACCTACGTTGGTAATCAGAACACCTTTGTCAACTCAACACGCACATTCCTCACCAATAGGCGATTACTGATCTCACACTGATAATCTCATCTTCGAACCTCCGCGCATTATCTTTACCTCAACACGATGGATCCTCGCGGTTCTGGATTTCCAACTAGGACCGTCGACCCATATGAAACTCCATACTGAACGCTCGTCGTGTGTTAGAAGACATCTATGGGCACGTTTTATTCATATCGTCCGGCCATCTCCTTGTGATAATCTCATTTTAGACTCATTTTCAACATTCACAATGAAAGACAAAACGTGAAATATTGGTCATTGCTGCGCCCGTCGCCTTGTGATCCACCTCTTTCATCTGACTCTTGTAATCTTCAGGCTGGGCGGTGCCGCTGTGGATTATTCGCGGTCGACGAAAGTGGCTGGGATACCAGCACAGTGCCGCGTTGCGAATTTCTTTGTTTAGGATCGAGTACTTCCAAAGATCGTGGTATTGCCCTGATTCATGTGTCTACCTGAAGTCGTATCTGAGCCCTATCGTCATTTTCCCACTATTTGATGCTTTCCGTGATCATATCCCAAGCGATGGTGCCAGACGATGCCTTCCATCAGTACGGCGACTATGCGTGGTATTCCTATCCGAGGCCGCCATATGAATGCCCCTGTACGCTAAACATTGATTCACCAGGTCCATTGCCACAGGGATACCCTTGAATTCATGGATCCACCAGCGTATCAATTCAAGGCCGGTATTCTCGTTTCAAGTTGGTACTCACATTCATTCGCATGCTCACCTTGCGCGCTCTGGCATTCCGGCATGCAGATCTAATCGCTTCGTATGATATTAATACTTGCGCCGAATCATCCGGAACCCCTTGAATCCCAGACGGGGATAATAAGAATTGAACGGGATTTATTGGCGGAATACACACAGCTCCAGTTGGCATACCGTATCGGACAGTGTGTTTGATGGGTTGTGTGTAACGTCTATGATTGATCGCTCCCATTTTCCTGCATCCGAGTCTGTGCACGCAGTAGGAGTCCATCGTACGTATTACCGTCCTGATCAGCAACGATCTATGAACTGATCAGACTCACTATGTAGATTTCACCTGATGTGGCCTGACTTTATCGCATTTGCGAAGCTTGAACCCGTGGTATGCTTGTCTGCCGATTTCCGAGTCGGGTTTCGTTCTTAAAAATGATAGGGCTCATTCATGATATCGCCACCAATAGCGAAATGGTGGCGTAACGCCGCTCATTCCTCTTGGAGTTCGAGAATGCTGAGAATGTTTCAACGGTCTTACTGTACAATTGTCGACGAGCGCTCCTTTCGGGTCAACTTGAACAACCGTAATCTTCGAGTAACACCGGTCCGTATCGCCTATGTTTACTTACGTCAAGAGGTCTGCTTCTAATCCCGCTCGCTTTATCATACCGCAATTCTCGACTCGAGGCGCTAAGAGGATCATGGAGCCAAGCCACTCGCGGGAGTCGAACGGGCGTCTACTAGCTATGCTCCCCGCTTCCAGACAAGCGATTCCCGAGCATCACTCAAGGCGAGGCAATCTGTCACGGCAAACGTAAAACATCAAACTTCATCGGCGTGTTATGTAGGTTCAGCATCAGTCATTCAAAGTTTGGTGAATACTGCCGCATTATATTGACACACAAATTAGCGTTTTGCCGCTTCAAGTGGCGCTTTCGAGGTTGATAAGGAACGCGTTGCCCGAGGGGTCCGAGTCTCTTGCGTGACATGCATATTATTACTTTTCGCAAAAAAGGGTTCGTGCCTCAGCAATGCTTCAGGATACACATCATGGTTTGCATGCGCAATGATTCCCTGAAGGGCATACTCAAGCATCGTATCCCCATCAGGAGATCCAGCAGTGAGTGGGAATTACTTGCTGTGCTGCAAGGTTTAGAGAGACTGATGAATCCGTCCTAGCCCAACGAATGTCAATCAAACCATAGTATTTATGCTCACTGCGGTCTTATCGCTCATAGTCTCCAGCGGAGGATCATATGTCAGCTCAATTGGTTTGAGGGGCAACACAATTCGCCCTTCATTTCCCACAGCTCCATAGCTCACGCCCAACGGACCCACAACGGCGTGATCCAAGGCCTTTTTCCACAGGCCAGCATCTCAGTCGGAGTCAGATATCATTGGTCAAAACTAATGAGCTGTGCCCGTTTTCATTCGATCCAGCTCCAGCTCCCTGAAAGCATTTCCAACGGCGCAATGCATCTGTCCGTATCATTTACTCATCCGCTGCATGAGGTTTCTGCCTGTTCATCGTCTGAGCTCGGACCCGGGCCTGTGCCTATACACCTGGACCTGTGTTCCCATCTATCATGTCACACTTAGGGGTGCGTAAACACTCTCTCGACTGAATGTTGTGCCTTGATCATCTCACAAACGTCGTTGTGATTCTTGGGGGTAAACTCTCCCAAGCATGCGAGACTCATCATCCATCGCGTATAAACCGATTATGCTTCGATGGTTTTGAGCTCAGACTCGTCGATGGATGAATTGGGACAGGGGTAACATCTTCCCAAGTACAGCGTGCTAACACGGCCTTGGCTAGCCCGGCATGGGCTCGCTGTTTGATATTGCACACTCTTGGCTGATTCTGGCCGTATCGCGTTAGTACACGACTAGCCTCAGTGGGCACGGCTTTCTTGGGGAAGAAACGAACTGCTATTTTGAACCTTGAACCTCCCCACTTGGTCTGCCCTGGCCATCTCACGCACAGCACTACTAACTCAGTCGATCAAGTCTGCCAAGCAGTCGTATCTTGACGTCCCGAGCCCCACTACGACCATGCCCATACTGATCGCATGCAAAACTGGATCACCGGACACCTGCACGCACTGCTTATGAACAGATATGCCCGATCTTGCATATGACAGTTACGCAGTGCTGACTTGAACCTGGCTAATAGTAGCTCCATATTCGATCTCGTCGGGAGAAGCCAAGTAATGATAGCGCAAACGCTATTCTTGGACGCACATGCACCAGTAACACTATTTCTGTTTTATTTGGAGTAACCATGCAGAACACCCAACATCCCCATGGGATTCAACACCCCTTTTGCAATTTCAAAAACATCGTAGATAAATGTGGTTCGTGTCAATAAAAGATGGTCGAGCCAATGAATGTTAGTACACAGTGAAAACGGTATGTTGTGAATCTGATGTGCGCAAAGAGAGAGAAGTAGAATAATATGCATATAGATCGAAAACAATGAAAATTAGATCATGCGTCGGATTTTTCTTTTGGCCTCAGGATAGGGTGGAGCACCTGCTCATGCAACGCCTTCCCCGCGGGGACCTGGTAGCAACAGTTAGTTTACCCGACTGAAAGATGGACTGGCCCCTCTAAACGCACCATCGGGTACACGTGCTCGTCGGTTTCGACCATACATTCAAGCAAAATGGGTTTCGAGCCGTCGTATTCCAGGAACTCTTTCATTTTTGCAGGAAGGTCTGCCGTAGATTCGCATCGAATCGCGTGCACGTTCATGGCTTTAGCCAGCATAACGAAGTCGGGGTTTGTCATCCGAGTGTGCGAGTACCTGGAATCATAGAATAGATCTAGATTTCCCATGAGAACTATCCATATATTGAAAGTGGGATCGACCAACCTTGCCATTGCAAAACCATACCCTGGAATTCGTTGTTAAGGATGAGGACTTTGACACCAATATTGTACTGCGAGGCAGTGGCGAGTTCCATAGCAGTCATGCTAAATGATGCGTCGCCATCGATGTCAATAACAGTTTTGTTAGGCGCGGCCACTTTAGCACCAACGGCAGCGGGAAGGCCAAAACCCATGGTCTGCAAAATTGTCAACGTCCGGTATCCCGTGGAAAAACGCGATAGCTCACTCCAAGACCACCAGAAGTGACCATCGACAGAGGCGTCTTCCATCGGAAGTGTTGGGCCGCCCACATTTGATGTTGACCAACACCAGTAGTTATGATAACATCGTCCTTCTTGTGGGCCGTCTGCCGGTCCAACTCCTCGATAACTTCCTGTGGCTTGCTTCGTGCACCAGATTTTGAAGGGACGTATGTGAAGGGGTACTTCTGCTTCCACTCCTGGATGTCACCGAACCACCGTGTGCGTGGTGATGATCGGATCAAGGGGACGAGCGCAGCCATGTTGGAAACAACGTCGCCGAGGACGGGGATGGAAGCATTGACAACTTTGTTGATGTTCTTCGGCTGGATCTCAAAGTGGATGATACCTCCGCGGCCCTGCGAGGCAGCAGCCCGGGCAGCAGGTGCGAAAGTATCAACTTTGCCCGTGACACGGTCATCAAATCGTGCACCCAAAGCAATAATAACGTCTGCCTGTTGCATTGCCAAATTTGCATATGCAGATCCGTGCATGCCCAGCATGTGCAAACTTCTCTCATCTGTCTCGTCAAAGGCACCAAGGCCTTGCAGAGTGGTCGTTACAGGAATGTTACCCTCCTTAGCCAATTGCGCAAGTAATTTAGGTCCCAAAGGTGATGAGAGGACACCATTGCCAGCGTAAATAATAGGTCGTTGCGATTGGTTGATGAGGTTGGCAGCTTGCTGGATCAACACCATGTCGGTTAGAGAAGAGACAGGTTGCATAGGATTCGCAGGCAGGGTGTGGGAGCCTGGAGTGGTCGCTTTGTATGGCAATGGTGTGCGAAGAATCCCAGCGGTGACATCCTTGGGTAAATCGACCAACACAGGTCCAGGACGGCCAGAAGTTGCAATTTTGAATGCTTCGTTGATGCGTCTTGGCAGTTCTGCTATGTCCTTGACCATCACGTTCCACTTGGTACAGCTGCGTGAAATACCAATAACGTCGGCTTCTTGGAACGCGTCAGACCCGATAGCCGAGGTTGCTACCTGGCCGCAGAAAACAACGAGAGGAACGCCATCAGAAAGCGCGTCTTGCATTGCCGTAACGACATTGGTTGCGCCTGGGCCAGAAGTCACCAGGACGACACCAGGCTTTGCTGATACGCGGGCATAACCTTCTGCCATATGCCCAGCGCCTTGCTCATGGCGAGGAAGAACGAATTCGAAATGTTTAGAGTTGTAAATGGCATCGAACACAGGAAGAATAGCCCCGCCGGGATAACCAAAAACATGCTTTACCCCGTGGCGAAGCATCATCTCGTGGAAAATCTGACCACCTGACATACCAACAAAGGAATGATCTAGAGGTGTGTTGGTATGCGACTCCAAGTCAAATGGAATATTGTTTTTCTGCGGCAGCTGCTGAAATCCAGGAACTTGGGAGGGTCGACTGCGAATAGATACTATCAGATGACTTGAGATAAGAAAAGATACATGAAAGACACGCACGCAGAAGGAACCGCAGTAGCACTTCGAATTGATGATCTACTGATGTTTCTAGCATCTCTTATCCTAGCTTTTGCGTCGACAATCGAAGACGATGCGACAGTTGAGCGGGAGCGGGAAAATGAGACCTTTGCAGTAGATTTCGGTGCATTGCATACACGAAATGTAACAGGGAGCGACATGATTGTCGTTGAGTACAACGACGGGAGCAAGACAGAAAAGAGAAAGCGTTACTTTGAAATTGCTCTGAAACAAACAATTTTTGAAGTCTTGGAGTGCTAAGAGTGACTCGACTCGGTTAAGTCGGCCGAGACCTAAATCAGGCAAATCCGACCAAGTCCGATCGATGCATGACAAATCCATCTATTCAATCTACATAGTATGAATGAATTAATATGTGGGCAGCACAGTGTTTCTTGCGTTGTAGCGCGGAATGTTCACTGATCACAGTTGCACGAATATCGGATGTCATTTGATATGATGGGCTTTATTTGCAACAGAACTCCAATGGATAACGGAACCTTTTAAAGCTGCCAGGTCATAGTACAACGCCAACAGTGCACAGCTGTACAAGTATAGTTGATAATTATCTCACGTGACCACCATAACCTCCACGCGGTGTTCCGCTCGCTTATCTTGTGCTTACCATGTCTGCAGCAGCTCAGTTCGTGAGGCAGGGGAAAAAGGTGAAATTCAAACGTCGTTACGCGACCAACATACTCTTATTTTGAAACAAGATCGTTGCCATTGGCAGAAACTACTCTGACCACATCAAGGAGCTCAACAACGCCAAGACGAAAGAGCCTTTCTTCTTTTTCAAGCCTACGACGAGCTACCTCCCTACTGGGGGAAAGGTTGAAATTCCACGCGGCATCATAGCACACCATGAAGGTCCGCTTCGATATCATGCTCTTGTAACAGTCCTATGAATTCCAGCGCAGTTGAACTTGGCCTCGTAATCGGGAAAGGCGGTCGGGACATTTCCCAGGATGCAGCCGAGTCGCACATTGCAGGCTACGGTGAGCAAAATGCTTTGTGAATTGGATTGTGTGCTTATTAGGACACATAGCTTTGGCTGTCGACATGACTGCACGAAACATGCAGGACGAGGTGAAGAAGAAAGGTCTGCCTTGGTCTGCTGTGAAAGGCTTCGATACATTCACTCCCATTGGGTGTGTCATGAGAACACGTTATGTCGATATGTCTTGAACCTGTCATCAGGTCTTTTATCCCGAAGTCGTCCGTTTCGGATGCTCATGACCTCACACTCTCCCTGAAGGTTTGTCTTAATTATTGAGTGGGAGCTTCTCTTGACGTGATTCTTTGCACGCTAGATTAATGGTGCGATCAAGCAGAATGGTACGACTGGGGACATGATTTTCCGCATCCCGCGACTTATCGAACATATCTCTTCCATTGTGACATTGGAGGTTCGTCAGGATAACCGTGTCCGCACTCCTAATTTATTCACTCAAATGTGCAGGAGGGTGATCTCATCCTCACCGGAACTCCTTCTGGTGTTGGTCCTGTCAATCCAGGTGACAGCATTGAATGCGCTCTTGTTGACCCGACTGGTAAAGTACTTGACGAGCTGAAATTCACAGCAGAGTCAAGGAGTGGAGGGTATCAGTTCATGCCATAACTATCCTTTCACATACACCAAACGAGACAATGAATATAAGAAATATGTGCTGTGATATGTACACATGAACAGTAGAGCATCACCTAAGATAATGCACACAATACGCTATCAACACCGTTTTTAACTCCAGTCCTTACTTTTATCGGACTCCAGTCGACCATTCAAATCATCCAACGATATCGGATGCATTCCATTCGAGCTGTTTCCAGGGTTGCCGAACTCGTCCCCTTCTGATTCTGAACCGCTTGCCAAAGTCCAGCTCCCAGCAGTCGGGGTAAGCTCACCGTCATGGGTGCTGTCGTCTGAGCCCTGGAAATCTCCAAAGTCAAAGGAGTCATCAGATGAGAAAGACGATGAAATCGAGGAAGAAAAATTGAAGTGATCTGGGGAGGTTGCTGCTGCATCGGAAAATGGGCCGAAACCATCGTCCTGGAATGAATCTGTCAATAGTGCTCAACGAGAGAGAAGTAGAATTATTCACGTCCTCATATTTGACCCCGAAAGGATCATCAGCAAGCGCCTCCCTCAAAGCGCCGCAGGGGCCAGGATTGAATGCATCCTGGGGGACCGAATTACTTAAGGGAAACGATACAGTGGGGATGTACCTACGTCAAAACCACTCGAAGAAATTTCTTGTTGGTTTCCAGTATTTCTCCGAAGGGGTGGTCTTCCTAAATCAAATGTTGATTGAGCCAACCATCCGCCGTCTTCATCTTCGTCTTCATCCGAAGCATCAGATGATGCGTGAAACTGCTCCCTCGAATGCATCTCTTGAGCCAAGTAGCGAGCAAACTGGACAAATGTGAACAAATACTCGGTTTCCGAATAAAATAGGACATACTTGTGGAGGTCCAGCGCTATGGTCGTCATCCTCGTCGTCCATCGGCGCAGGACCGAAGTCAGCACTCGTTGCTCTTGATGGTCTTGTGGTCACAGATCTCCTAAATTCACCAGTAGTTCCAGGACCTGTAGTCGCAGCTGCACTCAACGATGAGCCACTGTCTTCTTCGTCAACCGTCCATCTACCACCAGCACGTGAATTTGAGGTAACGGTAGGCCTCCCTCCGCCAAGAAGGCTGGTATCCCGTTTCTTGGTCTCATTGAAGCGACCCGTCACGTACTCCTGCCAAGCAGGCTGAGGTGCATACTGTTCAACGATTAACCGGAGGTTGGGTGGATAATGCTCAAGAGCGCCAATAACGTCCTCTGCCACCTGGGTCAGATGGCCCATGTACCCAAGCCGAACACCTTTTGCTTTTGAGCTGGAGGAGTATAATTGAGATCATGCAACGGTGAGACGAAGTGTGGTACCTTTCTGCATCATTTCGCTTTTGACCATCGATGATGCGTTGCATGATGTGTGCATCCCGGAAGAGAGAGATCGACAATTCTTTGTTCAGTCCTCCATCAGTCCTGCCTGTGAGAATTTGATGGATGAAATCATAAACGGTGTTGTGCAAAAAGTTATTCCAAGGGAATTCGAAGAAGAGATCCTGGTCAGACGTGTGAGTACAATACCAGTACGGAAAAATGGTAGCTCACCAATAAGGTGCTCAAAACGTTGGCCTCCAAGAAGCGCATTTTTGTTTTCTCCCCTATCGAGAGACCTGACACGGTATCAGTGCTAACCATCCGCTTGGAGCTTCTGCGCGAACGTAAGGAGGGAGATTTTGCGGTGCTATCACTACTACTAGTCATGCTGGAAGTCCGTTTTGCAGTACCTTGAGCCGCAATCTCGGCAGGTGGAGGTAATGACGCTGCATTGAGCGAGGAAGGGACGATTATTGGAGGTTCCTGTGGCTGAAGATCTTCTGATTGCAGCTTCGGAGGATCATCCATCATAATCTCCTCCAGGACATCGTCATCCGAGCTGCCAGGTTCATCATCGCTCATGTCTTCATCCGAATCTAATAGCGAGGAACCTCGTGATCGGTTGGTGACAGGCAATTCCAATGCGGGCTCCACATCGTCATGGTTATCGTCCATTGTGTCCTGGTCTCTTTCATCTCCGGAACCAATTGCAATTACACGCGCAAGATGCTCCAGAGATGATAGCCCGCCTTGTAATCGACCTTGCTTATCATAAAGATCGCTATACTCCCCGGGACGGTTTAATATGGCCATATTGGAGCAATGCAGGAGTTCAGCATACAACTCGCATATCCGAAATCGTTCGAAGGTGAGAGGCGTGATCACACCTACAGTTGTGGGTATGGGACCTTGCTAGGGGGAAAGGTCACGTCGAGAGTTCGAGTGATAACCGACAGACTCACCAAAGATCGTGGTCGACGAAGATATTTCTCGAAGGTCGCGAGTCGTTCGCCCATAATTTCTAGCAAGGGACCCAGGTGAACCACACCCATTCTGTCCGACATCTCCTTCATGGACTCCTCAAGCTTCGCGCGCCCGTTTTCAGCCCCTGCCAGCTGTTGTTGAATATGAATTAGCCGATTTCGCAGGGTATGAAAGAGGTATGGTTCGAAATAATCTGAATTGTTTTTCCGAATAAGTTCAATGACCACAGATATCGAGTGGACAACAGAAGAGAGAGAGGTGTCGAGATTTGGGAGCTCTGGGGTGGAATGATCAGTAGAATCGTCATCATGGATCGCTTTCTGGCCTTCAGCTTCGGCTAATGGACTGAAATCGCTTAATATGTAATCGGTTAATGTTGAAACGCTCTCGGGCCGTGCCAGCTCCCTGGAAAAAAGGTTTGAAGCAACTCCATTCTGCAGACCATCCGTAAGTCCCGGTGCAGGTGACGCAGTAGCCATGGAAAGTATCCCCTTGATCAATTCTGAAACCACTGTGTGCATGTCGCTGGTGTGCGCCGGGGAAAGCAGCTCAACCAATCTGCCCATGAGGTTCTCCGACGAAAGCCACTGAATTGCGATACTGGGTAAGCTGCCACGCAGAATGCTGCATATAAGAGCATACTTCAAGAACCCCTGCACCACCTGGGACTTCGTCCAGCTGAATAATGCGGACAATAAGGTCAACTACGGATGGCGTCTCGACGTGTCGCAAGAGGCGCTCCACGACATATGGTTGGGATTGGATGAAGGCGAGCATCTGAGCACATAGCTCTGGGTTCGTCAGAGGACGGCGGTGAAAAGATAGGTATTCACCTCCGCCGGCTTCTTGGTGAGAAAGACAGCATTAATCTTGGCAAAGTGAGAAGCCATGACCATCTCCGTCTTCATCTCTTCAGGCGACTTGTCGAGAACCGTTTCCCAGAACGGTGTCAGCAGCTGGTCCGACGAATTGACGCAGGTTTCCACTATCGACCATATTTCACTGCAGAGAACTTCTGTAGCGACATACGGATACCTAGAATTGATTAGTGGAGATGCCCATGAGGCAGAGTACCGGAGATAAGGCTTACTTGAACCGTCCTCGTTCCTCTTCGCCTGGAATCTGACCAGTCACATACCCCAGAAGTCTTTTCAGGACGTCTACACGCTGAAAGTAGTCGATGAGCCGCGTGTTCTGTGACTTGCATTCCTGTAGTAGATCGTCTTCGTCTAGAATTGCCTCTAATGAAACATCATCCTTGTCCAGTAGACTGTCGATGGAGGATGTGTTGTGAAATCCGAATCTACTCAAGAATAGAGTTCACAATGTATTCAAACCCCACAATATGTGGAAAGGGAAAAAATTTACCTCCAGAACATGGAAGCGGAACGATGTTGTTGAAACTGAGGAATAGAGCTGAGGTGAGCGTAGACTGTCGGGGCCTGTGTATAGTTGTTACTAAGATTGGTACTCCAAACACAAGTCCCGACAACATGTAGTTAAAATTTCAGAAAGGACCCAAAGTCCATCAGTTGGTATGTGATTAACACGATTGTCCAAGGTTGTAGTATATAAGTCAACAAATGTAAGGGATAATGATCGCATCAAAACTTCACCAGTTGTCAGCACGCGATCTGTCATGAATCGGATAGTTTAACCACTTACCCGAATCTGATAACTCCCGCTCGCTTTGGTGAGGTAGCGCACCCACTTGATGCTGTGATAATTGCTTTTCTCAAAGACTTTGAGAAACCGAACGATCAGACCAGATGCGGTGAGCATCAAAACTTCAAAGTCGACGTCAATAGGTGGCCGAGCCCAAACTTGCCGAGTGGTAGTGCTAGTAAGACCAGCGGTCGCGCTGAAGGTGCACTCCTGTCCACCCTGAATCCGAGGAATCCTGGGCGCAATATAAGCAGAAGTCATCTCAAGTTGACCAGGTGACATACTTCCATACGACCACGTTTTCGGCCGGTACATACTTAGCCTTGCCATTTGCAACTTTGCAGTCCACGCCCGTCGTGTTCAATGGTGTCGGTATCCGTAAAACCACGTTGGTGGCAGACAGCTTGTTCCCAAAATTGGCTTTCACGGAAATGTTGTACGATACTTGTGTGGTTCCAATCTCATTTACCGTAGGGATCACTCGCAAAGGCAACTTAACATTTGACGTCGAGCGGTACCTGTATAACGTTTTTTTTCAGTGGTTGGTTGTGGGACTGAGAAGTATAAATTTGACTCGCCTCATCAGTTCAAATTCGCCATCAGGAGGAACAAAGCTTATCGTGCGGGTTGAGTCGAATTCATTAAGCCGAACACACTGGTGGAAACGACAGTCGTCCAGCTCTACCGCGTCGCTTGCCCCGCCTTGGCTGTTCTTATCGATGACGAGCTTGTCGTTGAGACCGAATTTACATTCTGGCGTCCCAGACAGATACGCGCGCATTTGAATATGCCCATCTACATCGGCACGAAGGACAGTCCCTAGAGAACAATCGTTAGCATCGCGCACGATGCACAAGAGGAAGTCGTCATCACCTTTTGCACTCATGCTTAGATTGACAGTCTCCACCACGTCTACAAATGCTTCATTCTTCTTGTACTTCACATCCCCACGTCGCCAACTTGTCGCTCCTGTAGCTTGTGTAGTGATTTTCGAGGACTCCTCCTAAAGTCCCATCAGCTGAATGTCGACCAACCAGCAAAGGAAAATGCAAACAGCTGCTATAGCCGAAGATATTACACTTTCTGTGGTAATATAAGATTTGAGGGTGTCGATCTCGCTGTTCTGAGGGTATCCGTAGTCACTGATTTCTGTAGAGCATCATTGGTGAAGCACCATCTAGACAAATGAAAGCACCTTACCATCAATTAATTCGTATATTAGCACGAAGTTGTTCTTGACTGATTCCTCGTCTACTTTTCCAAAATATGATTTGGCGATACTAATGAAACGGTAGCAAAATTCAAAGACGAGGGCGGCATTTGCGTTTGTCCTGAGCTGATGATTAGCGCGGCAAATGCAGCTAGATGTATTGAACACACTTTGTCACGCAGACAACGTAGAGGTTGTTCACCCGCACATGAAAGAAACTGGTCGAACCCAACGTTATGATGGGAGATCGTACATCACTGTTAGATACTACTTGTATCCGGAATACGTCTGCGATGGACCGCCTATAATGCATAAGACGAGTACGGCGTGAATAGAAAATGATCCTACTTGAAGTCTGTCCGATACAGTCTGGATATGAGAACCTTGGCGCCACGAATTCCGAGTCGTTATAAAGAGAAGGCAGTGAGTGATAAGACAACCAAGCGCACCTCTCCCTTCTGATTGAATATGAAGAATGCCTAGACGTAACGCTTAGCACTGTCGATGCAAGTGTTGAAAACGACTAACAGAAATCATGAATATGTGACCAGGTCCGACTCTTTGCTGAATGGTTTGCGGAAGTATGTAATGACAACGGATGGAAATCTCACGTCCATCCGATGACCAAAAAGGAAAACCCCTCTTACCGCTCTGAGGACACCGTGGTTGTTCAACGTTCAATTTCCTTTCATAAGTTAGCGTACAGTGTAGAACAGTCTATCCTCGCGTGTTATATATGCAGTTTAAGAGTGCGCCCGACTTTCAACAGCTCAACGTTGTTGTTCTGGTCGTATCGCTCCACACTCAGCCGATACTCCGATCACCAGAATGGCTGAAACTTGACCATAGTTCCAAATTATACATGACTTTGTCCTGGATGTCATGCAGCAGCAGCTCCTCGCTTTACTGCCTATACATAACCCAGCTGAAGTACTTTTTTGACTATTTCGATATTGATGGGCTCCGTCTGAAGGGGCGCATGAGCCACCGATGGTGATAAGATCTCCATGTACTCTGTGCTTTCCAAGAAAGTATTGATCTGTGCGTCTCAATTGGATAAACGCCCGGTAGAGGTGTTGAATCAGGCGAGCATGAACGACTCGTCGAATGGCATCTTCTACTCTGTACTTGGCAACAGATTCATCCATCTGCTTGCACCCTTGTTCGTCTGAATTGCCTCGAACGCGTTCTATGAAGGGGCGCTACAAAATGGTGTCACTGCTCCCGAACGTCTTCACAATAGCATCGATTTCTTCTTCGCCCCGGGCATCCCAGTGCTCATCTAGGACCTCTACGAGAACCTTGGTCGGGAGAAAACACCCTCCGGAAGCACCTCGCTCCTCCGTAAAGGTTTCCATGTCCTCATCCCTCAGTTGCACCTGCCTGACATTGATCGCAGGACGGAAGTATCCAACACGGGGATGATCCTGACCAAGTTCTTCAAGTCAGGTTTCTTACCTGCCCCAATCTGAGGGCCAGCGTTCCTGTATTGGCAACCAATGCATTTCAATAAGAACGACTCGCTACACCATGTTTGTTGTATGTCCCGGTCGTTGCAGTACACTAGGTCGACCATGCTCGTGATGTGACACCATGGGGACGAAATACTAGTCAGATATTGAACAATGTCTTCTGGGAGCAACATCAAATTACATACGTATCTTCAACCTTTGTACGTGGGTGATATCTTCAGTAAAAAAATTCGGAAGGGAAAGGCCACTTAGTTGGTGCGCGGAGGAGTAGGACTTATCGGTTGAGTTTGTGAAAGACATGGAAAGCACCTTGTAAGAACAGCAAAGCAGCCAATGTCTGGAACATGTTCAATGTCCAACGGAGACGGGTGTTTAGTCGTAGCAGAAGCATTGGCACTTCCGGCCTGCAACGTTGCTGGCGTAGTTTCGTCGACCACATTGGATGTCCCCGCTGGTGGCGTGCTGCTGCTTGAGGCGCCAGCGTGGGCTTGCTTGCGAGGAGGACATTGCAGCTGCAACAACCTATCCCTTTTTCCACTGTGGGCATTAGCAGTGCGCTGCGAGACAATATCAACGTCACTACATGAATGTCAAAAAGTCAGGAAAGCTTACATATTTGCCTCGCGTTGCAGAGACGTCCACAAGGGGAACCTCGCGTGGGCGAGGTGTTTGGTCCTGGGAAGCGGAGGAGCGAGAAAAGATATGATCTACCACGTTTTTGATTTTGGAGCCTTTGGCGTTGCGCGTAGTGCCGGCGCGATTGTTGCTTCCAGTTGGATCAAACTATCAAAGGATAGTGAGACGTGCATCAGGTCTACTGTATCATATGGACTTGCATCATCGAAGAATCTACTAGTCGGAATTGGAGCGCGTCTTGGGCGAGGCCGTGGGTCCGGGATGGTGTTCTGCAGGACTGAAATTAGGGATTGTGCAAAACCACGAGCGTGCAAGCGGCGTACCTTGAGAATTTTCTGAGTGGACTATATGACAGGTCAGCGGGCGTGAAGTATGATACGACGAGATAATTTGCTCACCTGTTGAAGCTCCTTCTCTGACTCACTCAAAGGAGCTGTCCATGTGCGAGCATGGTTGTCAGCACAGCCAGTCGCGATGAGTTTGCTGTCCTCGGAAAATGCCACACACCAGACTTCATCAGGGTGCTCGAGTGGCTCGCCGATGGGTTCGAATGTGGTTAGGTCAAAGAACCGCGTCGTCTTGTCATATGATGTGGTGGCGAATTTGGCGCCATTTGGAGCAATGGCTAGTGAGAAAAAGAAGTCGGTGTGCGCGTCGAACTGTTTGATGATATCTCCGGTGGTAGCATCTGATATTCGGAATTTCGGATGTCATTCAGGTTTCCACTGACGAGACGGAGACCATCTGAAGTGAATGCGACTCGCCACGCCCGCTGTTCTATTTTCAGCAACTCTTCTCCACTTGCTGAATTCCAAATGATGATATGCTTCTCTCAGTCTCTGCGCCTGCTACTACATAGTTTTGTTCCATCGGAGGAGTACGACACCGAGTTTGGATCACTGCCCACTTTGAGTGGACCAAGGACTATTTTTCCCGTCTTCCTCTTCCACACGCATACCATGTTGTCCCATGATGCACTTGCAAATGTCTTGTTGTCCGGTGCAAATATGATGCCGTCAACCACATTCTCATGGCCCTTAAACGAGACGGGCACTCTTTTGAGCTCTGTCTTGTTTGTCACAACTTCCCAGACCAGGATGCTTCCATTCCGTCCTCCACTCGCTATCCAACGTCCATCAGGGGACGCCGAGACCGCGCAGACTCTGTCATCGTGTCCCAACAAGGGCTCTCCCACTTGTTTCCCCGTGTCCAGATCCCACACCCGAAGACTGTCGTCGGCTGAGCCAGTGACAAGGAGACGGGTATTGAGGATGAAAGCTACTTCGTGCACAAATCCCTCATGACCCTTGAGTGTCAGTTTAGCAGACTGGGCGGGCGCTTTTGTAGATGCTTTGTGGGTGGTGACCGCCATTCAATCTTGTTCCGCGTCTCGGTTAGCAGGAATACTGAGGGAGCAGCAATCACTTACATGCGCTATAGTGAGTAGTCGTTAAGTTGCATCTTCTGTAAGATACTGACTATCCCTGCACCCTGACTCTGTCGGCTTTGCTGTAGACACGTGGTATCCTGCATACGGATCATTTTCAGCGCTTCTTCCAGGAGTTTTCTTCGGTAGGCGCCGTAGGCGTCTGTCGTAACTAATATAATTTCCCGAGTCAGTCGACCCAAGATCTCTTCTTACATTCATCTTGTACTAATAAGTGACAACATAGATGTCGCGAATCAATCGCTTGATATTGGTTGGCTGTGGTAATAGCACCTCCGAGTCAGGCTAAGAGAGAACGAGATTGGTCGCCCTTCCACAGTAGGACGTGCGGTTTTTGCTATATGATTAAGTGCCCCCGACATCTCGCATTGATCTAGACAGAGATAAATGGTCAGTAACATTTGAGTTTCCCGAAGAACATACTTATATGATAGGATCACCGTGTAGATGATATTTTAGCTGAGGTGCAATGTTTTTTTTTTGCCAATAATACACCTCGGGTGTGCGCTTGCTAGGCGTTCTTGTGACTTCGCAATGCTGCTGCTGCAACATGAATGCCGTTTCGTCCTTCGGTATCGCTGCCCCTATCCGTTATATAAATACTTATCAACCCTTCATCCAATAAACTAGCTCAAAAGAATATACATCTCATACCATCACGCAGCACAGTCAATTCTGCAACTTGAGCCCATCTGCCATTCTCCCTCGTAAAGCACTCTACTTTGTCACAAAAGAACTCGGAATAATCGTGTTACTAATGTGTGCTCATTTGCCTGCCTGACAACCAACCGTCAATCCATGTGTGCTAACTCATTGCGCACGGACCCATAAAGGCAAATGATCATCATGACATTTGCGGTGACCTTCACGCATGATCCACGTAGATCTCGTGGCAAAGCACAGGTATCACTCAACGAATTGGTATCGTCTAATGGATCAACATAATTATTTCCCTATCCCCCAGGTAATATGGCTTCGCTCGGGGAAACACTGGATTTGAACCCGTTCTTGCCCGGCAGAGGCCATTCCTTTATCCGAACCTCACGAATAGGTCGAGTGCCATTTCCATGCGGTATGTAGTCCGAAATGCGCACTATTGTCGGATTACGGAATATGGTCCTGTAGCATGGTTATATAAAAGATGATGACGGTTGTACGTTTAATCCACCCATTTTATCCCTTCTAGCGTTCTCCGGAGATGGCGCGCAGCCTAGTCGTCGCCAGTATTGGTTTACTCTGTTCGAGCTCTTTCGCATCAGCCCTTTCGTGGAACGCGACAGAATACATGTTTGTATTTGGAGACTCGTACAGCACCGATGGATACAACATCTCTGCTGGTATCAACTCACCAGTCCCGGGATATGTAAGCATTTGGCCTGTGTTTTGACTGTTTCTTTGACCGACCTCATATCATCAGACTTCATCAGATGGTCAGAACTGGGTTCAATTTTTGAGTAAGTAACAAGAGAAAGGAACACTATACTCTGTATCTGACACCGCAATAGCCGGTACATACAACCAAAAGGCCGTGAAGGTGATAGTAGTATAATGCACTTATCTGGCTGGTATACTGATATATGAAGTCCAGACCTTCGACTTGGCGTACAGTGGTGCAACAATAGATGCAGCCCTTGTTCCACCTTATCGACCCACTGTGCTGTGTGTATAGTCCTTCTATTCGGTCGTTGTCTGAATGATATTTGCAGCTCTGTGGTTGATCAGGTGGCTCAATTCGACAAGTACCTAGCATCCAAGCCTTCTGGCGCCGCATGGGACAGTACAAACAGTCTGTTCGCTGTGTGGATTGGGATAAATGATATTGTAAGTATATTCCGCACAATCCCGTGAATTTCGAATAGTTAAATTTATATATCCAGGGAAACTCTGAAAGCTGGGTGGGTTATTCTCATTGTACTCGGGATGGGAATAGTAATTGTCGCTGATCGCTTTGTACCCAGACCAACATCACTCGAGTTAAATTCTATGGAACTCTCATGGACCGTCTGTTTTCCCAGGTAAGGAGGGTTGTACCCGGAGCGTTCGATATGCTATTGACATCCTTAAATCAGGTTGAAGATTTGCACTCAAAGGGCGCTCGATCGTTCTTGTTCCTCACTGTTCCATCTGTGAATCGCGCACCCCTCTACATCCAGCAGGGTCCAAAGGCTGCAGCGAAAATGGGCACCAACGTTGCTGAGTACAATACGCAACTCACGCAATCCGTACGAACCTTCAAATCCAAGCACCCGGACCTTGACACCGTCACTGTGGTGGACACTCAGCCCATCTTCAACGTACTTCTTGACAACTGGCAGACTTTCGGTTTCGTGAATGTCACTGGTTACTGCGAAGCTTACGAAAATGGCACTCCCACTACCACGTACCAGGTTGAGGATTGTGCACCTGTGTCGAACTACTTGTAAGTTAATTCGAAAGTCCTAGGCGATTCTAATGGTGTTGTTTTATAGCTGGCTTAACGATCTGCACCCACTATTCACTGTTCACAAGTACGCTCCTGAAGTTGAATGTTTGATTGTTCCTGATGATAGTATTTCTATCTAGCATTTTGGCAAAGGCGGTCTCCACCGCCCTTAGTGGTTACCCTGCCACGCAGATCGCCATCTAAACCTGAATCCTCGTCACCACTTTTATACAACGTTCGGTTGAGCCGTAGGGTGTGTGATCTCGGCTATTCTCAAAACAGTCAAGAGTTAGCGGAATTTGTACATGACCCAAGTTCACTGTTGACTGGAGCGAAGACGTGGGCTAGCCAATTCTGAAGTCGTGCGTCCGTATGGTGGTCAAATGTTTCAATGAGAATCTAGCAGAACCATCTGGCTTGAAGAGTTGCGAAAGACATAATTGAGCATGTTGCGAAGATGACCAGTCCATTCAGGCAGAAGACGCATTCAGGAACAGAGACTACAGCCGAATAGATAGACCTAGATGAGCAACACGTAGAAACCTATCCTCAAATCTGATGGTGCCTGACATCATGGGTCGTATTGGAGACGCGCTGGTTGAGAATTGGCCGTCAGTGTCTATGGCGAGGATTTAGGGACAGTAGGATGTCGACTTGACCACCACCCGGCATAGCGCATGTAAGTGTCTGCTCCCCGTTCAACACTCCTGCTGACTGAGACACTAGACAAGATTGAATGGCGATCACCACTACTCGGACTGACGCTCAAGAGTCATGGAGAATTGATGAACGAGCTTTCATCCTCGATACCCGTGTCCTCCTCAACTAGCTCGGTCGACAGGCGTCTCCGAGTGTGGAATCTGGACAAGTTGGAAATAAGTGGAGCCCTTGTTGGGTCACGATGACACTGTCTAAACGGTTGCGGGATCCTCATAAGGGTGTTGGGTTGTGAGCGGAGGAGGGAATGGAAAAATCCTGATCTGGAAAGTTCAGTCTGTCTCGTGTAAGGACTATGAGGGTGTGGTTCGCGATGTCGTGTTTGTGCCAGACAGCGAGACATTTGCACGTGCATCATGGGACGAAACGGTATGCGTACGGAGGAGAGAGACGAGAAAATCCAGTCCTTGGGCCACTCAGAATCACTGGCAGCTGGGAAAATGTGGTGTCGTACACCCTACGATGAGATAACATTAGCAGCAGAGAAGTACACCATGACCGTGGTATCATTTGGAATGCAGAGACCGGAGAAAATAAAGGAGCGGGGCATGGTGAGTCGTAATCAGATCTACATCAGTGAAAACACGAATCTCAGATGGCAGACTCATCATCAAAACAGTCTGATGCATACAGCTTCTACCCACTACCCATTGTGAGGTATGGGTTAGTATTAGTCACTGAATAATATCGCAGAGGCCGTCCGGCTTATGATAAAACAATCGGCTTCATCCAGAAAGCTAAGGATGCCGCGGGAAGGGAGGCACCGGCCTTAGGATGACTCACCTGCGGCCTGCCAACTAACATCATAGTCTTCGAGTAGTCACGTGTGTAATGAAATTCTACCTGATTAAAATACATCACCTGCGTGTCGACGGAAAGAGCTCTGCAATGTGTGGAGAGTTTTTTTTATCAGCATGGACGCCATCTGAACGCGCAAGCTGGAAAAAAAATCAACACCTTTGCAAAAAAAGACACTATTGGCTATGGTTCGTACCATGCCCATTTTCCTTAACTCATACTATGCCTGGCGCCAGTATATGTCATATAGCTGCGGCATAAATATAGAAATTATCTTTCTCTCTTGCCAAGTACGTGATACCTTCTTCGGATCATGTCGTAGACTCTATTTGAATTATGTATCCCTTGCAAAGTCCACTGTTGGCGCTCAACTCGCCACCAAACTCATCTCCTACCGCCTTCGCCAGAACATCATGAGTACCGACCCAAACAACTCTTTTGCAACTCCAAGAGGAGTCGTCGTTCATCATGTGACTCATCCCGAGAGGGACAATGAGTTCCGTGCTACAGCGGTTTCTAGTGAATTCCTCAAAGCGAACCAGAAAATGTTTCGCGTACAATGTACGCAGTGTCAAATGTCATTGGAGAAACCTTTGAAATGTGCAAAGGTAACGGTCAAATATCCAGATGATGTTACAGGCGTTCTCACTTCTCAGCGTCGCAAATTTCTTTTAGTGTAAGAGCGTTTGGTATTGCTCAAAAGAGGTAGGATTTGCGACTGGAACGACACAACTATTTGAAGCACTGACATGTCACGGTCCAGTGTCAAAGGAAACACTGGTGAGAATGCCGCCTATGATTGACACTTACTCCAGCCTTGACACCCTATGATAGGCCCACCCACAAACCGAGGTGCCACGAAGTCGAACGCTCCTCGGGAACCCTCAAATTCATACGAATGTTCATTCTGAACCCGATACTCATGGGGCTCCTCAAAATTGGTGCTGTCATCGACTGTGGCCTGCTTGACAATCCCCGGATCGGATTCGACGTGCCGTTCGGGGTGCGCGTTGATATTGCCATTGAGCCAAGTAATATCCTAGACTTCGTTGGATTGTATTTGGGCAGCAAATCTCTTGGGGAGAAGCTTCAAGGAATGGTGCAGCTCAATGCCATGATGTCATGGGAACTTACGTCTGAGCGGGTAGGCAAATGGCGTGAGGCTCGGGCAAGGCATGACGCAGAGGGTTTTGCCCAAGATCCTGTTGGACTCGTAGATTTCATCGATGCTAACTGCACAAAGGACTTTGGGAATGCAATGACCGCTGAGTTGCACATCCTACCTGGTATCCTTGACATGGCAAAGCCACGAGAACATGTATTGGGCGTCTCTGCTATCACGGGCGCAGAAATTAGGAAACCCATGAGTGCTATGACATGGCTAGAGTAAGTTCTCTGTTCTTATTTTCTCAATACCCCTTACATTGCATAGGACCATCAACATGCATATCCGTGCAGATAAAGATAATCAGCTGCTCTTACGTACTGAGATGACAGATCAAGATAAGGAAATTATTCGCGCTGCAGGTCGCAACGAGGACACATATCTGGCCCGCCTTGTTGAAACGAAGATGCAAAGAGAACACCTGTATGCCAATATTGTGCAACGACGCACTGAGTAGTTTACATAATGTGAGCAAACATTCTAGGCTACTCGCCAGTCTTTCTGAATCTTCGCATCAAAACAAGGAAATTTTGGCACGAGCGATCTGTATCCTCTTCCTTGTGACTTTCAAGTCAGTCTTGTACTGTGTTTCATCCCATCGATGGGGCCTTAGTTCTTATGTTGTATCTGCCGAAAATTTGACATCTTGAAGATGCTTGCAGCTCTATGTAGTCGAAGATTCAGTCCATATGGCTACCAGCACGATCTTGATCAGTCTTGGCCCTCATATACGAGTTCTTTCATCTTATCATCTTTACTGACGTCGCAAATTGACAATATAATCGCTGGAAGATCTTGCATGGCCAGGTGTTCTGCAGGATTCCAAATACTTTGTGTGTTTAAATATAAATATGCAGACGATATCTCTCGGCTGGGTGAGTCATTCTCATCATGCCTGTATTGGGAGTCTTCATCCCTGATCCATTTGCATCCAGACAAATATCACTCAAATTGAATTTTATGATGGAAAGTCTGTTTTCCCAGGTGGTGAAGATTGTACGTGAAGCGTTTGACCTTATTGCATCAGGTTGAGGATCTGTACTCAAAGGGTGCTTGATGGTTGTTCCTCACTCATACAGCTATCGATCGCGCAACCCTCTTCATCGAATGGGGTCCTGACGCTGCAGCGAAAATGGGCACTGATATTGCTGGGTACAATGTGCAGCCCACGGATTCTGTGTGAACCTTCAAATCCAAGCACCCATCTTGAGACCGTCACTGGTTGACACTCCTCACATCTACAATGCCCTGCTTGACGACTGACAGACTTTCGGTTTCATGAACGTCACTGGTTACTGCAGAGCTTAAGAGGATGGCATTCACACTCAGGGTTGTGCACCTGCGTCGAGCTACTTGTAGGTCAGTTCAAGGCTCCCAGTCGATTCTAATGGTGTTGTTTTGTAGCCGGCTCAGTGCTTTGCACCCACTGTTCACTGTTCACTGTTCACAGGTATGCTCCTGCTGTTATGTGCCTGATTGTTCCTGATGGCACTCTTTCTGTCTAGCATTTTAGCAAATGAACCAGAGAAGAGTTGCTGACAATAGAACAGCGGGCATTGCGGCTCGCGAGTCCCATTCACTCTAAATGGTTTCCGTGCTGTCAGTAGAAATCTCAAATACATCCAAATATCAGATGGCCTACCACCGGAGATCAGTACTCATCAAACAGAGTGATGCGCATAGCTGCTTCTACTCACTACTCATTGCTTCATGGCAAATTGCACCAAATTAACCACTTGCTTCGTCAAATAAGGCCGAACTCATCTGGATAATGTGAACTTGCTGCGAATACTTACTTGAACAGAAACAGAATATCCAAAATGCGTGAACAATGGCTTGTGCCACACAGTTAAATTAAATATTTACAAGTAGATAGGCTGAAACGGAATGCAGATGGCCTTGAGGACGAACGCAGAGAAAAAATCAAGACCGCTGAGGCAGAATTGCTCAGGTAATGATAGCCTATAGGGTTACCGACTGACCCAGATTCCCACGAAACGAAGACCATTCTCTCTCCTGGACCTGGTGGTGAATCATAACCGATTTAAACCAGAAGACAACTGCGGCTGGTTAGGAATCGCATATCGAGGTATTGTGCTGATGATGTTTCACGGTAAGAATCTAGAATGCTAGCATCCAGAATGATGCACTCGCTCAAACACGTACGTACATTAGTAACTTGCAACAGGTACCTATTACATATATCGGCAATATATCGGTCACGGTCTTGACTCGTGATGTCTGGCCGGCAGGTAGGCAGCTGATCCTTCTCAGGGAGTCAACTCACGACTCACCATGGCCTCAGAAGAAAGCCCTTTGCTGGTGTCCACCCCGCATGAAGCTATCTATGACCGATTCACGCCAAACCAAAAGAAGTGGATCCTGTTTCGCGTGTCCTTTGTGGGTTTGTTGGCTAGTGAGTACTGGGAGTTTAAGCGTACTGTCGACACGGAGGCGTGATACTGATGAACATTGGTCAGTGTTCATCCAAGTGACGTTCGTGCCTTCGATCCCTCGGATAGCTAAAGATCTCGACTTAACGGATGCTGTCGTCAGGTGTGTGTTGTATGCTCATCCGATGTGTAGTGATTGAACTATTTCCCAGCTTGGCTTTTAGCATATCGATCTTTGCTAATGCCATCGGAGCGTTGATTTGGGCTTCTTATTCGTCGTTCTGTGCGTGCATCCACGGCGTGTATTGTACTCGTGGTAGCTGTTGAGTTCTAACCACAGTCCTAGTATAGATGGACGCCGAACAATATACCTGTGGGGAATGCCGTTTATCTGTGTTGGGAGCTGTGGTGTTGCCCTGTCGGCTTCATTGCAGAGTCTGTTATTCTGGCGATTCGTGCAGATGTTTGGATGCTCTGGGGCGTTGTCGTTGGGGATTGGCGTAATTGGTGACCTCTATAAATTGGAGGAGAGGGGGACTGCTGTCGGGGCATTCTTTAGTGTGAGGAACCATGATGTTTGAATGGTTTTTTCGGTTTGGTACTGACATATCTCAGATCACACTTATCGGGTACACTGTTGCCCCGTTTGTTGGAGGTAAATGCATTCTGGATGTTTTTGGCCGCTGACTCTAGCGACGCATTTGAGCAGGTGCGGCGACACAGTATTGGTCCTGGCGCAATTTGCATTATTCCATTGGTGCATGGGGATTACTCGAGATGCTTTTCATATACCTTTCGTTGCCTGAGACGAGTCATCCCGGCACATTGGGCATCGATAAAGTACCGTCCAGGAGATCGATACATATCGTATGGATTAATCCTCTAAGCACTCTTTGGTTGCTTCGCAGTCCAAACCTATTTGCGGTTGTGAGTGCATTTACCATGCGCTAGTGCAAATTCTCAATTTGTGTGAGATGTAGATGCTTGTGTCAGCTCTAATGGTCAACACTATGTATGGTGTGTCGTTACTTGTTACTGATTGTGCAGTGCATTCTCACTTAAAACAATGCAGTTCTCGTCGTACCGATGGCGTATACTATTGTAAGCTGACAATTGTCTTCCATCTTGCATCCTGTCCTGATCGTGGTGTAGGGCGTCCAGTATGGAATCACGAACGAAGCCATCATCGGGGCGTTTTTCCTCCCAAATGGACTGGGAAGTTTCAGTATGTGCAGAGCATTGTACTCGCGGAGCACCAATACAATCTTTAACAGCCGGAACTCTTATTGCTGGCCGCCTATCGGACATTGTAATCAGAAGATGGCGGGAGAAGCGCAGAGGAGCGTGGTGTCCCGAAGATCGTTTGAGAGCAACATGGATCGGAGGGCTGATTATTGTCCCGTTGTCTGTTGGGGCGTCAGGGCTGATCACAACGTATATTGGGGGCCCGATCGGCCTCGCGCTGAATATATTATGCCTCTATGCGAATGGAGTGGGGGTAAGTCCTACCAGCTGGTCCCCTCACCTCGTACATAATGCAATTCACCGATTTTATAGGTCGATTCAGTAACGAATCCTATCAACTCTTATAACGTGGACGTGGTACATTCTCGAAGTGCTGAGGCCACAGCTGCTTGCATGTTAGTCTCTATGATATTGCGTGACTATCAAACCTGAACGCATCCATGTACCTGTTAGAGCGAGCTGGTCGCTCATTCTGTCTGCTGCCTCTACTATTATCGTTCCATCGATCGAGCGTATAGGTGTTGCGTGGACGAATATCATCGCGGCTGTTTTGGCGATCATTGGACAAGGGTGAGGGACTTTTTGACCACAAGACCGGTGATACTGACATAGTAATGCTTCAAAATTTCTTTTGTAGGATCATCTTCTTGACAATTCGTTATGGCGATCACATGAGGGCGAGCATAGATGTTGGTTTCTCGACAATAGAGAATAACTGACAGATTGACCTTCGTTTATCTGGAGGGAGGCAATATGTATTATAATCAATATGGATCAAGCTCAAGTGGTGCGCGCACATGGCATTGCCGTTCTTACAATATGTAGAAATAAGTACTGCAGCAGGTATTAGTACTTTACTCACTGGCGGGTACGCCCGTCGCCAATTGTACGTGAAGCCTTCTTCAGATCATGTCACAAACATTTTAATTAAGTATCCCTTGTGAAATCCACTGCTCGCGCTCACCTCGCCACCAAACTCATCCGAGTCTCTTACCGCCTTTGCCAGAACATGAGTACTGACACGAACAATTCCTCTGCAACTCCAACAGTCGTTGTGCTTCAGCATGTGACTCATCCCGAGAGGGACAATCAGTTCCGTGCTATAGCGGTTTCTAGCGAATTCCTCAAAGCGAACCGGAAAATGCTTCGCATACGATGTACGCAGTGTCAAATATCATTGGCGAAACCTTTGAAATGCGCAAAGGTGACAGTCAAATATCCAACTGAAGTTATAGGCGTTCCTCAGTCTGGCAAATATTTTTAGTGTAAGAGCGTTTGGTATTGCTCAAGAGAGGTAGGATTTGCGACTGAAACGATGCAAATATTTGCAAGTGCTGACATGTCACGGTTCCTAGTGTCAAAAGAAACACTGGTGAGGATGCCGCCTATGATTGACACTCACTCCAGCCTTGGACTTGTGACTCACGCTAGGATATTAGGTCCACCCACAAACCGAGATGCCACGAAGTTGAACGCTCCTCGGGAGCTCTCAAATTCATACGAATGTTCATTTTGAATCCGTTACTCATGAGTTTCCTCAAAATTGGTGTCGTCATCGACTGTGGCCTGAATGACAATCCCCGGATCGGATTCGACGTGCCGTTCGGGGTGCGCGTTGATATTGCAATTGAGCCGAGTGATGTCCTAGACTTCGCTGGATTGTATTTGGGCAGCAAATCATTTGGGGAGAAGCTTCAAGGGATGGTGCAGGTCAATGCAATGGCACAGTATGAACTTACGCCAGAGCGGGTGGACAAATGGCGTGAGGCTCGGGCAAGGCATGACGCAGAGGGTTTTGCCAAAGATCCTGTTGGACTCGTGGATTTCATTGATGCTACTTGCACAGAACACTCTGGGAATGCGGCAACCGTCGAGCTGCACTTCCCACGTGTTGTCCTTGACATCGCCAAGGCTCGAGAGCCTTTCTTACTTGTCTCTGCTGTCACGGGCGCAGAAACCAGGAAACCCATGAGTGCTATGTCATGTCTAGAGTGGGTTCTCTGTTCTCATCTTTTCAATTCTAGGCTCCCCTTACCTTGCATAGGACTATCAACATGCATATTCGGGCAGATAAGGATAATCAATTGTATCTACGCACTGAGATGACAGATCAAGATAAGCAAATTATTCGCGCTGCAGGTCGTAACGAGGACACATATCTAGCCCGCCTTCTTCAAGAGAAGATAAAAAGGGAACACCTCTATGCCGATATCGCGCAACTGATACCCTGAGTAATTTAATGTGAGCGAACACTTCAGACTTCTCACCAGTGTTTCTGAATGTTTTCACATCAAAACAAGGAAATTCTGGCACGAGGAATCTATATCATCTCCTCCGTGACTTTCAAGTTAGTCTTGTACTGTACTTCGTCCCATCGATTGGGCCTTGGTTTTTATGTTATACCTGCTGAAAATTTGACATCTTGAAGATGCTCCATGTAGTCGAAATCTTATGGATGATGCTTCTTGGAATTGAAGCGTATGGACTGCCATTGACACGGGTAATCGTGAGCCACGATCAGTCTTGTATTCAGTCCATATGGTTACCGGCACGATCTTGATCAGTCTCGGCCCTCCTACACGAGTTCTTTTGTCTTATCATCCCAGGTGTTTAAATACAAATATGTAGGCGAGATCTCTCGACTGAGTGGGTCATTCTTATCATGCCTGTGATGAAAGTCTTTGTCGCTGATCATTTGCATCCAGACAAACACAACTCAAATTGAATTTCATGAGACTCTCATGGACAGTCTGTTTTCCCAGGTGGTGAAGATTGTACCTGGAACGTTTGTCATGCTATGGACATTATTGCATCAGGCAGAGGATCTGTACTCAAAGCGCACTCGATGGTTCTTGTTCCTCACCCACACACCTATCGAGTCGTATCGACTGCGCAACCGTCTTTATCGAGCGAGGTCCTGACGTTGCAGCCAAAATGGGTACTAATATCACTAGGTACAATGCACAGCTCGCGCATGGTACGTGAATCTTCCAATCCAATCACCCATCTTGGCACCATCGCCGTGGTTGACACTCTGCCCATCTACAATGCCTTGCGTGATGAGTGGTAGACTTTCAGTTTCGTGAACGTCACTGGTTACTGCCAAGCTTAAGAGGATGGGATTCTCACTCCGACTTACCAAGTTGAGGGCTGTGCGCCTGCGTCGAGCTACTTGTAGGTCAGTTCGGGGCTCGCAAGCGATTCTAATGTATTGTTTTGTAGCTCGCTTAATGGTCCGCGTCCGCTGTTCACTGTTCACAAGTATGCTCCTGCTGTTACGTGTCTAATTGTTCCTGATAATACTATTTCTATCTAGTATTTTGGCAAAGGCGCTCTCCACCGTTCTTAGTGGGTACCCTCCTACCCAGATCCCCACTTAACCTTGGAGCATTTTTATCACTTTCATGATTTTCAATATATACACGATGTTCGATTGAGAGCACTCTCAGTCATTTACGACGATGTCGAGATAGCCAGGAGTTGGCAGGATCCTTGAATGACGCAAGCTCATCCAGGCCAACGTAATAGTGGCGCTGACGCGTACAGCGTATTTAAATGCACAGGAGCCAACGGTACCAAATAGTTTTGATTCATTACTTCAGCGCCCACCAGGTTCAATTGTGGTCCAACGACATCAAGACAGTTCATTATGCCAGTCACAGAATTCGCATCCCTCTCGTTGATCCCCCCTAATACACTCTCCGACCCGCATGTAATCGATTTCTTCTCCAAGGTTTCTTCCTGGCAATCATCCTCTTCAGGTTATCCGTTAACCTTCTTCACAAATTCAGCAGAGCCTGCTGAGATCTACCTCATCACTGGATGGGATGACGTGCGCGCTCATGAAAGATGGATAGCCAGCTCCAGAAATCAGGAGCTTCTTCAAATCGCGGAGGGGTTCCTCAACATTATCGGAATGGTTCACTTGGACCTGGATTTTAATGAATTCCCAGCGGGAGCCGAGTCACTGGTTTACGTGAGGTCCACTGGAGCCGCGAAGGGTCTATCAGATGAGGCAAAAGCAAAGAGTGTGACATCAATACGGTGTGGTTGGACTGGGAACGGGAGGGATGTGCAAGAGATTGGCACCAGGGTTTATTATTTCGCGGAAAGTGATACCCATTTAGAGGATGGTGGAAAGGAGGACACAGCAGCAGTGCACGCAAGGACCCATTTGAAGAGGGTGAAGTTCACTTAATACATCTTGCTTCATTGTATTTTCTGCCCTTCGTGTTATTACTTGTACAAATGTTATATATGCTATGTTATGGTGATGGTTTGTGAAAAATATACATGTACTTGTTCATTAACAAGGGAATTCACGGAGTGTTTGTTTGGCAACAGCTTCTGATCCAAACAAACACCCTTTATTCTGACAGCGGCGTGTTGGACAGGCAACGATGTCAGATACGGTTCCTCAGTCACGGCAAAAATCTCGGGCACCTCGGAGTCATCGACGGAAACGAACAAAAGAACAGGAGGATGAGAGGGGGCACGCAAAAGAAATGGCTGTTGAACACGACTATGATAGGACACCAAGGGAGCCACGTTCAAAACGCGCAAGAACCAATGGCAAAGGCAAAGAAAAGGATTCTGAACTTGAGCTAGGCGAACTACCCAATGACTCAAGTAGACCGTTCGGCGACGAATTCATACCGTTTGCGGTCAGTGATAATGAAGCAGAAGCACCCAAAACACAGGACTCTCATCGCAGTAATGTGGAAATAATAAAAGAGAAAGCGCGGGAACGAGAATGGGACAAAGGGAAACGAGAAACACACGGGGATGGCTCGCGAGATGGAGGTGGTCGGGGAACAAAACGAACGTACGAAATGGTCTTTGATGATGAAGATTTGAGGGACCACAAAAAGCGCAGACAGGACTTTGCCCCTACTTCAAGAAAGGCTCCTTGGATTGCCAAAGTCGACTGGGACAGCTGTCGCAATGTTCCGGAGATGTATGTTTTGTAACTTTCCTTGACGTTGTGAGCTGATTTGCCACAGGTTGCATCGCGAGGTTGAGGCATTCGTTCGTTACATGTCACCAACTGAAGTCGAAGAGGAAATACGAGGACTGGTAATCATTCTTGTTTCGAATGCGATCACGAATGCATTCCCAGATGCCCAGATACTACCCTTTGGAAGCTATGAAACCAAACTATACCTCCCTAATGGGTAAACATTACATGTATCGTGTTAGAGTCGATACTAATAATTGCTCAGGGACATAGATCTTGTGATCAAATCAGAGTCGATGGCGTACAGCGATAAAGTGAATGTCCTACGGACCCTCGCTAATGTCATCAAACGCGCGCGGATCGCTTCCAAAGTCACCATCATTGCCAAAGCCAAAGTGCCTATCATCAAATTCGTCACGGTTTATGGCAGGTTGAACGTGGATATCAGCATAAATCAGGGTAATGGCGTCGTCGCGGGCGATATCGTGAACGGCTTTCTGACCGGCATGCGCGGATGTGGGTTTGCGCTCCGGAGTCTCGTCATCATCGCAAAAGCATTTCTAAATCAGCGGGCGATGAACGAAGTGTATACCGGTGGTCTGGGCAGCTACAGTATTGTTTGTATGGCAGTCAGCTTCCTCCAGATGCATCCCAAGATTCGCAGAGGGGAGATAGATGCAGAGAAGAATCTTGGAGTTTTGGTTATGGAGTTCTTTGAGCTCTATGGTTGCTATTTTAATTATGAGGAGGTAGGGATATCCGTGCGTAACGGTGGCTCATATTTTAGCAAGAGACAGAGAGGATGGTACGATTTCACAAAGAGGAACCTCTTGTCCATCGAGGACCCTACCGATCCTTGTGAGCTAAATCTTTTGAAAGTTTTCACATATGGTTCACCATTGCTCCCTTTACCACCAGCGAATGATATTTCCAAAGGCTCTTACGGAATTGCAAAAGTTCGGCAGACTCTTGCAGGAGCCCACGGAATCATGACATCAATGGCCTTCTTGCGGGCTGGGATCTTAGGTGCACGTAAGGAAGGGCGGACTTACTCTTTACGTGGACACAGGGAACCAGAGGACATGAGCATTTTGTCCAGTATACTTGGCGTCACCCAAGAGGTATAGCTCTCTTTATACTCTCAACGGATGTTAAACATCGCAACAGACTTTGAACAACCGACTATTAATTCAAGAAGTTTATGACCAGCGGTTGCTCCATAAGCTGCTCGGGACCTCTCCCAAGCCCCGTATAGTTGTTGCCGATGTCCTTGAAACTGCTACTCAGGACAAATCGTCGATGATTGCAAGCAGCAGCACACGGACCCGGGAGCGTAGCGTGGATATGGTGCTCGAATCCGGCGATGAGTCGCTACCGCAGGAACCCAGTGGTTCCTGTCAAGATAAGGACGAGCTTGGTAAATACCATATCGAGAGGCGGCGCACCGTACAGAGGAATGAAGCTAGTCAGTCAGATGAGCAACCCGAATTCACCACCGACGAAGATGACTCAGTAGATGAGGAAGAAGTGCACTATAATATGGGTCTAGATAACGGGGCCTCTGGTGATAAAATGCGAAGTATGACGAGCAAACGCAGATCATTTTGGCTTTCCAAGGCGATTGGGGTCGACAGTGCCGAAGACAGTAGCTAATGACATAGTATTACGGTGCATCAGAGAACCGGAGAAGTAGAAGTATTTAGCAAGGTTACAAGTCGGGGCCGAATAAGCTCGAAGTAGACAAAGTTAACCAAGTAAGTATATTTGGAGATGAGGGAGTTAGAACATCTTGGTGCATCAGATGGTTACTCACACTCACTTAATCTTGGTTTCATGCACAACCGTTGCTAGCCAGTCGTTGAACCTTTCTCAGTCGCTTGAACTTTGTTTTAGTGGCAATTCCATTGGCATTTGGAGATTTGCGACGTTCCAACTGGCGCCAATTGTTCTTGGGTTCTTCGTTCATTTGATTTCGCGGTCACAACGCTTCAACCCGCCGCATCACCAATTATCCACACCTCCGAGTCGTTTCAAATCTCAATAAAGTTTACCCGGTCAATGTACGTGGACAACTTCTGGTATGTCTCTGTATGCTAACCATGAGACTATAGGGCAACTTCGCGCGCGTACCCTCCTCCAGTCAATCTAAAGGAACGTATTGCTGCCCTCCAGCAGAGGAATGTCTCCCCAAGTCAACAGCAATTCGCTTCAAAGAACCTCCCGAGTAGTGGAACCGGATGTTTGCGCGACAAAATCGCTAAATTTGAGGAGAAGGGAGGCGTCCCTGTCCCACGAGGCAGCTTCGCAATGGGTGCGCCTCAGTTGGCAGAAAACGCACCGGCAAAGAAGCGTGGAGAGTTGTATGGGAATCGAGTGGGGAGGCCAGGCGGCTCGCCATCGAGTCGCTCTGGCTCACCTCTCCCCCCAGCGGACGACTCACCCTTGCCAAGGAAACGTTGTGTCTCTACCGGGGGTACACTCTTGAAAGGCACTCCTCCGAGATTCAAAACGGGGGTGCCTATTCCACCGCTTCCACCCACACCGTCGCCGGCTTCTCCTTTTGCTCGTCGCAACTCCCTAGCAGTTGATTTTGGTCCTACTCAACGTGTCGTCAGCCTCGGGGAGGCGTCTCAGCATGCAGATGAAGATATAGAATTTCCCTCACCTTCTCTGCCCACTTCCCCTTCGACGGAAGTAAGAGACCCCGTTGGAATTATAGCCCCGTCCCAGACCCTTGAACCTGTCACCTCATCAGATGATGCACTTCCCCAAGATATGGATACACTGTCACAGGCAGAGCAGGAGCCAGCGGTACTAGAGCTTGGCTTGCAGGCTGACTCTAATCCAGAGCCTGTGATAGCATTGGATGTCGTGACGTCATCTCAGTCCTCACCAGAAGTCGTAACCGTCGTGGAGGTGACTTCCGCTATCGAGCCTGATCCTCCTTCGGACGAGAAGCCTCAATCACCATATCATCGCTCACTGTCATTAGATGCATCTGTGATCGACGCTCAGCCTTCGGAAGTTGTCCTTCCCGACTCGTCTTCAACTATTTCCCATTCGCTAGTAGTCGCCCCCAATGCGGTTACGGAAGATGACTCGGTATTGGCTCATCCCCTGACGTCTACCATTACCTTGGGATCCGATGATGTCAATGACAAGGAGCATGATGACGTGGCTACATCATTACTAGTATCTCCTCCTACTGAGGAAAGTGGGACCATCTCTATCATCGTGCCTCATCCAAAGATCCAAGTACAACCCAGCCTCCCATCACCTGATTTAGAGATAGAGACTACCAAGCCTGAAGTCAAGCGCTCTTTCACGGCTATAGTGCATCACAAGGTCACAAAAGTTCCCGCTACCACAGCACCGACTTCATCCCTTTCCACACCTATAACACCACAAGTTGCGCGTGTGCGGCGGACGGGGATCACTATTGCTGCCGAACCGCTTTCGAGTCCGGCCTATGGAGAACTCGCCGTCCTGCTAGAAGAAGCAGCATTGCTTGAGATGAAACTAACTGAGGGGGATGGTTCAGACCTGGTAGAGGCCGCGCTTGCCAAAACCCCAACCTTCGACACTTTCGCAACCGACTTCCGATCCGTATCTTCCTCGACACTCACAGAACACGTCAAAGCCCCATCTACGGAACACGTTACAACTCCATTTGTGGAACACGTTAAAGCTCCATCTGCGGAGACCGCCTCCCTTTCAGAGCGTTCTGTATCTATTCCATCCATCCGAGAACCTAACATGGATGGGGACATCCCCGAGGAGGACGAGGGTGACGGGAGGAGTCTGGCTTCTACATCTGCATCACAACGGTCTCCTTCACATAGGAGGTATCTCTCGAGCATCAGGCGGCTGACTAGTCGTCGTTCGTCGAACTATATGCCTGGGGCGTACCCTCGGGATAGTATTTCAACATCCTCTGAAGACTCCGCCCCGGTCGCAACACCATCTGATTATGGAGATGGGTCAGGCTTTGGTATTACATGGCCAAGTGTATCTCCGAAGAAAGGCGGTGTGGGAAAGTTTGCGGACAAATTGTTCAACCGTAACAGAACCAAGTCGAACGTCAGCGTAGTGGAGACAGGTGTGTAAGCTGCTCAGAAGAAAAGCTTCGCATGGACTAAATTATTGTATGCCGTTCCTCAAGACCAAGGCTCGATATATAACTCGCCGAAGAGGTCGTTTATATTATCCCAGCCTCCGAGCTCATCCCCAACTAAAAGCCCTCCAAGTCGCCATGCTAATGAATTACCTAGCTCTCGTCCATCGCACTGGATGGTCTCACGGGACTCATCATCTTCTCCTGCTCCCAGTATCCTTGAGAAGGAAATCTTTGATGAATTTCCTTCTGTGCCACAGACGCTTCCTCCGGGCCCGCATCACCTATCTCCAGACCTCTCAGGAGTCGCAGTCCATCAATCGTCAACTCTCCCGGTCAAGGCTCGGAAACAGTCGCAACAAAGCTGATCCATAGTTTGAAGTGCTTCATCTTGAGTACCGAAGGAGTTAGCTAGCCTCGCTTCGCTCCTCATGCTGTCATGGCTTTGCTTTCGTTTGTGTATTCTTGCTATCTTTCAGTTTGAACTTTTGCTAGTAAATTTGTGTTTCGGTGTATAGCTTTTATATGCTTCAATATTAATATCGTCACGGCACCGGCGCCAGCCCTCGCCTCACTTATGCCTGACATGTTTTGTGTCCATTGAATTGAATGCGGACTAGTCTTTCCCATTTTGTGTTGGCAAATGACTGCTACCACATAATTCTACCATCAATGGATGTTCTTCGACTCCATCTTGACTCAATAACCATTTCCCCTTTTACCATGCCTTGAATGAATGATTTACTCATCTCCAAGGGTCTATCTTAAGCAGTCATACAAAACTCCATTAGCATCAGGAGGTCACATCAATAATTTCATACGGGTGAATCCTAATTTGGAGCCAGTTTCTCAATTTCCCATTATGGCGCAAAACCCGTCATTCAAAACAAAACAAAATTGTGCTGAGGTCTACTTTATGCCTCTACCCACTGTTGTCCCCTTCGGGGTGACATACGAAAAATTGGAACGATACAGAGAAGATTAGCATGGCCCCTGCACAAGGATGACACGCTTTCCCGGAGTGGTAGACCTACGGGTCTCAATATTTATTGCTCTTTTTTCTTGAAATCAAGACAAGTATCTCTGATTGGCCTTGTTTATCGCCATCTTATTCTTCGTCGCCGCTCAAGCGCTCACTTGGCAGTGGCAGCGACCGGTTGGCTTGCACCGAATGATTCTGAAACACGCAACCACTTTGCCGAGACAATTTCGAGAGTTCTGCTCAGAGACGAGGAGTCCGCACTTAAACTGCCACATCATTTCGTCTATCAACGGTTCCCAACTTATGTTGGTTTATGATTCCCCCGACCCACGGGTGTTAGCTTCCTGGAATACTTGCAGTCCATCAAGTCATTCTTCCTCCCCCACACAATGTATTTCCTGCTACGTCATTTGCGTGCGCATTGATACACGCTAACCTCCGAATCAACGCGTTGGGTGTCGCGTAAAGTGCAGGATGTTCTCGAAAGAACATATACCCAAGTTGTGGCTCCCGTAGCGATGAGTTCTGGCCTGAGCCTATCCATCTCATTCAGGCTGTGGTGGCAAGAACGAAAGCAGGTGACTTGACTAACAATCCAGGACGACGGGGTCATGGTCAAAGTCAAAGTCAAAGTCAAGAAAAAAACAACTTGCATTGGTGGCAGTAACGATTTGTGCCGTGGTGTACTACCAAGATAACAATCTACGATTTTCCACATCTGGTCGAAAGGATATGCTCATTCATCTGATACGGACGCTTGAATTCTCTTCCGCAGTCTGCACAAACAGCCTTAATCTTCCCCTCATGCACCTCCCCGACGTGGCGAGTGAGGTTATCCTTGTTGACGAGTGCCGAGCACCCGTCCCAGGTACATTTTACTTTGTCCTTTGCTTGGCTAGCCTGCACAACGGGGACAAACAGTTGCACGTCGGGTCTGAGTCTGGCTGAAGAACTTGATAGGACATGTTCCTCGAAATAGATGCCTTGGAAGGGTGGCACAGCGGGCTCATAGCCATAATCGGGCGTTCCACACAGCGATAGATCTAGGGACACATTGTAAGCGTTTAAGGAAAAGCTGTGAATGATAGGGAATCAACCAAGGTGAGGATCTACATTATCTGATGGCAATTCCGTGACACGCGGGTCGCAGGATGCCGAAAAGGCCTCCGAGTACATGCTGTGCTGGGGGTGAGTTACATAGTTGGCAGAACTGCGGGCGTTGTGGGGCAATAAACCTGTACATGGTAAGTGTCTAAGAAAAAGCCTGCGTATACAGCAACTCACCTTGGGGAGAACCTGTACCCTCTGACAGCAATCCCGTGACCCTGAATGATGTTCCATGGGGTGCAGGCTGTGGCACGAGGCAGTGAATGATATTGAGGTCATCGAATCCAGCTTTGGAGTCGACGGTGCTATTGCATCCGCCTGAATTCTCCGTTGTGGCATCTGACTGGCAGTTGTCAAGGAGTTCCCTAAAGAGGCTACGGACCCCTTGGATTTCCTCGTGCACGCGATACTCTAACCTGTCGAGGTGCTTAAGACATGACTGCAGGGCCAGTCTCGTTGAATGTTGGTCAAGGGCCTGCCCTGACCGTAAGGACGATGGGTTTTGTGGTGTCGATCTGGATGAATTCATGGTGCGTTCATGTCTTTTTTTACGATGCATGCGTAGGCTATCCATCTGTTCTGTAGACTCTAGGCGAGAGGTGAAGCAGTGTGAATGCGGGAGAATACTTGTTATTCTTGAACACCAAATGGAACATCACCCGAAGCCTTTATACCGTGTTCTTTACGCCCATGGCGCATCTGGCAGGCGTAATGTGGACTACTCTGATCCAACGAGTAATTTTTTGTACTAGCCTCATATCGTGTAGGATCAATTGGCAGGTATTTTGCAGTGCAAAGTGGAAGTATTGCTTATCGCTTCGAATCTGATCAGCTTGGCTGCTACCTGTCATAGATTCAGATTGCTTGACAACCATGCGCAGCCTGCTTGCTTCCAAGTGACGGCCAAATGTGATGTAAGTGAATTTCCTCACATCCGAGACATCCGAGCCCATGCGCTGTGTCACTGAACGACTCATTTGAGTTCAGGTAGGCTGCATTAGAAGTCAGCATGACTCAGAAGTGCACTGCTGGGGGGCGAATTGCTCAGCCGATATGCCTCCAAACCTGGGACTGCCTAGGAGCCGTCGCCGCACAAACCACCGGGATGACAATGTGCAACATAGGGTCTATGACCCCCAAAGGACCACATTCTGAAGCAAAAGAAAAAGAAAAAAACCACCGGGACGCTTTCCAAACGAGGAGGTCGGATAATCCTCTAGTGGCCGGCTTCTAAACATAGTCACACTGATCCTCCATGCGCGTCTCTCCTAGACAGCCCTTTTCCATTGATTCCGCGATGTAGAGTCAATTGCCGTCTGCATTTGCTCAATGACATGTAATTCCATTGGCACAATCACGCTAAATTTCACTGACACTACACCTGTTGGTTGTCTTGACTGCAACCCTACCAGCCATAAAATTTACTTCTCTTTGGCGCTTCAATTAACTTTGCTGAGCGCCTCGTCTGATAATGGCTCTTAATTAGGTTTTGTTCTGACATCAATATAGGAACCATCAACCATCAGCGGTCAGTTGATCATGTCAGGTATGATGATGACGGTGGCAGCAGAATTGTATTTTTGGAAGAGACCGTCTTTGACGCATCTTTTTTTTCCTCCAATTTCTGTCCTATTGAGAGTATACTCTATGCAGGACAATACATTCTAGTCTACAGGACCCCTGGCGCATCATTTACATTGTGTCATCCAGATGTCACAGTAGTGCTGTTGGAAAACACTGCCAACCGGTTAACTCGCCTACTTCCAGGCATCGGCGGCAGCACTCACTTATCCCATCCTATAAGGCATACTGTAAGTAGTCAAGACTTGTCATCTGCTTAACCATTACGTCAAAAGGCAGTGATACTGAGTACTGCAAGCTCGTGTCTTAGTATCTCGGACAGCAATCATGTAGATTATGTAACTCTATACGACTGTCCAGATCTACCCCGAGGGTTTGCCGAGGGTCATCTACTACTATTGTAGTAGCGCTGGGAAGCGTCAGTCCCCGACTTCAAAAAATGACGATGGATTGGCAGTGAACAGTCTATTGGTATATCACAATTGTCGAAGTATGTACACCAAGCAGGTACTTCCAGATCAGATGCAGCACTACAAACTCGTCACTGACCTTCCTTTTGCTTTTTGAATCGTGGAGAGCTTTCTTAATGTAAGTTGTGCATGGCAGCAACTGTATACGCCACAAAACAAGTTGATACATGTGGGAGCCATGAGGGTCGCGACTGCTAGGTCCTAGACAGGCTGATACTATGTCCTTGACAGAGCGCAAGACGATAGACGGGTAACAAGCACGCCAGACTCGTGAATGAGAATCTAACAGAAAACAGCCATTAAGCAACAACTCAAAAACAAAAAAAAAAATACACGACACCCAAAATGTTTGCTCCAGCATGAGATGGGTATAGTGCGTTACCAGGCATGATCAATAAGTGAATTGCACACTCAGCAGCAAGCAAAGTACCCTGTGATCTTGTGTAAGTAGGTGGGACAGCCTGAGGCGCCGTCAGGAGACTCTCGAAGAGGATATCATTCGATATGCTTAAGCTCGGCGTCGAGAAGTGAAATGCATTGACGCTTGCCCCATTTCGCACATCTGATATTTTAGTACCAACACGCAGAACAGTACTTAGAACAGGTGCAGACAATGCAGACAAATTTTCTGCATTGCAAACATCCGAGTCAGTGTAAGAAAACTATTAAGGATTATCTTTTAGTCTGGATTTAATTCGTCAATAAAACAAAGATACGGAGAGAAACTAAAATTAAAGGACATACACAAGTTTTATTACAGAGACGATCATCGACCTCGACATCATCGTCATCGATGGCACCGATCAACTAGTACAGTTTTCTCGAAAGGGTTCCCACGCGTCAGCGTATAGGTGCTTGGGTCCAAAAGCTTCCTACTAGCGTGGGAAGTCGGGAAAATAGCACGATGGATTCAGTTGTTCTCGAAACCAGTCTCGGGGACATTCAGCTTGAATTATACTGGAACCATGCCCCTCGGGTGGGTTTATTCTATTGTTTTGCGCCTTTACTTTGACTGAACTGATCAAGATACCATCCTAGACGTGTCAGAACTTTGCTGAGCTTGCAAAACGCGGCTACTACAACGGTGTTGTGTTTCATCGAATTATCGCCGTCAGTCGAGCTTTTTTTCTACAGCAAACGTATCTATATTCATGACCAATCATGCTTGTAGGATTTTATGATCCAAGGTGGTGATCCAACTGGAACTGGTCGAGGTGGAACGAGCATTTATGGTCAGAAATTGTACGTATATCGTTAATCTTTATCCCAAACGTAAACATATGACATGTGCATTGTGCACAGCGAGGATGAAATACATCCAGAACTACGCTTTACGGGTGCTGGAATCCTCGCAATGGCGAACTCGGGGCCCAACACCAACGGTTAGATTCCCGCTTTTTTATATTATCCACTGCTTGGAATGTAATGGCCCACTTCTAGGATCTCAGTTTTTCATTTCGTTGGCACCCACGCCCTACCTGGACGGTAAACACACCATTTTCGGCCGGGTGAGCTCAGGCATGCGTGTTGTGCAGAGATTAGGTGCTGTTGCAGTTGATGCGCAGGATCGGTAAGTCATCCTGCGTTAGGATCTTCAGAGATACTTGACCACTTGTTAGACCAAGAGAAGATGTGAAGATACACAAGGCTCGGACGATGTGATTGTCCGTGTATTCTTACGTTTGCCTTCGAGCGGCATGCTAGAAGTCTGCGCTTTTGTTGGACATAAATGTCTTATCTTGGACACTGGCCACCTGTTCTTGCAGAAGTACAGTCTTACGTGGAATGTTCTATTTTTTTCCCAGACTGTCGTGGTTCAAACGCTCAGGATTATTGAAGTGAGAGCTCGATTGATCTTCTTTTACCAAATCTATGACATGACCGCTGTCAACTTGAACCGAGCAGGGTCCTGACATTGTCACACCATCGCATCATTATGTCGAAAATGATATCTGACATCCAGTTTCAATGCGCGACAAATTTGAAATGCGCATGCGTGTTGAATGCTGAGTAGGAGCTATTGTCGAAGGACCAATCGAGTCACCGGTAAACTACGTTTGGTAAGGAGAAGACAACGGAAAGAGGCAGAGCTAGACACTGGTCGATATATATACATTGAAGTTGAGATAGGAGGAAGTATCGCGTGACGTGACACGGAGTGACAGAACGCGCTCGGGCATCAAAAGTGCGAGAGTCTGGCTGACACAGTCTGCTGATACAGTCCTGACAGTAATCTTAAGGGTTTACTCCATCTACCATAGGACCGAAAGACAAATACTGCACGTCCTTACCGCTTGGCAACTACTAGCACTTTCTCGATGCTATCTGAGCGCATCCTCCCGACCCGTAAAGCAGCAAAGCAGGCTTCCGCTGTATTCGCAAACCAGCTCGATTCGCCAGGCCACTCTGATGACGAGCCCGAGCCCTCAGACTCATTTGGGGGGCCTCCATCGCGTAGGCAGCCTAATGTAAAATATCGCTATAACGCCAAGGGCAAATTCCGTGCTTCACCGCTAAAACAGACAGACCACTCGTCACCATCTCCCAAGCGTCAGTCCAAACCAAAACCCAAGCCTAAACCCAAGCCTGTAACACCCTCACACTCCCAGCCATCCGCGCATTCGAAGAAACGCAAGGCCCCGGCTTCTGAATCTGGTTCGGATAGGGAAGGCACAGTAAGCAGTCTCACAACCCTGTCGCCCTCACCATTTTCGAGCGTTCCTACAAGTCCGCTTATCTCAACCACGGATCTTCCCCCACGTTCCATAATCAGTCATTCCACCCCACCGCCTCAGAAGCTTAGTAGGGTTAGGGGTGGTTCCACGCGCTCTCTTGGCGTATCCAGTTCCAGCTTCTCACATCCCCGGAGCCAAACTTCCCCAAGGAAAAGGAAGGCAGGAAAGGCAAAATCATCTGACCGAGGTGATGGACATGGCTTCGGCAACGTCGATACTCTAGTTTGGGTACTGGTGAATGAATTGGGAGTCATTATCACCTCGGTCCCGCATGACGACGATGATATCGAGCTTCTGGAAAACCGCATGTGGTGGCCTGCCAGGGTGAGCATTCCCTGACACGCTGAAAATGTCTCAATTCAAACAAGCAAATGGTTAGGTCGTCCAAAAACAACCTCTCTGCGTGACCCTCTTTGGCGACCTGACATTATCTCGAGAACCTTCGACAATTTCATCTCCATCCGAATCCAACGTCCAGCCTATTCATGACCTGTCTGGCGAAAAGCGTTTTTCCCGAGCAACTTTTCAAGTCTCATCTCTCACCACAACTGGATCCTCAAACTCTTCTCCTAGCAAGAAAACAAAGACAGACATGTGCGAGAGATGGGAGGCAGCAGTGAAAGCTATGGAGGATGCAGATGGACTCAAGCGTGATGGCATGCCTGAGATGATTTCCGCATACACTGGGGGGACATTTTCTTCAGAAGAAGACGATATAGAGGACCTACGTTCAACCAAGAAGGCTAAGGTTCTGCCTCGTACTGAGTTTGAGACTCTTATGGACCGCGCTTGGTCTCCTCCGCCCCCGGACCCCATGCTCCAAATACCAGGCGAGCTCGTTCTGGCGCAGGCACTACGGACGAGAAGTAACAGATACTGGCCCGCTCAGCTTATAGCATACGTTCCACCAACCAAGCCAGGCGGGAAGGAACGCTATCGGGCCAAGTTTCTGGATGAACAAGAGTACAACCTCACCCGGGATAAATTCTGGACCTCTGAGGAAGAAGGCTTCGTTATGTGTGACTTGGGCGAGTTCGAAAGCGCCGTCCAAGACACCGAGGCTCCGGACTCGGAAGATGAACCGGAAGTCAGGACGCGGAGCCCTAGTCCAAAGTTGACCGACCCGCCTCCTAGCGCAGATGCTTTCGCTGAGTTGTCGATCCATGCGCAGCTGACATACGTGAAGCCTGTACTGAACGCTATCCTACAAGGGAAGTACACCCCGGCAGGCAAGAGCCATGATGCTTTCATGCGGGGAGGTGCGGCTAGATCCAGTTTAATGAAGCGGGCGGCGGTGAGAGGAGGTCTAGACCCGAACGAGGTTAAGCAGTCGCAAAAACTGATTGCACGGTGGGCACTTGGAGAAGAGTATGCCCGTAGAACCAATATAGAATTCAAACCTAAAGCGGCGGTGGTGCCACCCCCGGAGCAAGATAGCATAACTACTTTGGCCACCAATGGCGATGGGTTGGCAGACGCTGGCGTCGAAAGCGAAATAGCTGCAATTTCCGATAGGGCAGATTGCAACATTTCTCAGCCTATACCTCCCAGTGACGTTGGCAATCAGGTCAACGACACTGAAGCAATGGCAGTTAACAAAACTGAGACTGGAACAACAGACGAGACATCTGCATCCTCCGACACCATGGTCCACCCTGACATTCCTCAACCAATACCTCCCAGTGACAATAGCAATCAGGTCGACGACCCCAATGCAATGTCACTTGACAAGTCGCCAGACAATATACCTGCAACTTCCGACAGTGCGAGTCACGACATACTGTCTCAGCCCATACCTCCCAGCGATACTAGCAACAAGATTGATGACGATACCACAACAGTTGGCAAGCCTAGCCAGGTTGGCTCTTTATTTTTTGCCTTTGCATTTCTTGTGTTGATATTTTTGTATAGGCTGACGATTCCCCAGAGCCGAAGACGACTGACCTGGCTTCTGCGCCAAAGGAGATCATTGCAGAGCAGGTAAGATCTATCGCAGACTCCTGAGTTCCCCAAGATGTTTACCTTTGATTGCAGCCGGATTCTAGCGGTCACTCTGACTTGCCGCATACTGGGGAGGTAGGCTAGCTATATCGCAAATACCGCCCGGGATCATTCATCATTTCTACAGATTGACCATGTGCCTGCACAGGACCAACAGCAGCCAGTTGGTTCGCATGAATATGAATCACTATCAACCCTCGATAAACTTGATGTGTGTCTTATGTTCTGGGATAACCATTTGTCACTGATTAAAACATTGTGTACCCACAGTACTGCGTGAACATTCTTCTCCCTGAGGCAATCCAGCAACTACTCCTGTGGCGGTCGGGTGAGCGCACTACAGCTGCTCTCCTCTCACACCCAGAGGAAGAAAGGCTGCATGAGCGCGGTTCAGCAAAGGCGCAGGAGACAGACTGGGTATTTGACCTGCTCCGCCTAAGGGAAGCGCAGGCGCGGTTGTGGAGCGTGGATCTGAAAGCTAAAGACAAAGCGAAGAATAAAGGAAGCGAGGCCAGGGGTGGGACGCGTTCGCGACCTCGCAAGACCACTGTACTGCGATGAGGAACTTCTAAGGAGCATCTTGCTTAAGCTCGTTTGGAACGTATGGATGTAGTTTCGACATAGTATTCTGTGTTAATACGGGAGCTGTTTTTTTCGATTCAAGGACTGTGACTTTTCTGCTTTTTTTCAGGTTGGCGTGCGTATGATCATTGATAAACTAGTATATCAGTCCATTATATGATACTTTAGGACTCCCTGGAAAGGTAGTGACCGATGCACTTCATATAGTACACCATCCAATGAGGCCGAGCGGCTGCTGAGCGAAAATTATGATAGTCCAAGTCGATGAAAGAACTGCCAGAAATTCATAGCAGGTCACTCGCACGCGATCATTCAGCATGAAAGTAATTTATTACTGCCACGAGTTCGTTGCCTATCCAATTAGCCAGATTGATCGTGAACGGTCGTGAAAGGATAACTTCGGGAAGCTGGGTTCCGCGCGGTGGCTGGCCGCGGCTGTGAAATTCTACCTCGTCATTTACATACACCTTCCTACTGTGTACGTCTTTGTAAAGTGGAGCATCGATTGCTTTACCGCTGGGCCCTGGTCTATGCCACCTACGATATTCTCTAATTCTTGGCTTACTGCGCGCCGTTTTGGAATAGTTATTGACGCTGGCTCGTCGGGTTCAAGACTTCAGATATATAGCTGGGAAGATCCCGATTTTGTGCTTAGCGAGCAGGGAGATGATGTACGAGACAAATTGCCCAAGGTAGAGAAGGGCGTTCAGGAGGGAGATGATTGGATAATGAAGGCTGAACCAGGTGTGTACACGTCTGATATTCTGCTCGTCACAATTCAACTGGTTCTGTCACGTAGGTCTTTCTACATTCGCAGACAACCCAGAGGGCGTCTACGAATACCTTGCGCCGCTACTTAAACATGCGCGCTCTCAGATACCTCCTTCCCTCGAGTCAGAAACTCCTCTTTTCCTCCTCGCTACCGCTGGTATGCGCCTTTTGACACCGGTGCAACAGGCGCGCGTGCTTAGTGCCACATGTAGGTATCTCAAAAGCGCCTCGAGCTTCCGGATAGAAGGCGAATCGAAGGACGGTCCGTGTGGGTCCAGTGTACGAATTATCACTGGCGAAGAGGAAGGGTTGTATGGATGGATAGCAGTGAACTATCTCATGGATGGGTTTTATGGAAAGGACAAGAAGACGACTTATGGTTTTCTGGACATGGGAGGCGCTTCGACCCAGATAGCTTTTGAGCCATCTAACACGCTTTCGGGAGACAAGGAGAACCTGGTTGATGTCCGGTTACGACTACTTGGCGGAGACGACGTCAACCACTCGGTGTTCGTCACTACGTGGTTAGGTTATGGTACCAACCAGGCACGAGAGCGATATGTTACGAAGACCATCAAGTCTTTCAAAGAGACTTCGCTCGAGACGTCAGAATCATCATCCATACCTGACCCGTGCCTTCCAAAAGATCTGATACTTTCCGAGACATTGCCTCAGATTGATGGGTCGCATTCAACACATCTACTTGCTGGGACGGGCTCTTTCACCCAGTGTCTGGATCGTACTGCTTCCCTCCTCAACAAAAATGCGCCATGCAATACTGCTCCATGCCTTTTCGACGGAGTGCATGTTCCTGCCATCAACTTTACTTCCTCCCATTTCATTGGTGTTTCCGAATACTGGTATTCATCTGAACATGTCTTCGGGCTAGGCGGCCCGTATGATTATGTGCAGTACGAGCGCGCTGCGACGCAGTTCTGCGGTATGGATTGGAGTGGTATAGTCAAACAACATGAGCTGTCGAGAGCGCAGGGCATACGAGGCGGCGATGGGGAAGTCATGGAAAACGGAGAGGTCATGGAGGTCGGGAAGTGGGGCAAGAATGTGGAGCTTCCGAGGTTGCAGATGCAGTGTTTCAAGGCCGCTTGGATAGCCAATGTGCTACATGAAGGAATTGGGATTCCTCGGATAGTAGACCCGGAAGGAAACTCCACCACGATTGGAGAACAAGTGGCACAACAAGCTGAAGCGAAGGGTTTGGGAAGACCTATGTTTCAATCTGTCGACTCTGTCGGAGATATCGCCATTAGCTGGACGCTGGGTAAAATGGTGTTAGAAGCAAGCAAGGAAATCAAACCGTCTTCAAGCAGTAGTAGGCCGCTGGCTGATCCTATAGACGATATTCCTGCTAGTACATCCAACCCTCCTATCAAACCCATTCGACCGTTCTGGGATCTCGACGGGTTGTTGGAAGAGCATGTCTCTCCACATCTGCCGACATCTTTGACCCGTGAGTCTTTGGGATTTCCACCCATTACTATACTCTCCTACGCCATTATCCTCATTGTGGTGGGCTACATAATCTTTCGCCTACGACATCCATTGCGCGTTGTTCGGAGGCGTTTCTTACGCAACTCATTTAAACGTGACTTGCATGGAGCCTACGCGATGGAGGAAGGGATAACGATAGCACGTCCACCGTCGCCCTCAAATTCCTCTTTTCTACCCCCGTCCCTGTTGCGACCCCTGCGCCGCCTTGTGTCCTCATCGACATCATCATCACGTCGTCCGCGTTTACCTCCCATCTCTACCTCACTTCAACCTCCATTGCTTCGACACTCTCAAACCTCGACACTCTCACCTCCTCCCTATCACAATGCTTCGGACGGATTCAGCACATCTACTTCTACGTCGCATTCTCACTCTCGCGCTTCGTCACCTACGACTACCACCGCTCCTGACGACACGATAATGACGAGCAGCAGGTCTTCGATTCCTTCCATCAACCCACGTTCGCGAAATTCATCGTATATGAACTTGACGCTGTTTCCAAGGCAGACACTTTCTCGTGCAAACAGCGTATTACAGCTACCTGACGAGTGAATTGACATTGGACTGGACCCAGAGTATTATTATTGCAGTCGACAATACGGGGATATCTTATTACTTCAAGTTGTAGATGGTGTAATTTATACCTCGCGTACTTTAGTCGATGTACTTATGCAGCCAACTGACTTTTTTGGGAATCCAGGTTCCATGTGTACGTACGTAACTGCATAGTTAGTTCTTCGTTCAACGATTTTCAGTTGCGACTCTCTCGATGGGTCTGTCGACCAAATCATCTAAAACGCAGTTATAGTGATATCAAGTTGAATCGATAAATGGCATGCTATTATTACCCGTCAAAAAGTTCTAGTCAACACTTCCTTGCCTTCTCCAGCAACTTCAAGGGTCCGAAATGGGCCATGGCTAGCTGGCTGGTGAGCCCAACTTCCTTTTCATGATAGTGGCGTCCTGAGTGGCAAGAAGCTCCGGGTCGGACATGAATTTTCGAAAACACAACTAGGAAATTTCGACTGCTGGCAAGGGGGGAAATCTCCCGCAAGGGCCCCAGCTGGGCTCTCGATCGGATTTGCAGCTTGACTGTACACCCAGACTCCTTATAAAATTCGGTTTATTGTCGGAGAAACCGCACTTGGTTTTATTTGGTCTGTGGCTGTCGGGGACACACACACGCCGTTGCGTCGCAAGCCTATACTTGGTTCCACGTGGTAAGTAACTACTTATTCACTTCGAAGATATCGAAATAGGTTGATCTAAACTTCCATGGCAAGCATCCAAGACGTGTCGCCGACAAAGTTGCCCTCTGAGCGTGCTCCGCTCCTTCCAGAGCGGCAGGATGCAATAAGCAGTGAACGCCAATTTTCCCCGTTAACGCTTCTAATCCCGCTAGCTGTCGCGACACGACTTACTTCGACGCTTCCTGCAACGACATTATTGGAGGTTATCCAAACAGTCATCTGTCGGCTGTGGCTCACAGCAAATGACAACTTCCCACCAGGCGGGGAGATATCCAAGGAACTATGCGCAGTTCCAGAGGTGGAGAAAACATACTCTGCCGTCATTTCGGCCATCTTAATTGGCGACGGGCTTGCGGGTGCGGACGCTGCTACATTTTCTGCCCAATCTAATGTTCAACAGCTATGATCGCATGCAGTGTGATTAGCCATATTAGCTCTAGACTTGGAAGAAAACAAGTCATCCTTGGCGCAGTTGCCGTTAGCTTTTTGGCCTATTTTCTTATGATCTGCTCCCAGTACTTGTCTGGATGGCTAGGAGCAACTGTTTTGGCCGCCTCTCTATTACTGCAAGCATTCGGTAATCCCCTGATTATGATGTTCATGGTAAACATCTACACCGTTGATATCACCAGTGCTGAGGATAGGTAATGTATAATTGTGATAATCAATCCTCTTTGGACTGACCGGATCTTCAAGAACACCCGTTTTGAGTGCCATTAATGGATGGGCTATCCTAGGTAAGCATAATCCTTTGCATTTACACAATCCCCGTTAATCTACGTGTAAAGGCCAATCAGTCTCCTTTGCTATCGGTGGACTTGTCACCACCAAGACCAATAACCCGCTAATCGTATATTACATCTGCATTTCCGTTCTCGGGGCCATATTCGTCTACGTCTTAGCTTTCCTCCCCGAATCATTGCCAAAAGAGAAACGGGATGAACTACGTCGCCAGCGCCTTGCTCAGCAGAATGTAGAAGCAAGCGCCCATCGAAATTTATGGAGCCGCCTCATATCTACGGTAGCCATTGCGTTCGAACCTCTGAAACAGCTTGTTCCTGCCCGCAAGGAAGATGGCAGACGGAACTGGCGAGTAGTGTATTGTGCAATTCATATCATCATCGCGATGCTTGCGGACTCGTATACCCCGGTGGCCCTTACGTTGTTGTACACAACGAAATACAAGTACAACTCTGCTGAGGTAGGCCGAACATTAATCACTGGAGCTCTACACTCATGTAACTTAGACCGGAATTATGTTGACAACACTGAGCTTGAGCGCTGTATTCTGTCTTACATATACGATACCCTCGCTGATTCGCGTATTGCGTCCGATTTACGCCAGGAAGGTCGTTCTTCCCGAAGATCAACAGGACCCTAGCGATGACACTGCTGTATCTACGTCTACAGACCTTCTCGATGTCCATATCACCTTCGTCTCCTGGGTCATCAATGCTATTTCCTATATAATAGCGTCTGCAACGACGACTCATGTTTCACATCTCATAGGTGCGAGGTCTCAAATGCAGCAATGCGTGTATTGATGCTTTGTGAAGCCGTGACCGCTGTCGGTTTCAGCGCAGCACATGTTCCCATCACTCGAAGTCTCGCAGTATCATCGGTCGACCCCTTGAAACAAGGTACGTATTTTGAAGCTGCAAACATGCGGTTGATAACTGGCAGATTGCGTTGGATAGGAGAGGTACTAGCTGCTATCGAAATGATGTCCAGCATTGGAGCCTTCCTCTCTCCTCTTGTCATGGGCGGCATCTTTACTGCGTGAGTCGATTGGTTTTCAATCCCACACTGTCTGCTTATTTCCTTGTTTAATGCAGCACGATCTCGAGTCAACCGATGTTGGTGTTCTATATTCACGCGGTAAGCTTTATTTGCAGGTCACTTGTGCATGATGTTTAACGTGTTTATCGCAGGCGATCGTGATGGCGGCTGCGTCGCTACTCTTTCTCGTCAGAGACTCTGATCGTTATCAGAAGCCACTACAGACACAAGACTAATCAAACTGTCAAGAACTTTACCATATACTAGAGAAGGTGCAATGCACCGCAGGAGGCATGAATTGGAATTAGTTGTGATTTTTCACCTAGCCCGTGATATTTACATGCCAAGTACAGGGGTACAATGTGACCCTCGGGTCTATCGTCCGCGGTGTCAGGTAAATTATGAGGGTATCACTAGACAAATTCATGAGCCCGCGTGAAAGATGGTGCAACGTTGAGAAAGCCTAGTAACTTAATGCTGTCTGTTCATTATTGCTTGTATGTTCTCTCTGCCACCTTGCTCCCAATCATCCCAACAATGAGCGAGAACAACGGTATCCCTTGCATAGTGTTCTTCGTCAAGACTACCCCGAGGCATCTCACGACCATTATGTACCTTGGCTTTGTCCTTGCCTCCAGGAAATACACGATGCCATTTCATGATTCCCTCCTTCTTGAAGCCGAGTCTTTCAGCCGCACGAATAGAAGGTGCGTTCACAGAGCTGCATTGCCACTGAACCCTTCGCAGGCCCAAACCGCCCTGAGACGGCACTTGGAGCGCATACTGCAAAAGAAGCCCAACAGCATTGGAATTGACATGCGTCCTTTGAAATTGGGGAAGGATGATGATATATCCAATTTCTGTGCATAGATGCAGAGAAGAAGAGTTCATATAAGACATCATCCCAGCTAGCTCGCCTTCCTCGTCTGCTGTAGAGGGTGGTTTTGTTTTATCTATGATGGCGAATGATACCATTCCTGGGTCGTGGTGGACTAGGGTCTCGAGGAAATTGGTGTTGAAATCTTGGATGGTTTGGAATGGGCCGGTTGGCATGTGTGCCCATAGTTCTGGGTGAGATGATATGATGGAACATAATGGAGAGGAATGGGTTGATGCCTGTGGTAAGTTAGCTTGGTTATCTAGTGTCGGATTGTGATAATCGGCTTACTTTGAAAGGAGTCATCTTGATGCGTTCATTCGATAACTCCCGCACTGGGAAACAGAAATTGAGGTCCTCCGAGACAGTCATGGTTGCTGTGATGAAAGAGAGAGCTGACTAGATAGATAATTACATATGCAGTCAAGTGATGACTCCTTCCTTCCGTGGGAGAGCACCATCGGACCGCTTCGAAGAGATATCGCTGCGGGCACTGAGGCGTTCGGGCACAGTACACGGAGCATGCAGAGATGCGACACTGTCAAGCACAGGAATGATTCACTGCCAGGAGTGGCACAGTCACTACTTGGTACTGTGCAGAAGAATCTAAATTACTTTTTTCGTGCTCAACATTGACTGTTACCCGGAACCGACATTGCGCCATAATGAAATCGCGGCGAAAAGGCGTAGCGTCCAACCATCGTCGAGTCAAAAACTCGGAACAGTGCGAGTGGATATTCGACCCCTATGATAGCACTGTTTTTACATAAATCACAGTTCTCGAGCCCCTGAGTGTCGGATCGTCTATATCATATTTAGCAACTGCCAAGACACTCAAGCCATCGCGAACGGTTCGATCGAGGCGGTACGCCGAAGCAGACCACCTCATTCGAAGAACCGGGTGCATTGCAAACTGGCTTCGATGTCCACCACGAGTATCAAGCACTGATTCATGGGTCCCGCTTGGAGGAACAACCATCCAAGTCTGTCGATCACCCCGAAGCGAGTACACATGCTACAGACATCAACGGCGTCCTACTCGTTCCAACTCACCCCGAGGCCCGCTCATTTCATAGAACTGTTCCATCTCCCCCACACAAATCGCACATTGCACTCGTTCCCTGCAAGCTGCATGGCTTGGATTTCTTTTACGGCGGACATTCCGAACATCCGAGGAAACATCCCTTATCCGCACCATCATTCATCTCTCGTATCTATGGAACCGCAGGGCGAACGTCATCAGTCTTGGAATAGTACTTCTCGACGACAGCCTCATCAACGCCATCTAGACCTTCATAAAACGCAGTGTATATCCCTCGCACATGATCATGATCGGATTCAGATCAGACAAATCATGTAAAATGAGTCTATCCGCACTCAGTTGGAAAAAAAAAGGTGGGGTGGAATGGTCGTGTCAAAGAGAGTTTGCGAGATGACAATTCATTAAACGGTGTCTTCGTGCTTCACGGAAGTTGCTGTATTAATGAATGACATGTGTATTCACAACTCTGCGGTACCACGTTGATGTCTGATTCAAAAATGTCACAAGCTGTCATTATTGCGACCACCCTGCTACAACGAATCCACAAGTTACATGAACGAAATGAGGTTACGGTACGATCATAAACGCCGGCAGAAAAAAAAAATGAAAATGAGTGGAAAATTAGCGCTACAGTGCTGTCAGTATCGTACAATGCAGGGGCAATGCATATGCGTACATATGAATGCATAGAGTCTATCCAAAGTCTATCCGACAAAGACAAACGTAAAACAGTAGAGCAAGCCAATGAAAAAAAAATCATTATCCCAGAACATACGTAAATGTCACGACCGGTGTCGTATATGAACACCCCTGGTCGTGTCTAAAGAATGGCGTCGTTGTAGCTTGGTCTTTGAGGAAAACTTCGGGGCTTTGGATACTTTTGATAGATCAGACGCAAAGCTAAAAAGCCTGCTGAAAAACGGTCGCTTGAATCCCATGCTGCCAGATTGAGGAGACGATGGCGATTTAGTGGTCGACGTGGCCGTGTAAAGGGAAGGCACGGGGCCGGGCTAAAACAATACAAGTCAGCCAAAATGAAACACAATCACAACAACGAGAGATAAGCACTTTGCTGGTGACTTACCAAGACCTTCACCTTCTGGCCAGGAGTGGGTATAACATAGTACGTGCTGCCCGACTCGCAGCTATCACCCTCGCCTATCGGCGAAGGCGCTCTCGACCGATCTTCCCTCGAAAGGGGCCCTCTCATCCCATACCGCGCTTCTTCATGAATAGACGCGAGATGACTATGAGCAGCGGGGTATGGGGCAGGAGTAATACGCGGGTACTGTGGAAACCCTGAACCCGTGGGCGCAGACACCGTATACGTCATGCCTGGTGCCTTAGTTGGGGCATAAACAATAGTCGGTGGAGCATAATGATCGGTAGCGTGGTGAGGACCGGGTGCATATACGATCGAAGGCGGAGGCCGATGTCTCGAATGCGAATGTGCGGGATGGTGCTGCTCGTATTGTCGAGGAATGGGCTGTGAATGCGAGTAAGTAACTGGCGGGGCAGCACTACCATGATGGCTGGGAACGTGTCGTGGCAAGGGTGTGGCCAGGATTTCTACAGCGTTTTTGTGGGGCGGGGATTGCAAGGGTTCGGGCCGGTAAGGTTCTGAAGCTCTACGTGGCCGATATTTTTCGTTTCTCGAGTCATAGGGAGTGGCGTGTGGGTCAGAGGGAAGGATTTGGATTTCTTCAGGTTCTAAATCTTCAGGATCTGCACGTGCAGAGGAGTGACGATACCCTGTGTGCTCGGGGTGGCGAGGACCCCGTACAGGATATGCATCAGCAGCAGACCTCGAGCGGTCATGTGCACGGTGGTGATGGCTGTGTTGAGGATGGAGATGAGAACTGGAACTATGACTGCTTCCTTTGTGAGAGCCACCATTATCATAGTGCCAGTGTGAGATAGGAACGTCGCGTCCGTCCCCATACTTCAACATCATCTTCGGAGGCAAGGAATGCGAGCTGCCGTTGTCTGAGCTAGACTCGTCGATATCTATATCACTGACGACGGATGGGGGACTCTCTGGGGAATAGAACTGGGAATGGAATGGCGAGTGAGAACGGACCCAGTGCTCAGTACGTTCCCGGGAGTTTCTAAAGACCTGGACAGCCTCTGGGGAAGTTGTATACTCTGTCATGAGGGGGTCGTCACCACCAAAGTGTCATCAACCAGATAACCCTGCGCAGAGGAGAAGTTGGAATTAATGAACACCGAGGCGAAAGAAAGAAAAAGATGATCAAGTGCCGCTGGTTTTATATAATAAGGGCTGCGAACCTGACTGAATCATCAGATCCCGTGCCAGTTACGAGAAGCGACGAGCACTAGCCAGTAGGGGCTGGGATCCCAGCGCTATCCTAGCTGGGTTGCGAGAGATTTGCTCGCCATGATTAGACTTCTGCAAGCGACTTATTTCCGATCCGTCCAGTAAGAAATTTTGCGGATTATCGGGAAATTATTACGCTTTCATCGGGTTTGGCCATTGATCAGGAAACGTGTTTACAGCGAGGCAGATCCCAGCCAAGACAATTGCCATTCCCAAGTTCATCCACACAGCTTTCTGAGAGTAAGACTCATCAAGCTAAACTGGTGCCTGGCAAGGCATAAATTCTTAGCGATCCTGTGGGAGCACTGGAGGTGATATAATCCACTAGGTGCACCTTCTTTTCCGCAGCTGCACGGCTTCAGTTGACACACTTCTTTACTTCCCAAACTGTCCACCTTGGTCTGTGAGAGCAAAATTATATCCGCACAGGCTGTGGCATCTTATCAGGAGTTAGAATGATGATAGCCGCAAGCATCCAACAATGACCTTCCCAATCTGATTGCATCATTAATCACTCAGAGCAGGATCCATACAGCAGAGCCCATTAGTATGTGCACATAGCTTTACAATGATGACCCAAAGAGTACCTCTCTTTCCCTTGCTCTCACATGCTTCCACCCATGACCCTTCCGATATTTCCCAGCACGGTGACGGTTACGCATGACTTGTATCAGTGCTGCGGAGGAGCAAGTCCGCTCGAAGGGCAGAACCCACTGGGGGCACAGCTAGACACAGTTATGGGACTGATGTCAAGCGTAGCCGCAGGATTCGTCATGGATGAGGCAGGCATAACAGCAGGTGCAATAAACCGGCCCCCCGTCCGCCCTGTACCTGTATGGAAACAGGATTTTTTCCTCATGGACGGTCTGTGTACCAAGATTAGTCCCATAGCATTTGAAATAATACACATCTCGACGATCGTCCCGATCAGCGGAGGAACTGCGCCAGCGTGGCCATACGCCTTTATATGATAGCAAAGTCCATATCACAAGTCCATGACAATCAGAAGAAGTTCATAATCATTGAAAGACAGGGGTCCATCAAATTACCTGTGCCCAAGAAAGCATGCTCCGAGCTCGTTGACGAAGCTCCACAGTGGACTTTCCCGGTAACACTCGTATGTAGCTTGATGAGTCTTCCCATTCGCTGACAACATTCACATCGATGGGTCATCGGTTGAAACTATAAAATGTAAAGGGAAGTACAGCCCTGCAGACTACAGCCACACCCGGCGTTCATTTTTGGGTGAGCACACTTCTGTAAGAATAGGGACCGCACGTTATAGCAATCGACGCCCAAGAAGTCCTTGAAATATGGCGCCACGTTGGTGATTTCTCACCAACGCAGTGAATTAACTAGCGTACGCGAAATGAAAACGCGATGAGATGCGACGACGGTGCGGAAATATTTGAGCAACGAGCACGTGTGGAAGTGACCTCGAAATTTGCCCCGAGGCTCAGCATTCATACGAAGGTTTGTGGATGTAGGACATGATCATGGATGGTTTCCCTTGGATGAAGTCCCATGTCAGCACGGACTCGGCCGGGATGCGTGCGCAGCGTGAGTGACTCAACGGAGTCTCCTGGCCTCCGTGGTACCGAGCGAGGTAAAGATGGAGCTTGAATGCTATCGTTCCTTGTGAGATATCTCCAACAACTCGCAGACAGACCCGTATTCTGTGAACGCACCAGAAGGAAATTACAGCCTTGCCTCGAACTTCTGATGGAAGAACGTGGAAGCACTTAAATTTACAACTCCGCGAAGGTGCTGAGCATGAAGAGAGTCCTGCACCCACGTTCTCGTGAGTCACATCTCGACTCTATTACTTGCATGCCCACATCTAAATACCGTATTGTCATCGTCAAACATCCATTATTATTGTGACACTTCAGAGCACTTTCTGGAAACGACTGGTAGTTAATATTGATCAGAGATTCGTTTCTTGCGGCTCAAATCCGATTGGGAAATCCGTCGTTTGACTTGGGTGTTTGGAGTAGTAGTCGCCGTGCATGTTCCGCAAAAAAAAACTGCCGAGGTGTAAGGCTATAACCTGATGGGCTTAAGAGTCCTATGCTCAAGGGCGGTGTCCGCTGGGACTCAAGAACCCAGGTTGGATCGTTAAATGTATCCTACGGTCCGATAATGATGCCCTGGCAAGGTCCCATGTTATCATGGCTATCATTGGGAGGCGACATATACGGGCCCACCTCGATTCGTCAAGCGGGTAGCAATTTCGCGTAGTTACTCGTACTGAATATACGTGTTGTCATGACACTTTCTGAGGACTTGGTAAAGAATCAGGCGTGTCGAGCCTGCCTCAAGTTGGACACACGGCACGCCACCTCAGCAATAATACTTCACCCACATAAATTGCAAGAACTCATCAAGAATAGGACCTCCGATTGGTAAGCATGGTGCCAGTATCGTGTACGAGGAAAGAGTTTCGCGCCGCTCATCCCCCTCTGTACAGTGCAGTACTCCGCATTTGGATGCATATCGCGAGTCGGACGCCTCCAAAAAACGGCAAATCTCGTTGTGTGATAGATTCACCAACGTTCTCCTAGTGATATTGGTCAACTCTGTCTTCTGTTCCATGCGCAGGGTCATCCTCGGAGAAGCCAGAGATTGAGGGTCTACGCACGTTCGAGACTAATACGTCTGTTTCGTGTCCGAAACCTAGGAAATGTAATCAGTCATCCCACAATGGTCTTATGCATACGTTGATGGCTGTGATACTTGTGCAAGAATCAGGTTAAGATCAGGGAGTAGCAGGCCCTGGCCGTTTCCGGTACTTACAGCGACAGGATTACACACGCTTTTTGATATTAAGGCTTCCTTCTCATTCACTTTTCTATCTCAGGGCAATGGTATAGCCAAGTAGGGATAAGGTACTTACAAGGTCTTCGAAGGGTATGCCGTAAGGCGTACCAAACATAGGCTGTACCTGCCAAACCTTGATGCTAAGCTCTCTCTCTCATGCGCAGGGACTTACCTAGTCTATCGTGCAGCGGGGAAACTCTTGCCGGTGAAGCTCGCTGCTCTGTCTTGAGTATTCTGACCAATATACTGCCTGCGCTAAGTGAAGATCTCTGCAGTCAAACTCGCAAAGTCCTCGGGCATCTTGGACTCAGAGTGGGGAAAGAGGTTCTGACGGAGGTTCTGGTCAGCACATCGCGTCGCCATGGAATGTGGTGAAACAAAATACGAAGGGGAAGGGCGTAATCCACAATAACTCCATCATGACGGTGACCTAGAACACACAACAAAAAGATAGAGGAAACAACATACGCGACACATAAAGCACATCTATCACTTTCTTTCGCTGTTGGAAAGCGGGGTCTACATATCAATGAGCAAAAAGTCCATGGTTCATGATTATGGCATTACCTTCGAGGTATGAGGGAGAGGAGGCAACCGCAAGTGATGAGAACATTGCCTCCAGCTCCAAACATCAATAAGAAGGTACCAACTAAGCATTCTGTTGTCTAAAGAACCTACAAAATACGTCAGAAAGGCCAGTCGGGGTACGCCTGCTTGGTATCAGCTTACTAGGCATCAACACACCCTTTGCTCAAGGTGTTCTCCATAGAAACCATCCCAGATGTTCGTTGAATGACGGCGTATATCAGCCATATTGGGAAGGCAGGGTCCATCACATTTGCGAGCGAATAATAGCTCATGCTATCAGTGCCATTGATTCCTGTCGTTTGGGTGACCAGCGAAGAATGCAGGATCGTTCATATTGTTGGCCAACCCAAGCTCACACATAGACTGAGAGCGGCAGGTACCGGGATGAATTTTTCAGTTAATATCGCTCCGGAGTTTCATGATGCACGTACAATTTGAAATCTGCAAATAAGATTTGAATCTATAGAGTTCTATATACCAATAGTGCGCTTCGTCGCCTGCGCAGTTTCTGGGCCGAAATCCGAAACTGTCGTCGACTTTTAGTGGTTACGCGCTGTTAGGATCCCGAAGAAATATATACTCACTAACCGATTGAGCTATCAGCCTGCCATCGGAACGAATGACTATGAGACCCACCAGGTGGTTCAAAGTTCCGCAAAGAAGGCATTGGTGCTGTGGAGGCGTCTTCAACTGTTTAACGTTTAATGATAACCCCCATGACAATCTTCGTGCTCGCTTCAATTCTTGATATTCATGGATCGTCGATTGGATTCCTTACCTGTGTGTGCCCTTATCAATGCGCAAAATTGCACTGCCCAAGCACTGCATATTCTCCATACATTATTTGAACTTGAACTCCGATCAAGTCGCGTGCCAATAAAACGTCGAGCATCTTGCCGGGTGGCTAAAAAGAACCCGGTGAGTAAGGTTCTTAAAGACGTGATTTGAATGTGGCAAGACGGACCTGAAATCAGATGCGGTGGCGCGGGCCTACCAGTATTGAATGCCTGTGTGCTGTCGCGTCTGCCAGTGTTGGCACATAGGCGAAGATCATAGTTCTAGGTGAGTGCATTGCAGTCTGTCCCATCATCAATCAACCGGTGCTGAAGATCGCCAAACACTTCAGCAGACAACGGTCGATTTACTGGCGCATTCGATTAAGTATACCTTGGCAGATGTCGTTTATGCAAGCTTGTCAGTTGGTCTCAAGTCTCATGCACTGTGAGTCTGTGAGACTTGAAAGCAGCTGACAAGTATACTGATACGCGCCGACTCCATTTTAGGGAGCATCATCAATGAAGCGCATGCCTGACCAAGGCGTCTCCCATGATGAAAGATTGGTTGACATATCGGGACTTGATTGTCGACTCGCAGGAATGGTGTGCACTAGAAATGCCTGCCAGTGCGACCGTTGGTGCCATCGCGGCCATGATCTAAGGCGATTGTTGGGTCGCTTTCACCGCATTGTTGAGTTGAAGACCTCATACGAACTTCTACGATGAACTGGAACAAAATATTGTCCCATGGGGTTGGACTGTCAGTAATCTAGTAAAGTTCAATGGCACACAAATAATGCCCTTGTGAGTCTGGCATATATTTCAGCGTCCAGTCCTTGACGCCTGTTGCATGTCAGAAGCCAATCACCCATCATTGAACTTGCTGCTCACCTTGCCCAGCGCGTTACACAAGTTCTTCTTCTCGTGTGAGAGCTGCTCTTTTAATCAGCATCTGCACCATGCAACAGTGAGGCGTGCACAACTGATAATATGTATGTGAGAATCTTACTAATTAACATTTCATGAGGGCAACGCGTCCAAAAAAGGTGTGACACAGTGAGCATATCGGCTCACCGCGACAAGAGGCAAAGTTCAGTACTTCGAGTTTCCAGTTGATGAAGTGAATGCATGTCCACACAAGAGGAGCTCCAGGTTAGAATAACTTCATAAAGATAATTTGGACGAATGACGCCCAAGTCTCACGGAGATACCCGGGAAAAATCTACTAATCAAATCGGATCAAGTCGGGTGCTAAGAGAACTGTTCCTTCTCCCCCGCCGACCTGGGAATCACTTCATGAAAGATAGTGCCCTATGCAAAAAAATATGATACATTGTCTCAATCGAATAAGATGTGATAAAACAAAGCACAACGAAGGAGATCCACAAATCAATGATAACATACGACCGATATGTAGGAGACCACATACAACGACAACAAAAACAACATATATCACAAACAGGTAAAACATGAACATGAACATGAAAAACGCAACGTTTCTATAATTACTTTCTGTGTTGGAATACGGAGACTAAATTTTGTTGGGCGTAGTCCATGTTTGATTGTCGCATTGGGGTGTTCTGGCCGGATGGCATGGGGGAGGGGAGCCAACCGGGGGTGATTAGTCCACTACCTCCAGCTCCGAACACGAAGCCGCCACTTAGGCCTTCCATAGTGTCTGAATAACCTGTTTTGAGATACATTAGAAAGGCTAGCCAGAAGTACGTTTCCTTGATGTATGCTTACCAGGCACCAATACACTGTCCCAGAATCCATTACTCAGGATATTCTCCATAGAAAGCATACCCGTATGTTCGTCAGAAGATGGCATATCGGCCATAGTGGGAGGGAAAGTCGAAATATCCGCAACAGGACCCATCTCACTTGCGAACGAATAATCGCTCATGCCATTAGTGCCATTCATTCCCATCGCTGGGTTACCACCGAAGAGCGCAGAATTGTGCATATGATGGGCCATGTCGCCATGGCTCATGTTATCAGATTGGTCTCGAGACGACACCTCTTCGGGCTCTTGTGGTGAATCTGTGCGAGCGGTGATCAGGGCCCGCAGGAATGTGCTGTACAGCGCTGGGGCATGATGAGAGTTCACGGCGACATCTGCGAGGACGTTCGCAACGTCCTTGACGAGGTCGATAATGTTCTGCTCATTCTCGATGAACTGCTGAAACTCCGGGCGGATAAGCTGAAAATCTATGTTAGTACCACGACAAATGACGGGCGATGATACCGAAATACCTTGAGCAAACTGAGTACCGCGTAAGAAATGTATACGAAATGTGAATCTGGCGAATACTTCAGCATACCCAACGACGCAAGCTCGTCTCGTGCGACAATAGCCACTGCCGTGGCTGAGGTATAACACCGCGAGAAGAAGTGCCCGATGTCCACTGCCGAATGCTCCATAGCATTCTGCAGCCCGAAAGAGTTCACGACCAACATATAGTAGTGGAAATAAAACTTCATCGTGGTCTGGGATTGCGACAACATGACTTCATCGGCTAAACAGATGGTAAGCATGATATATATGATTGCCTGAAATAAAACCATCTTACAAGTTGGCAAAGGTCGAGCAGTCGTCCATTCATGTTGCCATGCAAGTATCTGAGTCTCGATAGTTTTGATGACAATCAGGTAATCGCAGTCAGTCTGTAAACCGGACGGGGTATTGGTGCCCGAATACAGGAAGTCTAAGCTCCTGGATACAATCCGCTGTAATTCCTGGTAGAGGATGAGATCCAACTATGCATTAAAGTTCACGATAAATGAATACGCACGACGGATGCTGCTAAAGCAGTATCACCTGGTTGTCCAACGGGGGACTTCAACCACTGCAGTGCATTGCGGATTACAAAGCTGGTGGATTCAACAATTAGATATGAAAAATAGAAACGATGCCAACTTACTCCTCTTTGATAGAATGAGGCTTTCCCATTTGAGAACTCACGCTTCTGTCGAGAGCAAAGCACAGGAGCCATGTTCGCTCACGGTTGTGGACCTCCTTGTCCCGAGCCCGACCCTCTGGCGTATCTTGCGCGGTCATCGTTGTCTTCCGATGCAGGTTCAGGTCTGTCGCCATCCTGAATGATAGACGTCACTAAGTACAAACTGTCGGTAAAATGGAGAGATACGAACCTAATGGCCATTCCCAGCAACAACCAAGTTTTGTCGTACTCATAGCGCTCTACAGCACCGCATCCCCAAAGAGTGAGGAGGAGATATGCCTGTACGATTTCAAGGGATTTATAACCTTTGGCAGGTACGCTAAACGCGAGCTTCTGTGCAAGCTCTGCAAGTTGCTGGTGGAGGTCCGGTCGCTGGGTGTAAAACTTCGATGATATCGCACAAACTGCGAAAGATAAGTCGTTGCACATATGAGGAGTTGTAAACTTACTGGTTGTCAGTAAAAATGGCGAGCGGGAACAGACAAGCGAGGGAGTGTGGAACTCTCTATCAAAGAGTTCGCAGTGCACCTACAAAGGTTATTTAGATACCGCATGACGTGATCATACGTAGTACGAACGTTCAGATGATCAAAAAAGCTAGCAGGCGATCAGATCGGCATCACAATGTATGACACACAATACTCACATATCAAACAACGCAACCACTTGCTCGGTGCTAACAAAGCTCAGCATCTCGGGCTGAATTTGCCGTTCGATATACAAGCGCCGCAGGGGGAGTATTGTCATCGGGCCTGCAACATTGCCAATTTGCCAAATAGACAACGTGCGAAAAGGTAGCTACGAACCTGGCCTAAAATAATTATCACTGGCCACGCCCACCTTGTGGTCAGGATCGGGGTCGGCTGGGCGCGCTGAGAACGAGGACGAGATGCCCTGGGCGCGTCGGTTTGCCAAGCTAGCCTCGGCAAGCAGCCCGAGGGGATTAAGGGAGTTATCGGGGAGACAATGGAGCTTTGGGGAAGCAGATGCATTGGCGCTTGATGATGGTGGATAAGCAGACTGGGGAGGAGGCGATGGTGAGTCCAAAAGCGCCTTGGTTTGTGCAGCTTGACTTGTCGGGGAAGGTGATCTTGATACCATGCCAGAGACCATACTCGGGTTACCGATGGACTTTAAAACAGTGTCCAGAGTTTTCTCCATCTTCTTTAGAGAACGAGAGAGGAGCTCGTGTTTCCTTGGACTTTATTTTGAGTGTTGGCTATTTGTGCGAGGTATATGGAATTGAAACATACTTGTTGGACCGTTTGCCTCGATTGGATTCCTCAAATACGCACTCGTGGCTCCCAGCAGTGCAGCGTTTGCAAGGGGGGCCTTGCTCAGCGCCAACGCACTTCATTTTTAGACGCCGACAAACCGTGCACGCGCTAAACAGCATTGTTACGGCTCATGCGATCTAAAGGAGATGGGTGAGCTCACCGTGAACCCCTGGTGGTCTTTGGCTTCGGTTCGTCCTTATCAGCAGCAGGACTGTGCCCATCTAAGCTGTCCTCTGAGCGTGCTTTTTTCCTGCTGCTCTCGCCCATCGCACCGACGAGGGAAGAGGAAGGTCTCTTTCCGTTTGAATTGCCAGGTGAGTAAGAGAGGTTGTCGTTTGGAGGTGTACCCATTGTGTCCGATCCTTGTGATGATGGTGAAGATAAGTTCTGAGGGACTGTAAGATGGTGGGTGAGGTGCTGCTGAGGCTGTTGATATGTGTAGTAGGGGGGATAAAGCGATAAAGCTGGGTCGATTTGGGGGGAACGAGCAGGAGGCATGTTGGATTGAGGGATAGCGTGATCCTGATGGTGCATGGATATGATGTAGTCAAACCTTGCGGAAGAGTCGAGGTGATACTGCGGATAGCAGGGAACGGGCGACAATGGCATAAGCATTATGTCTGTAAGGGGAGATAACATATGATGGGAGCATACCTTGTAATACTTTAAAACCAGAAACTGAAACTGACAATACTGAAGCACCTAGGAGACTGAACCGCGCGGAAAGTCGCTGTTATGCGCTCACACACACGAGCGGAATGGGACGGTTCCACACAAGGAACGAATAGTCAACCAAACTAGGGTACTAGATGAATTTGGAGTTGTTCAGTATCAAGTCACCAAAAAAAATTAAAGGGACTGCGACCCACGCAAAGAGGACAAGACCGCCCACTCACGAACCTTCAAACTTTTCTGTCAAAAGGAAAATTAAAATCCCCAGGACAATTCACGAATAACACTGAATCCGATGAGAGACTCGGATTTCAGCGCTTCTTGGTCTTCACCCCTCTGCGACCTCTTCGCCTCAACGCATCTTCGGAGTTTGAAAATAATTCAGGCAATGCATCCGCGTGCTCGTTTCTTCCTTCTGCTTGGTGCCTGCTGTTATCCCAGGGTCACAAACGGCCCTCATAACCGCGAATAATCTCAAGGGCTTCGAATAGCAGTGTCACGCATCAACAGTCTATACACAAATCGGACGTCCCCTCAAACCTTGGTCCGGTCTAGACCTCCTCTATCTATGTACAAAGATAGACAACACTCGGAAATTGAGTAGCTCCATGTCCGTATACCGTGTCCGTACCCACCGCTCCTTCCCAAATACCCTCCAGTTGGCGCTCCCCTGACGACAAAGCGTCTTATCGTACAACCTACACGGGAGTAACATGCCACATAAGTATTTGTACGTGGTCTCAATCTTTAGTCATGACTTCAGGCCATCGACATATTTTTATCATCGAGCTGTCATTTCTACATATATTTCGAGACAGGTGTCGTGAGTTGGACGCTGTACTAAGGCACGTGTACATTTGCCAATTCTTCACTGTCAATGGTTTCAACATCAGTTACAGCACAGCCTACATGATAGAAGAACGGGTAAAACAAATCGGTCAATGGTGGAGCTCGGACATGGACAAATGCCAGGCGCTGGTTCTACCCTGCTCTGCAGACAAGTCGATTGAATGTACGTTTCCACGTTCTTTGTATCGCAATAAACCTAGTCTCGCTATCAATTATTTTCTCAACGGGATTCCGTCCCCACCTTTACTGGCTCAGACAGGGTTGCCTTGCTCGCCAACTTTACCGTTGTCGCCATGAACAACCAAGAGCAGTTCTTTTTTTGTCAGAGGTATGTTTTTCTCTCTGGCGATCGGTACTCCCCACCCCGCTTCCAGAGACCCTTTTTAGATATCATATCCACATGTGCTGACCGCGTGTCAATGATGGCTCGGAAAGGGAAGCCCAATGATTAGCTCCTGTCACTCATTGGTGCTTGAACGCTTTGTTCCGCTCCGAGTCCAATCGACGTCGGTGCACGTAATCCTGGTCCTCAATATCACTCTCTTTGGAATTACATCTCAACCCTCGACAGTTCGCCGGTGTGGATGGGCTATATGACAATAACACATAATCACAACAAACCAACTATTCTTCGAGACCTGGCAGGAATGCCACATCAACACTTGTTATATATCAACTATCATTCGTCGATCAATTCTCCCGTATGTCTACAAGTCACTCACTCACCTAGATGACAATCCTTTTACACCATGTGCTCTCCAATTGACATAATGTGTTGTTCATCCGCCTATTTTTGCATCGGCAACGGCGTAACTACTCTAAGCAAGAAATTCCGATCATATCGTGGGCGCCTGTGCTGTCATTGGTCCTGTCTACTCTTGCCAAACATGCTGGGACACCCTGCCGTTACTCGTGTCACTAGGTACCGCATTTAATCCAGCTTGGAGATCTCCGAGAGAGTTAACTCTGCTCCAGCAGCCGCCATTGGCTTTGGCGGGAGCAAATGGTATTCGCTCGTGAGAAGCATTTATTGGACAATGTTGCGAGTTTTCTAGATCCCACCGTTTGGTCTCATTGAAACTCCTCAGATGTGTCGGGGGCAACTGGATTGATATGTTCTGTGTCCCCATCTAACATCCAGCATGGTCACATAACAAGATGGCAGTCGATTTCATTCATGTCTTGTCCCCCGCTTTATTGCAGAGTTTTTATCTTCGTGGCGTGGTGATATTGATAAATCCTTCACAGGAAACCACTCTCCACGATCCTGTTCGTAACCAACACTCGATACAGAACGACCATTTGGCATCGATATCTATCAGGAAAATCAAGCACAGAGTCTATGATGATCCACCCAGAGTTTCCGTCAAAATGTTCGTTGCGAAGGGCAAACGCCACGAGATGAAGGACTAAGAAAAGAATAGAATTGTCTGTCTTTCGTGGTTTGAGGGTGATTACACCGACTGTTATCCAGATGCTATACATACTGCGCCTGGTCAAATTTAACTTAATAGTTCCACTGCGGCCCCCTCGTCCTGCAGGCACACTTAAAGGCCTGCCGTGATGCCGTTCTTCATTGTGTGTTTGGGGATTCGATTTTGGTGTCCCAGGCCACAATGAACCTGAATATTGAATCAATTGAGCAGGTCATCCCCCCTTGCCCCATAATTGAGGGGGCGTCCTGCTATTTGAGGCTATAAAGGTAAAACTTTCACTCCGGCTGCCGAAAAAGGTTGCGTGTCCCATGTCTGGCTCTGGGACACTGCTCCTGACAGAAAATCCCAGAGTGAGGTGAGGTGAGGATTCTTGCCTGGGACACGCCTGTTCCGTCATGGAGCCAGCAAGAAGAACGAAATGTCGTGATTTTGTAGTCCATTGTGCCGTCATTACCTTTGCAGCAGCTCAGAAACTCGAATGACGAGGCTAAGAAATTATCCCTCGCACGACAGTATATTAATTACACGTTCTTACAACGAACCCAGAATTTTCTGCCACGAAAGGTAGAACAAGGGAACGTGTTTGGCTTGCGTAAGTACATGTATGGATAGTGATCCTAAAGTGATCACACAGATGTCGGGACATATGACAGCAGCATCAGTTCGAAGGCTTCTACTATCGGTTCCTACCATTCGGACAAAAACGACAGCATCCCGAAGGCTTCTGGTTCCACTGCTCCACTGCATCGGCTCGCCACTCCTTGGGCAATATCAAAAAAAAATTATCTGGATGACTGCTTCGTCGTAGGCACTTCAAGGATGTGGGAGTCGAGTTAAACTCCTAGAGACTTGGAAGGTGTTCCTTAGCGTCTGATCTCCTAGAATTTATCAATCTCTGTCTGGAATATTGTTGTAGGCTGTCGCAAACACCGTCTAAGTCTGTACGAGTTACATGCACTCCGACAGACGTAGAAGGTGTTCCTTGGAATCTAATGTCCGCGTCTAACGGTATGTATGATAGAATACGCATCAATGTTCGGGACCGGCGTTAGCCAACAATTGATGCGGCACTAGGTGTCCGAAACCCGCAGGAAAGATGGGGGGCCAATTAACGGAGATTCGTTTTCATGAAGACCATGGGCAATTCCGAGGCCAAAAAATGATCCGCGGTCCATAGATGCTGCCAGAGCGCCGATGTTGGTTATCCCAGTGACGGTAGAAATCGAACATTACCGCATCAAATAGTCTCGGGAAGAAACCTCCAAGACAGGCGCAACGATAGCTGAGACAAGGGTACGGTGAGTTTTGATGTTTACAAGACCCGTTATTGACAAGATATTGATATTTCTGCAAATGATATTTTTGCAATCAAGCACGCTCGTCATCAAAACAAGCGAACTTGAATGTGCTTGGGATTTTAGAGAATTGATTGTGGGTATGTTGTGCGGGGTGACGTGATGTGGCGGACGCGGAAACGAAAAGAAGTTAGATTTGTTGACTTCTCATTTGTTCGGAGGTTCGCCTGTAAATCGTTTACACGGCTTTGGCAAATTATAAGAGGACGGGACCCGTCATGTCTGGGTGTAACACAGGGATGTCGACATTGACTAGAGATCAGCGAGCGTGTGGCCTGGATAACCATACACACTGAGATTGGGTTAAATGCAGTGCTTGATGAACGCAATGTTTAGTGGCGGCCATGGTAATCACCCCAAGAGGGTCGCCACGTTCATTTGAGTATTTGGAACCAATGGGAATGAATGTGTGCACGAGGTGAGATGCCGCAACGTCCTGCTCAGAGTCCGAATGACATGTCACCAATCTGGAGGAGCAAAAGCCAAAGATTTAAGAAAATGCTTATGGAATCACCGTTGGAGGTATGGACATGGATTGTGACTGAGTCTGCGCTTTGGAGCGTCTTGGCTGTCCTGAGCTAGATCCATTCGGTAGGAAGGTAACAAACGCAGCGAAGTAGTAATCAGATCGCAATAGTAATCAGACAATCATCGGGTGACTCTCGACCCGGCGGCCTGTCATGGTCACGGTGCAAGGTACAAAATAAACAAATTTTGACCGGCGTGTGCCAATCGAAAGAACCAAAGAACTGGAAAGTAACAAGGTAACAGCGTCACCGGGGACTTTGGACGGCTTGACCTGTCTTGATATAAAAACTGGACAGTGCTTTTACTAGCAGACCACTGCCGACTTTGGTTTTAGGTACACGGCAGAAGATGCCGACATGGCTAAAATGAAACTCCGCTCGAATATGTCCAGGCTTAGTTGTGTGGGGGAGGGTGGCTCGGCGACAGCGAGAAACGTTTAAGGATAACAACTTCTATCTTGTCATCGTCATGACCCACCAGCAGCGCCCGTCGCTGGCCCTCGCACCGTCGGTCAATACTACGACGTATGTTATACTCATTATTCTAGCTTATCTGAGCCGTCGTTGACGCATATACTTATTGACCAGGGTAGTCACGACCACGACGACCACGACCACTTACGCGCCGATACAACTACCACCCCTGCCACCTCCGGCTGAGCCAAAGGACCCTAGAGAATATCCTTTGCTTCATGCTAAGTTTCCTTCATCCATCAAGAGATTCCCCCTTGTGTTTCCTAATGGCTCTCGTGCGACATTCCGCGACGGGACAGACGGCGAAGGAGATCTGGACGAGGAGGAGCCAATTCCAAGTGGAAAGGGCTGGACAATGGTAAGACCCGACTCAGCCGGCAGTTCAAGCAAGGTTGTTGGGCTGGTGGAGGCGGTTGAGCGCTATGGCAGAAAAAGGTCACACGGCACTGACAATATGATGGAGGGCGTAGAGCCTACGACTGAGCGCGAAACACATACGCCTCCTCGAAAGAAGGCAAGGGCGACACATCTTCCGCCGATTACTACTTTGAATGCAGCCGCACCTCCATCTCCATTACCATCTCCTCATGGGTCACCACCACCACAGCCTATATGGCCTTCTGCACCTCCTAGTGGCGCCTCTTCCCCACAACCTCAAGCACCACTACAACCAGATCTTGCCCTAACGACCCTTCTTACCCTTCCTTCTCTTTTATCACATTTTACAAGTCTTCCGCAACCGTTACAATCTCATTTCCTCCTTACTTTATTACGGCATTCTCCCTTACCCGTTCTGCGGACGTTGCATTCTATTTTAACTCCGACTCTGGCGCGTGATTTTTTAACATTACTTCCCCCAGAACTTGCATCCCATGTTCTGAGTTTCCTTCCTTATTCTACTGTAGTTCGTGCCTCCAGAGTATCCAAAGCTTGGCGCGTCATTATCGACTCTGATCCTGTACTTTGGTCAGATCTACTCAAAAGTACCAAGATCTGGTTTGGAGGCGTTACAGAGCGAGCTTTTGCGCATTCAATCTTTGCTAGACGTCGCCTCAATATTCCCCCTACTCCCAAAACCCTTCCCCTCTCTCATCCATATAAGATGCTCTTCAAATCCCGACAACTCACTCGAACTCGATGGGTGGACAACGAGAACCCGAAACATCGATCCTTCCCCGCACACGGCTCCTCTGTCGTCACTTGTCTTCTTCTCTCACACGGACGCATAATATCGGCGTCCGATGATCACTCAATTCATGTGTATTCCCCTTTGACAGGCGAACTCCTGCAAATGCTGGATGGCCATGAAGGTGGCGTATGGGCGCTTGCCGCCTGCAAAGATACGCTCGTCAGCGGGTCGACTGATCGCACAGTCCGAATTTGGAATCTTGCAACTGGTCGATGTACGCATATATTCGGCGGCCATACAAGCACTGTCCGATGTCTGGCTATCGTCAAGCCAGAGTGGATCGAAATCGAAGGCGACAGCGGTGTCATTACGAGGGAAAAGTGGCCAAAGCGGTCAGTGATCGTGACCGGCAGCCGTGACCACTCCCTTCGTGTGTGGACGTTACCTCGCCCCGGTGATCCTGAATACAGATGCTATGGTGCAGATGACTCCGAGGCTGACCCAGCTGATGTAAGATCGTATAAGGCGTTTCGCATTTTGTTCTCATATCTTTGATTTGCAGGAGGATGCAGATGATAATCCGTATCATAAGATGCATCTAGAGGGTCATGACCATGCAGTTCGTGCTCTCGCCGCCCGTGGCCGCACCCTTGTATCCGGCAGCTATGACTGTACTGTAAGAATATGGGACATCGTCACTGGCGAATGTAAATGGGTGCTTGTGGGCCACACACAGAAAGGTTCGTATCCCTGTATACCTTGAAACCCTGTCATTAAAGACCCATCCCTAGTGTATAGCGTTGTACTTGATATCTACCGTCAGATCGCCTGTTCGGGATCTATGGATGGCACTGTTCGTGTGTGGAACTTACGCACAGGGCAGTGTCAACATACATTGACTGGGCACACATCGCTCGTCGGCCTACTCGGCCTCTCCCCTTCCCACCTCGTTTCCGCCGCCGCTGACTCCACTTTGCGCATATGGGATCCCGAATCTGGAGAACTACGCCACACTCTTGCTGCCCATACGGGTGCTATTACGTGCTTCCAACATGACGAGTTCAAGGTGCTCAGCGGGTCAGATGGTACGCTCAAGATGTGGAACGTACGCGATGGTACCGTTGTCCGTGATCTCCTGACAGGCATCCAGGGTGTTTGGCAGGTAGTCTTCGAGGGTCGCTGGTGTGTCGCTGCCAGCAATCGAAATCCTGCTACAGTGCTTGATGTGTGGGACTTTGGCACTGATGAGGATGAATGGATTGGAGAGCCTCCAAGTGGTTTCTATGATGACGACACTGAGGAGGAAGACGAGGGGGAAGAAATAGAACAAGCGGATGTAGACGCCATGGACCAGGACCTCGAAGTGGAAGTTTCTGAGGAGTCTGCAGAGCCCGAGGAACCTCAGGAGTGTGCGCGTGACAGCAGCCAGCCGCTAGCTGCCGAAGTCGAGGATGTGCCAATGGAGCGAGTGGAAGGCATCAGGGCATCAAAGTGGGCGCCCCCTTCCAAACCCTCCGGCCATCAACGCAATCGCCCAGTCCTTGGTGAACCTTCTAGCAGAGCGATTTCGCACCCAGTGGACGGTATTCCTTCACGCTTACCACCCATTAATGAGACGCCCACGCGTCCCAGAATACGCCAGAAGCAAAGGCGTTAATTGTATGTAATGCATCCTAAAACAAAGTCGCTCATTCTTTTTTTATTTTATCTGGTTGTTTCCATTATGGCTGGCGGTACATATTTGTGGCATCTTGACATCCGTATGGATGGGGACTTGGATCATATTGTCATTTGCAGTATTCAAACATTTGTATCAGTCGCAATGGAATTGAAATTCATCCTGTGTTGTATGTATCCGGGACTCTTGCTAAATCTTCTTGAAATTCCGAGCTGCAGCTGCAGGAAATTGACGGTTCTCGAATCTTGCTCGAATCAATTTCCTGACGACATTTTGTAAATCTGAGCGTGGGATTTCTTTCTAATGAGGCTGAGGTACCGTGGCAAGCCGTAAAGAACCTTTTACCGCAAACCACCATGGACAGCTTCGACAACTTCCAATATACAGATTCAGCTTCATCGTATGGCGGCGCTATCAGCGTTGTAGATGATAATTCCTCTGTATATACTGCAACTACGAACACTGGAACGCCGGTCGACCTAGAAAGTCTCTCTATCGTAGACGATCGCTCCCAAACATCCTCATACAACAATGGACACGAAGGGCACCACCATCACACACCGAGAACTGGTGTAGATGAAGATTTCTATGCTGTTCTTGACGACCTCAAAGACGAGGGTACTATGGATCTCCCTCCTCATGCCTGCAGGTAAGTTTTATACGTATTATTCGTGGGACGTGACTCAATCCGTATCGGTTCCGCTCAGCTATTGTGGGATCCACTCGCCAGCCTCCGTCGTGAAGTGCCTTGTGTGCTCTAAATGGTTCTGCAACTCGCGCGGCAACACTTCCGCCTCACATATCGTGAACCATCTAGTGCGCGCAAAGCATAAGGAGGTTATTTTACATGCCGAGAGTCCGCTCGGGGAAACTACCCCGGAATGCTATAATTGTGGTAGCAAGAACGTATTCATGCTGGGATTTATCCCTGCAAAGAGCGATACTGTTGTTATTCTTTTGTGTCGGTAAGCCTGCCAGGTTGGTACTGAGACTCATATTCATGGCATATGTACAGCCAGCCCTGTGCGACGGTCAGCAAGGACATGTCTTGGAACGCTTCCCTATGGGCACCGTTGATCGATGACAGGTCTTTCCTTTCGTGGCTCGTGAAGCCTCCCACCGAAACCGAACAACTTCGATCTCGTCAGATATCATTCAACCAGATTAACCGCTTGGAAGATCTCTGGCGTGAAAATGCCAACGCCAGACTGGAGGACCTCGAGAAGCCTGGTGTTGATGATGAACCGCAGCCTATCCTTCTCCACTACGAGGACGCATATCAGTACCAGAATATTTTCGGACCTCTCGTCAAGATCGAGGCTGATTATGATAAACGCCTGAAGGAGAGTCAGACTCAGACTGATATAACTGTCCGATGGGATGTTGGTTTGAACCAGAAGAGAGTTGCGTGGTTTTGCTTGCCCAAGCTTGAGAGCGGTGAAGTCAGACTTGCTGTGGGTGATGAATTACGGTTGAGGTACCAGGGCGAACTGCACAAAGCTTGGGACGGAGTAGGACATGTCATCAAGATTCCGAACAGTAAGCTTCATGTCACGAGACAAAGTGTTGCGCTCATGCTCATTTTCTAGACATTTCCGACGAAATCGGGCTTGAATTACGACGGACCGAAGGTGTACCTACCGATTGCACGCATAATTTTGCGGCGGATTTTGTCTGGAAATCCACCAGCTTTGATAGGATGCAGTTGGCAATGAAGACATTTGCAGTCGATGAGAAGAGCGTTAATGGCTACATTGTATGTTCGTCCCTCTATTCTATTGAAGTCGCTGAGCCCCTCGCCAGTATCACAAGCTTCTTGGACATGATCTTGCTCCCCAGGTTCTCCGCACGCAGATGCCTAAACGATTCTCTGCGCCAGGTCTTCCCGAGCTTAACCACTCTCAAATGTATGCAGTCAAGAGTGTTCTGCAGAAGCCCATTAGTTTGATCCAGGGCCCTCCTGGTACTGGAAAGACCGTAACTTCTGCTTCCATCGTCTATCATCTTGCCAAGATGAATCCCGGTCAGGTTCTCGTCTGCGCGCCGTCGAACGTGGCTGTCGACCAGCTCACTGAAAAGATTCACGCCACTGGTTTAAAGGTCGTGCGTCTGACTGCCAAATCTCGCGAAGCTCTAGACTCTAGCGTCGCCTTCTTGACGCTGCACCAACAAGTGGCAAATAATACAACTCACGTGGAGTTGCAGAAGTTGATCATGCTGAAGAACGAACAAGGAGAATTGAGCTCCAATGATGAGAGGAAGTACAAGACATTGATCAGGCAGTGCGAGAAGGAGATTTTGGGTGCTGCGGATGTTATCTGCTGCACGTGCGTGGGTGCTGGTGACCCTCGCCTCAACAAACTCAAGTTCAGGACGGTGTTGATCGACGAAGCTACGCAAGCTGCTGAGCCAGGTGCGGAGCTTATATCCTTTGATGAATCAGTAATTGGCTAACCTTAAACCAGAATGTATGATCCCACTGGTGCTTGGATGCAAGCAGGTTGTCCTCGTCGGTGATCATCAGCAGCTTGGTCCGGTTATCATGAACAAGAAAGCGGCGCGCGCTGGTCTGACACAATCGCTCTTCGAACGTCTGGTTGTACTCGGCAATAGACCCATTCGTCTGCAAGTGCAGTACCGCATGCACCCTTGTTTGTCCGAGTTCCCCTCGAACATGTTCTATGAAGGCACGCTACAGAACGGTGTCACTGCTCCAGAGCGTCTCCGCAAGAATGTTGATTTCCCTTGGCCTGCCCCGGACACTCCGATGTTCTTTTACCAGAACCTTGGTCAGGAGGAAATATCCTCCAGCGGAACTTCGTTCCTCAATAGGTACTTCTCATGTCCTCATATTCTAGTTGCAGTCGCTTATCACTGATATCAGGACGGAAGCATCCAACGTTGAGAAGATCGTGACCAAGTTCTTCAAGTCGGGTGTCGTACCTAACCAAATCGGCGTTGTCACTCCCTACGAGGGCCAACGTTCCTACATTGTCAACTATATGCAGTTCAACGGGTCTCTCAAGAAAGAGCTATATAAGGATATCGAGGTGGCCAGTGTCGACGCCTTCCAAGGACGAGAGAAGGATTATATCATTTTGAGCTGCGTTAGAAGCAATGAACACCAGGGCATCGGTTTCTTAAACGACCCTCGTCGCTTGAACGTGGCTTTGACTCGTGCAAAGTATGGAGTCGTCATCCTTGGAAACCCAAAGGTTCTCAGCAAGGTAAGTCGCCTTGGTGGTCGATCCTGCAGTCCGTTGATTGAACCTTGCAGCACCCACTGTGGCACTATCTTCTTACGCACTACAAAGAACGTAACACCCTTGTCGAGGGCCCGCTGAATAACTTACAGGCGAGCATGATCCAATTCAGTAAACCTCGCCGCTCCCTCGTCAAGTCCATGGACCAGTTTCGTCGCCACGAGACAAATGCACGGGACTACATCCCCAGCACCGGAGGTGCAGGCAGATCTGGAACACCAAGTCGCTTCGATACTAGTTTCTACCGCACTCATGATGCTCTCGGATACATCCCGTCTGACGTGCAGTCTCTACGCTCCCAAGCCACTTATTCTTCTGGACTCCCTATGTTTGCAGCGGCTGGTGGATTTGGTCCTGGTATACCCCGTGGCTCCGGGGGTGTTGGGAAGCGCAGCGCGTACGGTAGCTACGCCAGTTCCATCATCTCTCAGGATGCTGGACCGCCAAGCACCGCAAGCATCGGCGGTTCTGCCATGGCATTCTCGCAGTCAGACCGTTTACAGAGGCGTGGCTCCTTCTCCTCTGCTGCTGGTGCTTCTGACATGGCCAGCATGAGTGGATATGATTACAAGAGCCAGGACGGCACGACAGACCTCGACGACGTGAAGAGCCAGTATGCGGGGACGCAATCGGGCGTGACTGTGTTCTAGATGGCGCGAGTGATTCTACTGCCGCGGATCCTATGCGCGCGCACTATGACTGCGCGAGAGCTGGTATGTGTGGGACTGGTTCGTGGCTGGTGATGCCGCAGCTAGCTAGGCCAGCTCCCTTGCACTTCTTGTCGCATCTTGGCAGCCTGTCGGTATCTTCAGGTTATCCCTTTTCTTCAGAGCGAGCCGGCGGTTGTCGTGCGACAGTCTCGTCGCGTGCACGAATGTTACGGTACATCCGTATACTTGCGTAGTGGTCCGCGTGCTGCTCTCCGCGTATGCGGTGTTTGACTTTTTTAAGTACTTTATGCTTATGCTGAAATCAGGATATGCAATGCACTATGTTTCTTGTATGCGACAGTCGATAGATGCCTTGTCAATACATTAGGTTGACCATGCAAGTATGGGATGAAGTTACATATCATTGTTTGCTCTGTTAGCGCAAGCAATCCTGAAGATTAGGTATGACCGGTGAATAAGTGGTATCTATTCAACTAAACGAGATAATGCTGCGTACAGTGGTAGTCCTCTACAGGGAACGTCATCGAACTGCGTAAGTATCTTCCAATGGATCCAGTAAGATCTACTCCAACGAAAATGCTCAGAAGGGAGAAGAAGCCTAGCGGGAACCTGAAGCGGGTCGTGATAAACATGGGAGGCATCTTGCGAGAACCGCAAAGTAGCTGCTGTGTGGGGCATGTGCGACGTCTAGTGGGGAAGAGGGTCTGATACTTCCAATTTGCAACGTTGCTGGTGTAGTTTCATTGACCACATTGGATGTCTCCGCTGGTGGTGTGCTGCTGCTCGAGGCACCAGCATGAGCTTGCCAGTTCCGAGGAGGACGTTGTAGCCGCAACAACTTATCCCTTTTTCCACTGTGGGCATTAGCGGTGCGCTGCGAGACAATATCAACGTCGCTAGATGGATGTCCAAAAGTCAGAAAAGCTTACATATTTGCCTCGTGTTGCAAAGACGTCGACAAGGGAAACCCCGCGTGGGCGAGGAGTATGGTCCTGGGAAGCGGAGGAGCGAGAAAAGATACGATGTATCATGTTTTTGATTTTGGAGCCCCTGGCGTTGCGTGTAGTGCCGGCGCGATTGTTGCGTCCAGTTGGATCAAACTGTCAATGGATAGTGAGACGTGCATCAGATCTACTGTATCATATGGACTTACATCATCGAAGAATCTACTAGTTGGTATTGGAGCGCGTTTTGGGCGAGGCCGCGGGTCTGGGATGGTTTTCTGTAGGACTGAAATTAGGGATTGTACAAAAAAACGAGCGTGAAGGCGGCGTACATTGAGAATTTTCTGAGTGGACTATATGACAGGTCAGCGGGCGTGAAGTATGATACGACGAGATGATTTGCTCACCTGTTGAAGCTCCTTCTCTGACTCGCTCAGAGGAACTGTCCATGTGCGAGCGATGTTGTCGTTACAGCCAGTCGCGATGAATGTGCTGTCCTCGGAAAATGCCACACACCAGACTGTATCAGGGTGCTCGAGTGGCTCGCCAATGGGTTCGAAAGTGGCCAGGTCAAAGAACCGCGTCGTTTTATCGTATGACGTGGTGGCTAATTTGATGCCATTGGGAGCAACGGCTAGTGATAAAAAGTTGTCGCGGGTGTGCGCGTCAAACTGTTTGATGATGCTTCCGGTGGTCTGCGCATCTGATATTCGGATGTCTCCTCTGTTTCCACTGATGAGACGGAGACTATCTGGAGTGAATGCGACTCGCCATGCCCGCTGTTCTATTTTCAGCAACTCTTCTCCACTTGCTGAATTCCAAATGATGATGTGGCTCTGTGTGCCTGCTGCTAGTTTTGTCCCATCCGGGGAGTACGACGCCGAGAATGCCATGTTGCCCACTTTGAGTGGTCCGAGGGCTATTTTTCCCGTCTCCCTCTTCCACACGCATACTGTTTTGTCCCGTGATGCACTTGCAAATGTCTTGTTGTCCGGTGCAAATACGACGCTCGGAACCACATTCTCATGGCCCTCAAACGAGACGGGGACTCGTTTGAACTCTTTCTTGTTTGTCGCGATTTCCCAGACCAGGATGCTTCCATCATATCCTCCACTCACAATCCAACGTCCATCAGGGGACGCCGAGACCGCGCAGACTCTGTCATCGTGTCCCAACAAGGGCTCTCCCACTTGTTTCCCCGTGTCCAGATCCCACACCCGAAGACTCTCGTCGACCGAGGCAGTGACGAGGAGACGGGCACCGGGGATGAAAGCTACTTCGTACACACCTTCCTCATGACCCTTGAGTGTCAGTTCAGCAGACTGGGCGGGCGCTTTCGTAGATGCTTTGTCGGTGGTGACCGCCATTCAGTCTTGTTCGGTGTCTCGGTCAACAGGAATATTGAGGGAGCAGCAATCACTTACATGCGCTATAGTGAGTAGTCGTTAAGTTGCATCTTCTGTAAGATACTGACTATCCCTGAGGCCTGAACCCTGATGTCAGCTTTGCTGTAGACACGTGGTGTCCTGCATACGGATCATCTTCAGCGCTTCTTCCAGGAGTTTTCTTTAGTAGGCGCCGTGGCCGCTTTTACTGTGTTTCAACGTTCAACTGTCGTAACTGATATAATTTCCTGGCCACGTCTGAGTCAGTCGACCCGAGATCTCTTCTTACATTTATCTTGTGCTGATAAGTGATAACATGAATGTACGAATTAATCGTTTGATACTAGTTGGCTGTGGTAATGGTACCTCCAGGTCAGGCCGAGGGAGAATGAGATGTTCGTTCCTGCCAGCATAATTGGGTCTTGAAAGTGACAGCTTTGCTCCATTGCGTAGTTTCTCCTGAGCGCTGCAAGCCAATTGATTCCTTACAAGTTTGGCCGCCATGCGGACACGGAGCGAGAAATGCTGAACTGGCCCATATACGCGCGAGGCTAAGCATACAAACTGCTATCGATATAGCGTGGGCGTCGAACTGTTTAAGGACTGTTGCAGAGTCTCCGGGTGGGCGGTGAACTATGAGTGGAGCGTCCGATGGAAGAAGCATCCCTTTTGATCACCACTGAACAGAGAACGCTGGCTGCAGACCGAGGAGTATGAAACGAGCTTCTGTCCATCATTGTGCTCTTACTGACTAGTCTGTATGATGAATGAACTTTGTCCTTCCAATACTGTGACTCGTGAACATCACTGCACCAGTACTTACAGAATGGTTCTCGCCGACAACATCTATGCCCTGGTCACCGTTGGCAACGGCATCATACAAGTCATGCAACTGTATCAGATTGTTGGGACTCGGGCTGATGATGCTAAGCCAACATGGAAAACGTTGAGATATGAACAGTAATTATCGGACATACCAATTTGGCCTTCCTTCATTAAGCCGGGGTGGTTGTGTAGTGCTCTCTAGTGGATTCGTTAAGATCTAGGTCGTGCTTTAGTCGAGATTGCGGGGATGTCGATGGCACCGACCAGGTCATCAAAACCGCGGTCGTTTCATAGTCCAAGGTGGTGTAGGCGTGCGAGATCAGAGTCTTGGCTGCTGTTTTCGCATTCTGTCCAGAGTTCCCGGTAGGAGGATGAAGAGAAAATACCATTCCGAACATCTATGAATGTTGTATATCATAGTACAATTGCAGTCGTTTATCGGGAGTAACATTGATTTGCATAAGTATCTGAAAGAACACAAATGTGGCAGTTGTATCTATGGCAATGAAAGGTTCGGATAGGAGAGGCCGCTCAGCGGGTGTGGGGAGTAGCAGAACTTATTCGTCGAGTACGTGAAAGACGCGGGAAGCACCTTGTGAGAGCTGCAAAGCAGCTGATGTCTGGGACATGTTCAAGATCCAACGGGGAAGGAGGATTATCAGTTGCACTGGTATTTCCGGTCTGCAACGTTGCTGGCGTAGTTTCAGCAACCACATTGGATGTCACCGCCAGCGGCGTGCTACTGCTTGAAGCACCGGCGCGGTCTTGCTTGCGAGGAGGACGTGATATGAGCTAGTTATATACTCTTATATGTCATAACCATGAGATGCGTCAAAAGGAGGAAGACTTACATATTTGCCTCGTGTCGCGAAGACGTCTACAGAGGGGATCCTGCGTGGGCGATGAGTATGGCCCTGGGGAGCGGAGGAGCGGGAAAAGAGACGGTTCATGATGTTCTTGATCCAGGACCCCTCAGCATGGTGCGTGGTGGTAGCAGCAGGATTGTTACGTCCAGGTGGAGGATGTGGATCAAACTGACAAAGGATGGTGAGACGTGCATCAAATATGCAGCTGTATCGTATGGACTTGCATCATCAAAAAACCTATTAGTAGGTATTGGAGCGTGTCTCGGCTGTTGATGTGGGATGGTTTTCTGCAGGACTGAAGTTAGGGATCGTACAAAACAACAAGCGTGAAAGCGTACCTCAAGAATTTTTTCAGTGAACTGTATGGCAGGTCCGAGTCAGCATGAGGCATGGCATGAAGAGAAATTTTCACATGTTGAAGCTCGCTCTCCGACTCCACCAGAGGAACTGTCCATGATGTGCGAACATAGCTGTCTTTACAGCCAGTCGCGATGAGTTTGCTGTCCTCGGAAAATGCCACACACCAGACTAAACAAATACTGCGAGATCTCTGGCACTGGAACTCAAACTTATTTCCCGTAGGATCTTCTAGACGTCCTATTGGTTTAAACATTACCAGCGTGTACAGTAAATCACTCGACTAAATACTACGACGAAAACTTTTGTATGTCTCCTTGAAATATAATTCAAAACACCAAATAAACTTAATCACGAAAGCGCGAATAAATAAAAGCAAATTCCCCTGCTCCTTGGAGAGTACCAGAGAACCGTCAACTTCACCGAACATCACACACTGTTGCCAGTCGATATATGCACACGCTCTTGGAAAGCGATCGAGGTCATGGCGGTTGCCGCATCGGAGTCTGCCACGAGCTCAGCGTAATACTTTCGAACACTAAGAATCAGGCGTGGTCCCAGCACACCAATCTGCGCGATTAAGAAAATTTGAAGAAATTCAGAATAAATCTGAGCTTTCAGGGAGTTTTGGTCCTATAGAAATGATGAGCTATGGTCGCATACAGAGGTCAGTGAAAGATTGACATACTACCGTTGAGAGTGCTTGAGAGAAGTCAGATATGAGCTGGAAGCAAGAAACAGCAAGAAAGCTGCCACCGCCAAACCTTCAGTAAAAGGAATAATAATCACACCGTGAGCTCACCTCACAAAGTAGACCACGTGAGATTTCAGCAGTACCGTGAAACAGTCCCCGGTAATATTTCCTGTCGAATATTGTCGCAATTCCCTGAAGTGTTTTACAGCAATCCAGAATGCGAGACATAGTGCGAGGACCTCCCACACACTTCCGAGTATCCAAATAATGAGATCCAGACGCAAGCCATCGTCTCCAAAGTCAATCGAGCACTGATGAGTGCCAGAAAGAATGAGTTCCTCTGGTATTCATCAATGAGAACTATGCACGTTTATTTTTATCCACAATCAAGCGTACCTCCTGAAAGATGTAGGGTTACCATTAGAGTGACCACTCCATTGAAAATGTTGTCAGCCAGGAAGATGACACTGAGAAATATCAGGATATTTCTGGATCGTTCATACATGGCATATAACCGAGTAATCATGACGACTTGCAGCATGTTTCAGTCAAGGAAATAACTGTTGTAGGTGCCAAGCTCACCCCCCAGCATTATAAATACCAAAACATTGATCCATTCCTGTACGATGTACGAAATAACGCCTGACGAATCCAGTCAGTGACAAGCCTCGGGTAGCACACACTCCAAATGGACTCACATCTGGGGCAGTACAGTGTAGCAGTCATTAATAAACTAAGAAGTTAGTAAAGAATCACACTGACCCCTACAGGACACCACGACCGATTAAAGGGGGATGGCAGGCATGTGCAGAAAACTCACCGTATCTGTTAGTGAGATGGTTGGAAGACAGCCTATGCCGTTGTTTAGGAGAAGCGACGGCAGCGAATATACTAAGGAGACATACTCCACACAGTGATACTGATTATGAGAGGTAGACAATCAATACGACATCGATTGTTTGACCTTTCGAACATACGCATTACATAAGATTCCAAGGTAGCGCATCTAGGATACGTTCAAGTCAGCATAACATGGAAACTACAACAAACAAGCCGCATACACCGAGATACAGAACTGTCATTAGGGACCAGCGTTGACCCTGGAATTCAGTGTACATTCATGTGTGTTCCTCTGACATGATACTCCACTCACCCAGATCAGTTCGACCTAGGACAAAACCATTGTTAGCGAGATGGCCGCCCCAGTCATAGCATTGACATACCTCCTGTCCGAACGAAAGTGCTGAAATAGTTCTAGGATATCAGCAGTCCTTTAATATCATCATGCTCACCCCAATCATACATCACTCCAACAAAAGTGGCAACTGCAAAACCGCAGCTAAGGTTAGAATGAGTCAGCTTCAACATTCAACAGCTCTGCACGAACCTACAAGATAACTGGAATAACGATATCCGTTTATGGTCGGCCACAAAGTGGGATCGTTTGAGACTATGGTCATATTGGTAGAGAATGAGTGTGGGTGAGAGGCAAACTTGGTGGACGTATGGCAATGAGATACACCATAATCATGTGCTTTAATTACCAAAATGAGGTCGAGGGATTATATCCGGATCCGTTCCTGCAGTGCACATATCTTCGTATGGAGAAAGATGAATTTTCAATCTAGGCGCGTTTATAACATGAATGTTGGTCGTGAAGCAGTTACAGTGCCTCCATCATCGGACTTTGTATCACATGGATGCCAAAAATGGTAAGTGCAGAAGCAATGTGGCGTACTCATCAGTTTGCACAGCTACTTAGTGCACAAATCACGCTTAGACCTGATGAAGTCTATAGTAATACGTGCCTAGTTGCCGATATCATCAACATTTGTAATTCACCTGGGTGGAGGTTTGAAAATCTATTTTCATTCAATCAAGGAACAAATGTCCAAATCACCACCATGCCGATTTCGGTGATACAAGCGCTGAGCGCTGAATGCTGGTATATGAACACTAGATCTTTATACACTCCCAACATTCGCCATCCTCCAATATGACTGTAATCTCAAATGATCCCAGTTGGTTACCGTTGATCGATTTGAGTTTTTTTTACAGCTATTGGATCGGTTCGTCATATCATTTGGTGTTGTCTTGATCTAACGTCCACTTGTGCCTTCGCAGTTGCCGCAGGCATCGTAGTGGTATATGATTGGGGTGAGCAGGACAGTGTCCTGAAATCGCTGATATTCTCATGATATTTCCAGTATTAACACTCGGACAAGAGGTGGGTTGATGCTATTGCGCCGGAGCAGCCAACTTGCTAACAATGCTGTCATAGATCGAACTGATTTGGGTGAGTCACAGTCCCATATCAGAAGAAAAACAATGAATTCGTGACAGACGCAACACTGGTCTTTTATGACGGTGCTGTACCTAGTTGTTCGTGCCTCATGTTATACCACGGCATGTTTCGCGGTTGTTCTGACTTCGAAATGTTCTAGATACGCTATGCTGGGATACCATATTCTGTGTATGTTAATCGAGGCCAAAAAGTAGTTGCTGCACTGATAGCCCATCTCTCATTACCAGTGCTAGGATTCTGGGTATGTCTCATATGCACCGTGTTCGATTCTTCTAACCGGCGGCACCCAGGAACCAATACGTCGGTCCCGTTGACAGATGCAGTGAGTATTCCGCAATCATTTCATTCATATCCAATGAATACATTCATTTGTAGGGGTGAGTGTGATTTTACCATTGGACTTGGCTCGACATAATGACTCAATAGGTGTGAGTCGGGGCGTTTTATCCTAGTACGAGAGTGACCGTTAATCGGGTGCTTCAGGCAATATCATAATCTATGCAGTAAATGGGACAAATGTGGTCGTAACTGCCATGTTGGGCGGTGAGTTACTAGGTTGCGATACCTCAGTGATATTAACTCGACTGAAATATGATCCAAGCCATCATGCTTGCTCGGTTGTATGCCATGTATCAGAGATCTGGCAGGATGCTTATCTTCCTCGTTGTAATCTTCCTGGCTGTAAACACCGCCTGCGGAGTAATCGTGATAATAGCATACAAGTATTATATTGGTGGAGCGGGTAAGCTTTACTTTGTGAATTGAAGAACACAGCTCATTGGACAAATATCAGAGGAACTAATACTCTCTGGCATTCATATGTGCGCTGACGGATCTGATGAAGTTCTTACATCAATGATCTGGATGCTCAACACTATTTGGGAGATCCTCGCACTGTGTCTTTCAGTCTGGATCGCTGCGAAGCACTTCCGTGACCTGCGACGACTCAACCCATTGACAGGATCGACCATGGGGGACTGCTTCAGAGTGCTGACGGAATCTCACGTGCTTTATTTTGCAAGGTGAGCTTGTAATGCGAATGTGCTTATCGTTTTCTGCTCAAGTTCTGCACGTGCTAGCTTTGCTGGTGTCTCTTGCCTCCAGCTTATTGATACCTCTCCAGAGCTCGAGGTGCGCCAACATGTCACTGACATCTACATGTGACCACTGCTCATCATTTCTGTAGAATTTGAATTACATCGGAGTTGAGATACTCTTTGGTGCTATGAATATTTTATTGTCCGTGCAGATGTTTCTGCTGGGACCACGCCTCATTCTTAGTGTTCGACAATTTAACGCTAAACTCGTGGCCGAATCCGACGCAGAAACTAGCATGAATTCAATCGTCTTCCAGGAGCATGTGCATGTACCAACTAGCAGCACTGTCTAGGAAATGGTTGCCGAGTGTTCCGCATGCAGGAGATGTTTGGTCGAGGATCCGTCGTATTTATTTTAGTCATGGCGTCTCAAAGTATATTTAGACGAGGTTTATGTAGACAAACCTATTTCTCGTTGTATCACTACTTGAAGTCGGTGATCTGCTCACCCACACTCGTACCGAGTAGCAAGCTGCAATTACTCGGCACATCTAGTAATGAACCCGACCCTTGATGCCCAGACAGTTGATTCTACGTGTTCGCAAAATCCCTTTGTCTGAGATGACTGTAACTCATCGTTGCTCAGATGCGCTTTCATCCATCTGGGCCACGGAACAGGAATAAATCGCGCGGACTCGTGGTTCCTCTATCGCGAATGAACATAGCCAGAAGATGAGGTGTGCCGAGCGGGGACCCGGAGTAGAGAATTAAAGATCCGGAGCTGACTGTTAATGCCATGAACCACGGCATTCCGACGTTGCATCCATACATACGTTGATCGGAGCTGCACCATCGCTCATGCGAGTGTAAATTGTGCAACGAGTTTGCGTCCTTGCAATGATCTGTTTGAGCCCATCATGCGACGTATGGATAGCAGAGTAAAGGTTCGATCAAGATACATACATACATATATCCACCATCTAGACTGAGCGAACGGAAGCAAGGGAACTGTAAAGTATACTGTAGAAGTAGCGTGTTTGAGCTCAGACTGGAGACAACTGATAAGCCAAGGGTTCCGCAGCATCATTGGACTCTCGCCTTTAATTGCAGACTGTCCAGGCAGAGTGCCATTCAAGGGTAATATGAAAGTAGCTGTCAGCTTTCAAGCGGAGGGTTCAGAAGTTTTTTTTCTTTTTTTTTGGTGGAACGATGTTATCTGGCAGTAGCAACTGACAAGGTCAGCCCGAAAGGATACGTTTAGGTCGGTTTGCACCCGTGTGTAGTCACCCAGAGGAAATACTTTATGTACACTTTGTAGCAGTGTGAGACACAGTACCTCAGAATTATTTCTTCCGTCCCGGAGGGCGGCGAGGCACCATACTCACTAAAACCCCTGATTGGCGGACCCAATTGTCCGGAAGGTTGTCTTCGTTTAGAAGGAGACCGCTCCAAGTCTTGACTCTTGAGAACCTTATCGGCTTGAATTGCCTTTCTACCGTACCTCTTAGAGTCGGTAAGGAGCCTATCAAATTTAAGTCTCGTATTCATCGCGTGAATCCATCTGTTATAGATTTCCATGTTCGAGTGGTATTTGTCCTTATCACCATCGAATTTGATGACTCGTTCGCATCTGGCTTCGACATGTCGTGGCTGATACAATTTGTCGGCCGGCCTATCGATAGTCGAACCAAGATATCTTAAGCTCGCATCGTTCTTCTAATGTTAGGTTACCATATGGATGCAATGAATCAATGGGTTCATATTATTTGGCTGTGGTACCATCATATCCACAGGCAGACCAGCTTCAAGTTTGTGTTCCCGCGGGCAGTTGGAAAGCTTCGAATTCTGCCATTTGGAGGTTCAGCAAGGTCTTTTATATGCTTTAGGTTGGATAGGCTGTTTTCAATGCCTCCTTGGTTTACGAGATAACAGTGACCATTCTCCTTGGATCTCTGTCTGAGATAGACAGCCGCCGCCGTCGCGGGACTTGCTAATCAAGGGTGCAACAGTTATTTGACAGTCCTGTATTGAAGCACAAAGTTCTGGAAAGGTAGACGTGGCACGTGCACATGACTGTCATCTGGCATTCTAAAGTGAAACGTTGCCTGCGCAATCAATTCATGTGACCCCCATGTACGTGCTCCACATGAGCTCCACACCGCTCACCATCCATCTGCGCAACAGTGTATAAATGCGGTCGCACAGTACATGTAACTGTCGGTCAGAAACGTATTGGTACGAAATGCGCGTCATTTACCTTTTCCCGACATCATAAACGTTATCCAAAAGGTGTCAACTGATGGGTACGTACATACAACCAAATACTCATCCATCCTTTTAACTGGGGTATCTTCCATCGATGATGTTGTCGGGATTAGGCATAGTATAATTGGCGAAGCAATCATGCGCGTAGTTGATTTCCCCAATTCGTTCATGCATTCCGCTGATAAAGCTGGCCAGCGCGCAGAGACCATTCGAATCTTCTGTGCAACCATGAATGCCCGTCAGTGGTACCACCCCATCGTTCAGAAGGAACCGAATATGAGTAGGCTCCTCTGAGGCTGGGCAACTGAGCACCTGGGCTACAAGCTGGCTGGCAAAAGGTGCGATCTGGCTAGAGATGTAAGACTGATTGACTCGTCAGAAATAGAGACAAGCGGTGGTTCATGAGAACGCGTACACGGTGAGGGGGTATATGGTCGGTTGGAAGAGGACCAGTCGCAGCTAGACTAGTAAAGTTCAGAGCAGTGACGACTGAGCCCTTTCGTCAGTAGTCTTGCATTGGAAAAGAAGGCAGTGACAACATACTACAGGAGATGACCGTGTCGTGGGAAGCGTCAACATATATAGGTTGATTAAGAGGGAATGTGATGTTGCTCGAATCAAGAGTGCTGTTGGTGCTGCTGTTCCAGACATTGATGGGAGTGTGAGTGAGACGCGACACTAGCTCCTGGACATAGCCAAGGCCCTGCGCTGCCGCTGTTGGATTCCCTGGTCCATTGCTGTACCAGAAATCTTGGTTCACAACGAAGTCAACAGTCGCTCAGGCTACAAGTTTACCACTCAATGTACTCACCAAGATCTGCAAATAGAGATCACCGCCGAGCTCAGCAAGAATCATTTGAGGGAACATACCGTTGTAGTACTCGAATCCTTCCCATTCTTCCTCAGTAAAAAGGTCGCAAAACTTGGAATATCCGAGGGCCACAGTCTGCAGGTTTTCAGAAGAAAAAACCATAAAGATTGTGAAAAGGATGAGATTACCTCATAAGCGCACATTTGCTGCATGTAAACTAACCGTGAGATGGTCAAATTAAATCCTTGGAGCATTGGTTGCAAGCGCGTTTGAGCATCTTTGAGATAGATATCCGCCCATTTGCTGGCCTGGGTGCCACCGAAATAACCGATATCCTCCGAATTGGCGTTGGGGCACACATCATAAGGAGCTAGGGTGTTGTTGAAGTTGTTCTCCTCGATGATGATCTCCTGGTGATAGTCGGTCTCGTAAGTTCTGACGTCAAAAAAGCCTGCAGCAAAGTTCAGGCTACCAATAACATCATGAGGCGCAGCACATAGAATGTGAATCAATTGCTTACGCAGAATCTACCATGCGATCTATATGACATAAGAAAACCATCAGATGAAACAAACGTTCGATGCAGGCAAACCTTCGGAAGTAGTACGGAATACTGGGAGGTCCGTGAACCCATTAAGCAACTGGCCATATCTGTAGCGGAAGGCAACCCCGATGCTAAAGCTGACGGAGGAGAGCGTCAGTGGAAGCATCGCAAAGAAGAGCCAACGTACAGCGATTCGCGGCCGAAAGGCGTCAAGATCTCCGCGCCCAACTTATACGTCCAGGTTGCCAAAAATTTCAAATCACCAGTGGCGTTAAAGCCCTCTTTCACTGCAGCAGCATGAATGTCAGACGCGAACTGAGAAAGTCCGGAGCCAGAAGTTGGATAGCGGGCACCGTGGCGCATCAAGAGATGCACAGCATTGAGGCCACACCCTTCTGGGATGACGGGGGATGCGTCAGGAAGACCAAATGACTCCACAGAGTAGAAGGGCGACAAGTTGCCCCAGTGACGCGTCACATTGAAATTGCTGTCTGCGCCATCTGCTGAATTCGGCCTCGACAAGGGAAATATGTTTTCGACCTTAGAGAACGGGATGGCAGTGACGATGGCCGCAGGTTCAGCACCAGCTGAATTTTTTGATTAGAACACAGGAAATGTAATTAGCCTTATCATTTACTGGGCGTTGGACCTGCATAACCGACTTGAGATGCATCTGGGAAGTAAGCGTCAACAGTAGTGTTGGTGGCATCAGGGGGAGGATAAGAATCAACGACGGTTGATCCTGCATAACTGGATGCGGACTCTGCAGCACAGAACGGCAGAGCAAGCAACAGAACGGTAGCAAGCATGGCTTGATGAGTTAGAGAGGTCAATCGACATACTTTATATAGCAAAAATAGCCAGTAAGAAGTTATGTAACTTCGAACAGAACACCGCTCGAAAACTCAAATATAGTTGGCATTTGAAATTTGAGAATCATGATAATTTCAAATTCGGCACTAATGAGGTGTACCTCGTGATGTGGAAGCGAGTTTGGTAGTGATGCGAACCAGTGAGGCTCTGCCCCCACCGACGATTATCAATTTTGCAAGTGGCTACTGCAACTATCAGTACACCAAGCAGCAAGGACAATTCGGCAATAGACCTGCAAGTGCAGGATACCTCCGCATCATAGCCGCGTCACGACCGCGTCAATTTCACCTGGCCCATTGTTTGCTCTGTTAGCACAAGCAGTCCGGGTACGACTGACACAGTGGCAAATAAGTGGTATCTATTCAGCTAAACAAGAGAATGCTGCGTACGATGGTAGTCCTTCTCCGGGAACATCATCGAATTGCATAAGTATCTTTCCAATACATGCAGTAACATCTACTCCAATAAAAATGCTCAGAAGGGACAAGAAGCCTAGCAGGAACCTGGAGCAAATCGTGATAAACATGGGAGGCACCTTGCGAGAGCTGCAAAGCAGCTGCTGTGTGGGGCATGTGCGACGTCTAGTGGGGAAGAGGGTCTGGTACTTCCAGTCTGCAACGTTGCTGGCGCAGTTTCATTGACCACATGGGATGTCTCCGCCGGTGGCGTGCTGCTGCTTGAGGCACCAGTGTGAGCTTGCCAGTTGCGAGGAGGACGTTGTAGCCGCAACAACTTGTCCCTTTTTCCACTGTGGGCATTAGCGGTGCGCTGCGAGACAATATCAACGTCGCTAGATGAATGTCCAAAAGTCAGGAAAGCTTACATATTTGCCTCGTGTTGTAGGGACGTCCACAAGGGGAGCCCCGCGTGGGCGAGGAGTTTGGTCCTGAGAAACGGAGGAGCGAGAAAAGATATGATCTATCATGTTTTTGATTTTGGAGCCTTTGGTGTTGCATGTAGTGGTGGCGCGATTGGTGCGTCCAGTTGGATCAAACTGTCAAAGGATAGTGAGACGTGCATCAGATCTACTGTATCGTATGGACTTACATCATCGAAGAATGTACTAGTCACTATTGGAGCGTGTTTTGGGCGAGGCCGCAGGTCTGGGATGGTTTTCTGCAGGACTCAAATTAGGGATTGTACAATACAACGAGTGTGAAAGCGTACATTGAGAATTTTCTGAGTGGACTATATGACAGGTCAGCGGGCGTGAAACATGATACAACGAGAAAATTTGCTCACCTGTTGGGGCTGTTCTTCTGACTCGCTCAAAGGGACTATCCATGTACGAACATGTCCATCGTAACAGCCAGTCGCGATGAGTTTGCTGTCTTCGGAAAATGCCACGCACCAGACTGAATCAGGGTGCTCGAGTGGCTCGCTAATGGGTTCAAAAGTGGTCAAGTTAAAGAACCGCGTCGTCTTGTCATGTGACGTGGTGGCGAATTTGGTGCCATCAGGAGCAACGGTTAGTGATAAAAACCATTCGGTGTGCGCGTCAAACTGTTTGATGATGTCTCCGGTGGTAGCATCTGATATTCGGATGCCATTCTGGCTTCCACTGACGAGACGGAGACCATCTGGAGTGAATGTGACTCTAAATGCGCGCTGTTCTATTTTCAGCAACTCTTCTCCACTTGCTGAATTCCAAATGATGATGTGCTCCTCTGTACCCGCTGCTAGTTTTGTCCCATCCGGGGAGTACGATACCGAGTTTGCTATGTTGCCCACTTTGAGCGGTCCGAGGACTATTTTTCCCGTCTCCCTCTTCCACACGCATACTGTTTTGTCCTTTGATGCACTTGCAAATGTCTTGTTGTCCGGTGCAAATACGATGCCCTGAACCACATTCTCATGGCCCTTAAACGAGATGGGCAATCTTTTGAGCTCTCTTTTCAAGTTGTTTGTCGCAACTTCCCAGACCAGGATGCTTCCATTCCATCCTCCACTCGTTATCCAACGTCCATTAGGGGACGCCGAGACCGAGTAGACTCTGGCATCGTGTCCCAACAAGGGCTCTCCCACTTGTTTCCCTGTGTCCAGATCCCACATCCGAAGACTCTCGTCGGCCGAGCCAGTGACAAGGAGATGGGTACCGAGGATGAAAGCTACTTCGTACACAACTTCCTCATGACCCTTGAGTGTCAGTTCAACAGGCTGGGCGGGCGCTTTTGTGGATGCTTTGCGGGTGGTGACCGCCATTCAATCTTGTTCGGTGTCTCGGTCAGCAGGAATATTGAGGGCGCACCAATCGCTTACATGCGCTATAGTGAGTAGTCGTTGAGTTGCATCTTCTGTAACTTATAAGATACTGACTATCGCTGAGCGCTGAACCCTTTGCTGTATACACGTGGTGTCCTGTATACGGATTATCTTCAGCGCTTCTTCCAGGAACTTTCTTCAGTGGGCGCCGTGGGCGCTTTTACTGTGTCTCAAGACTCTCAACCTGTTATAATTTCCCGGCGGCCCGGCCACGTTCGACTCAGTTGACCCGAGATCTCTTCCTGCATGTATATTGTACCGATAAGTGATAACATGAATGTAACGAATCAATTGCTTGATACTGTTTGGCCGTGGTAATAGTAACACCGTCCAGGTCAGGCTGAGGGAGAATGAGATGTCCGTTCCTACCAACATCATTGGTTCTTGAAAGTGGCAGCTTTGCTCCATTGCATAGTTATCCCCATGTTGGCCTTGCTGTAGACTGTTAGTGTATAGACTTGCAATTACTCTTTTCTATCGATCTTGCTTCTTTCAGAAAGTTTCCCTGGCTGTAGCAGGCGCCGCGACCGCTTTTACTGCGCTTCGGCATGTCATGGCTGATACATTGTATCGGCCAGCCTATAGTGGAATCAAGATATCTTCTCGCACTGCTCTTCTAATGTTAGGTGACCATGTGGATGCAATGAATCAATGGGTTCATATTATTTGGCTGTGGTACCATCATATCCTCAGGCAGATCAGCTTTGTGTTCCCGCAGGCAGTTGAAAAGCTTCAAGTTCTGCAATCTAAAGGCTCAGCAAGGTCTTTTATATGCTTTAGGTTGGATATATAGGCTGTTTTCAATGCCTCCTTGGTTTACGAAAGAACAGTGACCATTCTCCTTGGATCTCTGTCTGAGATAGACAGGCGCCACCGTCGCGGGACTTGGGTGCAACAGTTTGACAGTCCCGTATTGAAGCACAAAGTTCTGGAAAGGTAGACGCGGCGCTTGTCTGTTATCTAACATTCGAAAGTGAAACGTTTCCTGCGCAAGTAATTCGCGTGACCCCCATGTACGTGTTCCACATGAGCTCCACACCGCTCACCACTCATCTGCGTTCTTATTCGGACATATCATTCTGATGGTGGGAAGCAGTCCCTTTGCGCAACAGTATATAAATGCAGTTGCACATCACAGTACATGTAACATCGAAATCTGTCGGTCAAAAATGGATTGGTATGAAATGCGCATCGTTTACCTTTTCCCCGACATCATAAGCATTCTGCAAAAGGTTGCCACTTGTAGGTATATACGACCAAATATCCAATCATCCTTTTGACTAGGGTATCTTCCGTCGATGATATTGTCGGGATTGGGCATAGTATAATTGGCGAAGCAATCATGCGCGTAGTTGATCTGCCCGATTCGTTCATGCATCCCGCTGATAAAGCTGGGTAGCGCACAAAGACCGTTCGAATCTTCTGTGCAACCATGAATGCCCGTCAGTGGCACCACCCCATCGTTCAGAAGGAACCGGATATGAGTTGGCTCCTCCGAGGCTGGGCAACTGATCACCTGCGCTACAAGCTGGCTGGCGAAAGGTGCGATCTGGCTAGAAATGTAAGACTGATGTGACCCGTCAGAAATAGTGACAAGCGGTGGTTCATGAGAACGCGTACACGGTGAGGGGGTATATGGTCGGTTGGGAGAGGACCAGTTGCAGCTAGACTAGTAAAGTTCAGAGCAGTGACGACTGAGCCCTTTCGTCAGTAGTCTTGCATTGGAAAAGAAGGCAGTGACAACATACTACAGGAGATGACCGTGTCGTGGGAAGCGTCAACATATATAGGTTGATTAAGAGGGAATGTGATGTTGCTCGAATCAAGAGTGCTGTTGGTGCTGCTGTTCCAGACATCGATGGGAGTGTGGGTGAGACGCGACACTAGCTCCTGGACATAGCCAAGGCCCTGCGCTGCCGCTGTTGGATTGCCTGGTCCATTGCTGTACCAGAAATCTTTGTTCACAACGAAGTCAACAGTCGCTCAGGCTACAAGTTTACCGCTCAATGTAGTACTCACCAAGATCTGCAAATAGAGATCCCCGCTGAGATCAGCAAGGATAATTTGAGGGAACATACCATTGTAGTACTCAAATCCTTCCCATTCTTCCTCAGTGAAAAGCTCGCAAAACTTGGAATATCCAAGGGCCACCGTCTGCAGCATGTCACAAATCCATGAAGACCGCGTCAAAGGATGGGATTACCTCATAAGCGCACAGTTCTTGCATGTCAACCAATAGTGAGATGGTCAAATTCAATCCTTGGATCATTGGTTGCAAGCGCCTTCGAGCATCTTTGAGATAGATATCCGCCCATTTACTGGCCTGGGTGCCACCGAAGTATCCGATATCCTCCGAGTTGGCGTTGGGGCACACATCATAAGGAGCTAGGGTGTTGTTGAAGTTGTTCTCCTCGATGATGATCTCCTGATGATAGTCGGTCTTGTAAGTTCTGACGTCAAAAAAGCCTGCAGCAAAGTTCAGGCTACCAATAGTAGTATCATGAGGCGCAGCGCACGCAAAAATATGAATCAATTGCTTACGCAGAATCCACCATGCGATCTATACGATATAAGCCAACCATCAGAGCGCATTATGAAATAAATGTTCGATGCAAACAAACCTTCGGAAGTAGTGCGGAATACTGGGAGGTCCGTGAAGCCATTAAGCAACTGGCCATATCTATAGCGAAAGGCAACCCCGTTGCTAAAGCTGACGGAGGAGAGCGTCAGTGGAAGCATCGCAAAGAAGAGCCAACGTACAGGGATTCGCGGCCAAAAGGCGTCAAGATCTCCGCGCCCAACTTATATGTCCAGGTTGCCAAGAATTCCAAATCATCAGTGGCACTAAAGCCGTCTTTCATTGCAGCAGCATGAATGTCAGAGGCGAACTGAGAAGGTCCGGAGCCAGAAGTTGGATAGCGGGCGCCGTGGCGCATCAAGAGATGCACTGCATTGAGGCCACACCCTTCTGGGATGATGGGGGATGCGTCAGGAAGTCCAAATGACTCTACGGAGTACATGGGCGACAAGTTGCCCCAGTGACGCGTCACATTGAAATTGCTGTCTGCGCCGTCTGCAGAGTTGGGCCTCGACAAGGGAAATATGTTTTCGACCTTAGAGAACGGGATGGCAGTGACGATGGCCGCAGGTTCAGCACCAGCTGAATATTTTTGATTAGAACATGGGAAATACAATTAGCATTAACACCCACTAGGCGTTGGACCTGCATAACCGACTTGAGATGCATCCGGGAAGTAAGCGTCAATAGCGGTGTTGGTAGCACCGGGGGGAGGATAAGAATCGACGACGGTTGATCCTGCATAACTGGATGCAGACTCTGCAGCGCAGAACGGCAGAGCAAGCACCAGAACGGTAGCAAACATGGCTTAGTGTGTTAGAGAGGTCAGTCGACATACGTTATATAGCAAATGTGCGTGATTATATAGCTACATAGTAAGAAGTTAACTTCGAACAGAACGCTACACATATGTGGACATGCTCGAAAATCAAAATGACATTGGCATGGGAAATTTGAAAATCATTTCAAATTCGGCACTAATGAAATGTATATTTGGTCGTATTTACCCACAAGTTGCCACCTTTTGAAGAACGTTTATGATGTCGGAAAAAGGTGAACAACGCACATATTCCACTAATCCGACATATTTCATTATTACATTTTACATTTATAACAAGGACACCGTGACGCCTTCGCGATTGGTCTGTTCTTCGACACCAAATTGTATTTACGGTATGTAGCAAGTGAGGAAACACAATATTCACACAGTTCTGTTCTTCGTTTGTCTCTGCAAACAGCATATCTCTTCGTGTTCTCACCCTGGACAATGCCGTATATAATTGGCTGTGAGCAAACAGATCTGTTCCCAGGTCAAGTACTGTGTCAGTCCTTGGCAACCATTGAGTGTGTCTGCATGCGCTGCATGCAGCGGAAATTGCCTTCAGTTTACTGTCCACGAAGAACGGTGTGGAATCCAAACAGCAAGGAAAACTCAGCAATAGACCTATCTTCATCTGCAAGTGCAGGATATCTCCGCATCACAGGCGCGTCACGACCGCGTCAATTTTACCTGGCCCATTGTTTGCTCTGTTAGCGCAAGCAGTCCAGGTATTACCGGCAAATAAGTGGTATCTAATCAGCTGAACAAGAGAATGCTGCATACGATGGTAGTCCTTTACCAGGAACATTATCGAATTAGTATCTTCCAATACATGTGGTAACATCTACCCCAATAAAAATACTCAGAAGGGACAAGAAGCCTAGCAGGAACCTGAAGTGGATCGTGATAAACATGGGAGGCACATTGCGAGAACCGCAAAGCAGCTGCTGTGTGGGGCATGTGCGACATCTAGTGGAGAGGAGGGACTGGTACTTCCGGTCTGCAACGTTGCTGGCCCAGTTTCATTGACCACATTGGACGTCCCCGCTGGTGGCATGCTGCTGCTCGAGGCACCAGCGTGGGCTTGCTTGCGAGGAGGACGTTGTAGCCGCAACAACTTGTCCCTTTTTCCACTGTGAGCATTAGCGGTGCGCTGCGAGACAATATCAACGTCACTAGGTGGGTGTCAAAAGTCAGGAAAGCTTACATATTTGCCTCGCGTTGCAAAGATATCCACAAAGGGAAACCCCCGTGGGTGCCGGTGAGGAGTATGGTCCTGGGAAGCGGAGGAGCGAGAAAAGATACGATGTATCATGTTTTTGATTTTGGAACCTTTGGCATTGCGCGTAGTGCCGATGCGATTGTTGCGTGCAGTTGGATCAAACTGTCAAAGGATGGTGAGACGTGCATCAGATCTACTGTATCATATGGACTTACATCATCGAAGAATCTATTAGTCGCTATTGGAGTGCATTTTAGGCGAAGCCGCGGATCTGGGATGGTTTTCTGTAGGACTGAAATTAGGGATTGTACAAAACAACGAGCGTGAAAGCGGCGTACCTCGAGAATTTTCTGAGTGGACTATATGACAGGTCAGCGGGCGTGAAGTATGATATGACGTGATGATTGGCTCGCCTGTTGGAGCTCCTTCTCTGACTCGCTCAGAGGAATTGTCCATGTGCGAACATGTCCGTCCTGACAGCCAGTCGCGATGAGTTTGCTGTCCTCGGAAAATGCCACACACCAGACTGGATCAGGGTGCTCGAGTGGCTCGCCGATGGGTTCGAAAGTGGTCAAGTCAAAGAACCGTGTCGTCTTGTCGTGTGATGTGGTGGCTAATTTGGTGCCACTGGGAGCGATGGCTAGTGATAAAAAGGATTCGGTAGTATGCGCGTCGAACTGTTTGATGATGTCTCCAGTGGTAGCATCTGATATTCGGATGTCTCTCAGGTTTCCACTGATGAGACGGAGACCATCCGGAGTGAATGCGACTCGCCATGCCGGCTGTTCTAATTTTAGCAACTCTTCTCCACTTGCTGAATTCCAAATAATGATGTGCTTCTCTGTGCCTGCTGCTAGTTTTGTCCCATCCGGGGAGTACGACACCGAGTTTACATATGCATCACCACCCACTTGGAGTGGTCCAAGGGCTATTTTTCCTGTCTCCCTCTTCCACACGCATACCGTTTTGTCCTCCGATGCACTTGCGAATGTCTTGTTATCCGGTGCAAATACGACGCCCTGGACCGCATTCTCATGGCCCTTACACAAGACGGGCACTCTTTTGAGCTCCCTCTTGTTCGTCGCAACTTCCCAGACCAGAATGCTTCCATTGCCTCCCCCACTCACAATCCAACGTCCATCATGGGACGCTGAGACCGCCCAGACTTGAGCATCGTGTCCCAACAAGGGCTCTCCCACTTGTTTCCCATTGTCCAGATCCCACATCCGAAGACTCTTGTCCGTCGAGCCGGTGACGAGGAGACGGGTACCGAGGATAAAAGCGACGCCATACACAGCTTCCTCATGACCCTTGAGTGTCAGTTCAACAAGCTGAGCGGGCGCTTTTATGGATACTTTGTGGGTGGTGACCGCCATTCAATATTCAATCTTGTCCCGTGTCTCGTTTAGCAGGAATACTGAGGGAGCAGCAATCACTTACATGCGCTATAGTGAGTAGTCGTTAAGTGTAAGGTACTGACTATTGAACCCTGATGTCAGCTTTGCTGTAGACACGTGGTGTCCTGCATACGGATAATCTCCAGCGCTTCTTCCAGGAGCTTTCTTCAGTAGGCGCCGTAGCCGCTTTTACTGTGTTTCCACCTGTTGTTGATATAATTTCCCAGCCACGTCCGAGTCAGTCGAAGGAACGTAACACCCTTGTTGAGGATCCGCTGAGCAACTTATAGGCGAGCATGATCCAATTCAGCAAACCTCGTCGCTCCCTCATCAAGTCCATGGACCAGTTTTGTCGCCACGAGACAAATGCACGGACCTACATTCCTAGCACTGGAGGTGCAGGCAGATCTGGAACACCAAGTCGCTTCGATACTAGTTTCTACCGCACTCATGATGCTCTCGGATACATCCCGTCTGACGTGCAGTTTCTACGCTCCCAAGCCACTTATTCTTCTGGACTCCCTATGTTTGCAGCGGCTGGTAGATTTGGTATACCCCGTGGCTCCGGGGGTGTTGGGAAGCGCAGCGCATACGGTAGCTACGCCAGTTCCATCATCTCTCGGATTCTCTCCGGATGCTGGACTGCCAAGCACCGCAAGCATTGGCGGTTCTGCCATGGCATTCTCGCAGTCAGACCGTTTACAGAGGTGTGGCTCCTTCTCCTATGCTGCTGGTGCTTCTTACATGGCCAGCGTGAGTGGATATGATCACAAGAGCCAGGGCGGTACGATAGACCTCGACGACGTGAAGAGCCAGTATGCGGGGATGCAATCAGGCGTGACTAATTGCCCCGCGATGGGGAAACGAGTTTGGTACAGTATACTATTTCATAATATCTCATCTTGTATCGAGTTTTAACAGCTTCCATCGTGGTATGCGGATAGACGCCCAGAAAATTGTATAATGTACAATGTATGCCAAGCCTTCGAAGGTCCAATATACACTATGAGATATAGTCTGTACCGAGTAGGACTAGTACTACTGCTGAGTTGCAGGAAGTTGATACATAACAATAGAGGAACTGACAACACGGAGAGCATCTGGGATGGTTTTCTGCGGGATTAGGGATTGTACAAAACAACGAGCATGAAAGCGTACCTTGAGAAATTTCTCAGTGGACTATGTGACAGGTCAGCGGGCGTGAAGCATGATATAAGAAGAAAATTTGCTCACCTGTTGAACGTTCCAGCTCCTTCTCTTACTCGCTCGAAGGAACTGTCCATGTACGAGCATGTCCGTCGTAACAGCCAGTAGCAATGAGCTGACTGTCCTGAGAAAATGTCACACACCGGACTCCGTCAGGGTGCTGGAGCGGCTCGCCAATGGGTTCGAAAGTGATCAGGTCAAAGAACTGCGTCGTCTTGTCGTCTGACGCGGTGACGAATTTGGTACCATTGGGAGCAATGGCTAGTGAGAAAAATGCAGCGGTGTGGGCGTCGAATTGTTTGATGATGGCTCCGGTGATAGCATCTGATATTCGAACGTCTTTCATGTTTCCACTGACGAGACGGAGACCATCCGGAGTGAATGCGACTCTGAATGCCCGTTGCTCTATTCTCAGCAACTCTTCTCCACTTGCTGAATGCCAAATGATGATATTCCTATCTGTGCCTGTTGCTAATTTCGTCCCATCCAGGGAGTACGTCACCGAGTTTGCAGCACTGCCCACAGCGAGTGGTCCGAATCGGATGATTATTTTTCCCGTCTCCCTGTTCCACACGCATACTGTTTTGTCCCATGATGCACTTGCAAATGTCTTGTTGTCCGGTGCAAATGCGACGCTCGGAACACCACTGTCATGGCCCTCAAAACAGACGCGCACTCTTTTGATTCTGAACTCTCTCTTGTTTTTCGCGACTTCCCAGACCAGGATGCTTCCGTCATATCCTCCACTCACAATCCAACGTCCATCAGGGGACGCTGAGACCGCCCAGACTTGGGCATTGTGTTCTGACAAGGGCTCTCCCACTTGTTTCCCCGTGTCCAGATCCCACACTCGAAGACTCTCATCGGCCGAGCCAGTGACGAGGAGACGGGTACCTGGGATGAAAGCTACTTCGAACACAAGTTCCTCATGACCCTCCAGTGTCAGTTTAGCAGACTGGGCGGGCGCTTTTGTGGATGCTTTGTGGGTGGTGACCGCCATTCAATCTTGTTCGGTGTCTCGATTAGTAGGAATACTGAATACTGAGGGAGCAGCAATCACTTACATGCGCGATGGTGAGTAGTCGTTAAGTTGCGTCTTCTATGAGATACTGATTATCCCTGAACCCTGATGACCTGCCTTTGCTGTAGACACGTTGTGTCCCGCATACGGATCATCTTCAGCCAGAAGTTTCCTTCAGTAGGCACCGTGGCCGCTTTTACTGTGTTTCAACTGTCGTAACTGATATAATTTCCCGGCCATGCCCGAGTTAGTCGACCCGAGATCTCTTCTTCCATTCATCTTGTACTGATAAGTGATAACATGAATGCAACGAATTCATCGCTTGATACTGGTTGGCTGTGGTGATAGCACCTCCAAGTCGGGCTGAGGGAGAATGAGGTTCTCGTTCCTGCGAGCATCAAAGTTGGGTCTTGAAAATCGCAACTTTGCTCCATTGCATACTCTCCTGACCACTGCACCGTGAGTCAATACATTCCGCGATTACAAGTTTGGACAGTACAATGAAATATGTCAATGGAGAAGGGGTTACTAACGTACCAAATACGCGCGTGCTCTGCACCAATGTTTCGCCGAAGTGCAGATTCCACAAATAGGCGAAGTTGATTGTTCAGACCTGCCTCGCATCACTTTTTACGGCCTGTATATGCGACGACGTTCAACGGCTGCCAAGGACTCACCCTCCGACGTGCTGTACTCGACCTTCATACCGATGCGTTCGCACACGGTTCACTGACACAGCGCTGTTCAGGGTATGGAACCGTTACGACATTCGGGCGTCACTGATGAAGAAAGGGAGACGGAGAACATAGATTACTCCTCGTTACTGCTGTAAAGCAGTCCGAGAGCGGATGACAATGTATGATACGACTGAACCGTCCGAAGGCGAGTGAATTGCTTGTTATATGTAATAACGAAATGTCCGTGAAAATTGGATTAGTGGGAAATGCGCGTCGTTCACCTTTTCCGACATCATTAACATTCTCCAAAAGATGGCAACTGATGGGTACATACGACCAAATACTCATTCATCCTTTTAACTAGGGTATCTTCCATCGATGATGTTGTCGGGATTGGGCATAGTATAATTGGCGAAGCAATCATGCGCGTAGTTGATCTGCCCGATTCGTTCATGCATCCCGCTGATAAAGCTGGCCAGCGCGCAAAGACCGTTCGAATCTTCCGTGCAACCATGAATGCCCGTCAGTGGCACCACCCCATCATTCAGAAGGAACCGGATATGAGTTGGCTCCTCCGAGGCTGGGCAACTGATCACCTGGGCTACAAGCTGGCTGGCGAAAGGTGCGATCTGGCTAGAAACGTAAGACTAATGTGACCCGTCAGAAATAGAGACAAGCGGTGGTTAATGAGACTGCGTACACGGTGAGGGGGTATATGGTCGGTTGGAAGAGGACCAGTCGCAGCTAGACTAGTAAAGTTCAAAGCAGTGACGACTGAGCCCTTTCGTCAGTAGTCTTGCATCGGAAAGTGGCAACATACTATTGGAAATGACCACGTCATGGGAAGCGTCAACATATATAGGTTGATTAAGAGGGAATGTGATGTTGCTCGAATCAAGAGTGCTGTTGGTGCTGCTGTTCCAGACATTGATGGGAGTGTGAGTGAGACGCGACACTAGCTCCTGAACGTAGCCAAGGCCCTGCGCTGCTGATGTTGGATTGCCTGGTCCACAGCTGTACCAGAAATCTTTGTGCACAACAAAGTCATTAGTCGCTCAGGCTGCAAGTTTACCACTCAATGTACTCACCAAGATCTGCAAATAGAGATCACCGCCGAGCTCAGCATGGATCATTTGAGGGAACATACCATTGTAGTACTCGAATCCTTCCCATTCTTTCTCAGTGAAAAGGTCGCAAAACTTGGAATATCCGAGGGCCACAGTCTGCAGGATGTCAGGAACAAGATCCATCAAGATTGTTTGAAAAGGGTAAGATTACCTCATAAGCGCACAATTGCTGCATGTAAACCAACCGTGAGATGGTCAAATTAAATCCTTGGAGCATTGGTTGCAAGCGCGTTTGAGCATCTTCGAGATAGATATCCGCCCATTTACTGGCCTGGGTGCCACCGAAGTATCCGATATCCTCCGAGTTGGCGTTGGGGCACACATCATAAGGAGCGAGGGTGTTGTTGAAGTTGTTCTCCTCGATGATGATCTCCTGGTGATAGTCGGTCTCGTAAGTTCTGACGTCAAAAAAGCCTGCAGCAAAGTTCAGGCTACCAATAGTATCATGAGGCGCAGCGCACGCAAAAATATGAATCAATTGCTTACGCAGAATCCACCATGCGATCTATACGACATAAGCAAACCATCAGAGCGCATAATGAAATAAACGTTCGATGCAAACAAACCTTCAGAAGTAGTGCGGAATACTGGAAGGTCCGTGAAGCCATTAAGCAACTGGCCGTATCTGTAGCGGAAGGCAACCCCGTTGCTAAAGCTGACGAAGGAGAGCGTCAGTGGAAGCATCGCAAATGAGAGCGAACGTACAGCGACTCGCGGCCGAAAGGCGTCAAGATCTCCGCGCCCAGCTTATATGTCCAGGTTGCCAAGAATTTCAAATCACCAGTGGCATTGAAGCCCTCTTTCACTGCAGCAGCATGAATGTCAGCGGCGAAATGAGAAATTCCGCCGTCAGAAGTCGGATAGCGAGCGCCATGGCGCATCAAGAGATGCACTGCATTGAGGCCACACCCTTCTGGGATGATGGGGGATGCGTCAGGAAGACCAAACGACTCCACGGAGTACATGGGTGACAAGTTGCCCCAGTGACGCGTCACATTGAAAGTGCTGTCTGCACCGTCTGCCGAGTTCGGCCTCGACAAGGGAAATATATTTTCGACCTTAGAGAACGGGACGGCAGTAACAATAGCTGCAGGTTCAGCACCAGCTGTTTTTTTTTTTGGATTAGAACACAGGAAATACAATTAGCATTAACACTGACTAGGCGTTGGACCTGCATAACCAACTTGAGATTCATCCGGGAAGTAAGCGTCCACGACAGTGTTGGTAGCACCGGGGGGAGGATAAGAATCAGCGACGGTTGATCCTGCATAACTGGATGCTGACTCTGCAACGCAGAACGGCAGAGCAAGCAACAGAACGGTAGCAAGCATGGCTTGATAACTTAGTTAGACAGATCAGCAGCACTCGAGTTCCATATTTTATAGCAAATGACATACGTAATTATAATGCAAGTTGATACCGAACAGCAAGCGAACAGGACGCCGTAGACATGCTCGCTAATTAAAATGTTGTTTTCGTTTGGGACCCGAGCACCGGGGCAACTCACAATTCGACAAAAACGAGTTGAAACGAAGTGTACCTTGTTCGCCTGGTGACGCGAATGAATTCGGGACTCGGGAGTGACGTGGACCGGTAATCCAGCCAATGAGAAGCTAGAGATTCTGCGTACTCCCGCCGACGATCATTCAAATTCAAATATTCACAAGTGACTACCAAGTAGTACTATGTAATATATATATATAAGTCGTGTTCATACTCTGGTTCATCACGTGACGTCAGTGTGACATTTTACTGAATTCACTTGTAGCTCGCTGTCCACGAAGTGTGATTGAAAATGGTGCTATGATTATGTGTGTAGAGCATGTAGCAATATTATACCCATGTAATTTTTACGAGTCAAATCAAGAAACCGAGGAACGAGCCAGTAGGCATTATGTACAATAATTAGAAAGTGACATCAACGCCACCCGCATACTAGTATATATTATATACATACCGAGATACTGAAAAATGACCCTTCTTTTCCGGTATCTGAGAAATACATTGCCTGCCTCGCATTACCTTCTCTTTCAATCCAGTACCGTTCTAGCTGAACCACAGCTATACACCACACCGCACTTTGAAGATTAAAATGTCGGCGAGACATTCGAACACTATTTGCAAGAGAGGAAGAGGAGAAGACAACAGCAAATGTAGTGCACAGACATCTCTTCAGACGTCCGAAAGTTAACGGATCGCTTGTACGAGGTCAAAGAGTACTAGTCTGATGCGCTGGTGTCGAATTGGACGATGCTCGCAGGAGGGAAATTATGCTGAGTAAAGAGTGGAACCCATCGGTGCTGTGCCCGAGTACAAGACAGGTTTACTTTGCAAGTGAAAGCGGAAGTGGCAGCTGCACATAGTTCATGCAGATACTCAGGCGACAGGATTCCACGAAAAACCCTATCGCAATAATCTGAGCTAGATCAAACGTGAAAATTTGCATCAAAAGTCAGGTACGAACATCATTACCTGTTGAGCTCGTCGTTTCATGATATCTGAAATACAATGCGACACCTAAGCTACTTCCACAATTGTACCGCATCCTAAACACCAGTCTTCAATGTAAATCGTTGCAACTTGTCCTAGTGCAATGGCCTTTTGCGGCTCATCGAAATCGATGCGAATGCAATCGTTGTCACTGACTTAATTAACTGATTGTGAACGATAAAATGACGGCTGGACTCACGAGTACACTGAGCAACCTATGTCAGACATCACATGTCGGAATTTTATACGTGCTTTGAGGCCCCCAGGACGCATGAGCTCTATTGGTGGGCTGTCGGCCCATATCCACGTCCAATCGCGAATGGTCAGGGATTGTGCGTATAACGCTGAATGATCTCTGAAAATCAACAATCGTAGGTGATTCTAAGGAGGATATGAGAATACTGACGTTCCAGGTACGACGTATATTATATTCTTTGGGATGTCTTTCTTCACAACAAAGGTCTTCTCTTTGAGACCCTTCACTTTAGCGCCCTGTCCAATAGTGAAATTCCACGGCCCTGCATGTTCGCCCACCTGGAGTCCTGTTTCCAGATCGATGATCGGCCCAGGCTTAGGTGGTATATATTGAGCTGAGCTAGAAGGTTCAGCGGATGATGCCAAGCATGAAATCTGAGCTCACATATAAAATCATGAAATTTACGTTTCTCCCCCACGAAACATATGCCCATGCTTTCTTGTCTGGCAGCCGTTGGTAAGTTCCACTTCACGGCGAGCTCTCTGACTTCTGTCTTTTTTATTGATCCTAGAGGGAAAATAGCACGGGAAAGGCTACGTTCAGGGACAGAAGACAGATAATATGTCTGGTCCTTTGTCACGTCGCGAGGACGAAGAAGTCTCGGTCGCGGAACGCCGTTATGGTATTTCCAATCTTTATTTGCGTAATGGCCTGCATGCATAGCAGGTGAGTTGAATCGAGCACAGAAAGAAAAAAGATCAAGTACCAGTTGCAAGCCATGGAGTGTTCGAAAGCCCAGGATCCTCGGTCAGGCGGTCCAGCAATGCGCCAAATTTAACTTCTCTGACCCAAGATTAAGAACAAAATACTCAGCTATAGATATAAGACAACTCACTTATTACACCACACGTCAGGATTGGGCGTGATACCGCTCTCCCAGGACTTCAAGGAGGGTTCGAATACCCGCGTCCAGTACTCGCGGGAGAGATCCACCTGTGAGTAAACAAAGTTAGAAGCTTGCAAAAGTAAATCAATAAAACATACCATTTTACAAGGTATATCGAGCACCCCGCACACGCGTCTGACATCTTCCCAGTCTTTCTCCCACTCGCATCCATGATCTGAACCAGACTCGTCGCGCGTATCCCAATTGCGCATGAACACTGCTGATAGGTCATAATCCTGCCAGCACAAAAATCTGTCAGCTGTGACAGTATGACATATGATGCTTACTTTGTCCGTTAGTAATTTTGCAGTGACTGAGGAATCCACTCCTCCGGACATTGCAACGACAACTGGGTGTGAAATCGATGAGGAATTTATTACCGCGAGCGCAGGATAAATCTAACTCACCCTTGTCGCCTTTTCTCGGAACATGTGTCCTGGAGACATAATAAGAACGAATCTGTAACTTTTGCAGTCGTGAAAAACGACATTGTCGAAACATAGCTTAGCGTCGGCGAGTCAAAGCGTGACAACGGAATAGCGCGTGACAAACGTGTGACCCGAGGTAATAGTCACATCGGGATTCGGCAGTTCCTAGTAGATACACATTCACCAGCTAATTCTTCAAGATCGGATTGCACGACAAGCAAGAAAACTTACAGAAAGGAACAGGACACGTATCATTTTTTGGCAACCGAATTGATAGCCTATAAATGGTTCAAGGGTCAAAAACCGAAGGTACACTCATCACACACTCACTTTCATCCACCAACTCACAATCTCAGTAAGGCCCCTCCCAGGCCGAGATCCTCCTTCGTGTAACGTCAGGAATCGCCGCAGAATTAATAAAAGCCCACGATTCTAACCAAACAGTCTCGCTGAATGAACTCCGCGCAAAGATCTCTAAGAAATATGGCTTCGGGGGCGTGCCGAGGCTGGTAGATATCATCAGCGCCATACCGGACGAATATAAAAAGGCTCTTTTGCCTAAACTTCGTGCAAGGCCTATAAGAACGGCCAGCGGTGTATGTAGCTTTCTTCTACTTCCCACAAGACCCGTTGGATCTGATGGTTCCTCATAGATCGCTGTGGTAGCAGTGATGTGCAAACCGCATCGATGTCCTCACATCGCTATGACAGGGAACATTTGCGTGTATGTTCTATTTTGTTGTCTCTATACTGTGTTCCTCATCCCTGTCACAGATACTGCCCAGGTGGGCCGGATTCTGATTTTGATTACAGCACGCAAAGTTACACTGGGTATGAACCAACAAGTATGCGTGCCATCCGTGCGCGCTACGACCCGTACGAACAGACGCGAGGTCGTGTCGAACAGCTAAAAGCCCTTGGTCATAGTGTCGACAAGGTGGAATTCATAATTATGGGTGGTACTTTCATGAGCATGCCAGAGGACTACCGCGCAAAATTCGTCGCACAGCTACATAATGCTCTATCTGGCTTCACGGGCACCGATGTTGATGAAGCAGTACGGTAAATACTGCTCTATTTTGGTTTCAAACAGCAGGATATTTATGCCTCGTATAGATACTCGGAACAGAGCAAGTCAAAGGCGATCGGGATAACCATAGAGACGCGACCCGACTACTGCTTGAGGCCCCATCTATCACAGATGCTCCGCTACGGCTGCACGCGCCTCGAAATTGGCGTCCAATCAGTATACGAGGACGTTGCCCGAGACACAAATCGTGGACATACTGTGCGTGCAGTCTCCGAGTCCTTTCACATGGCAAAAGATGCGGGCTTCAAAGTCGTTGCCCATATGATGCCTGATCTCCCGAATGTGGGTCTGGAGCGGGATCTTGAACAGTTCAAGGAGTATTTTGAGAATCCAGCATTTAGGAGTGATGGATTAAAGATATATCCTACTCTGGTCATTCGAGGGACAGGCTTGTATGAGCTTTGGCGGACGGGCAAGTACAAGAATTATACACCGAATGTCTTGGTGGATGTCGTTGCTCGGATATTGGCGCTCGTGCCTCCGTGGACGCGAGTATATCGTGTACAAAGGCGAGTCCCATGAAGTTGTTGTGAAACAACATGATTCTAACACAATTGTTTCCCATAGGGATATTCCATTGCCGCTAGTCACAAGTGGTTGTGAAAATTCGGGCAATCTACGAGAGTTGGCCCTGAATCGAATGAAAGATTTTGGCGCAGAATGCAGGGATGTGCGGTATCGCGAAGTTGGCGTGCGTGCGGCATCCTGAAATATGTGGCTCGGATACTGATGTTCATACAGATACATGAAATACACCACAAAGTACGACCGGAATCTGTCGAGCTTCTCAGACGAGATTATGCGGCCAATGGTGGGTGGGAGACCTTCCTTTCTTACGAGGACCCAGAGCAAGACATCTTGATTGGGCTTCTTCGTCTACGGAAGTGTTCCGAGGAAGGTACCTTCCGACCTGAGCTTGTGCGCAAGGAAGGTGCAGCGGGAGGGTCGAGTATTGTCCGTGAGCTCCATGTCTATGGCACTGCGGTTCCAGTACACGGCCGCGACCCAACAAAATTCCAACATCAGGGATTTGGGACACTGCTCATGGAAGAAGCAGAACGAATAGCACGGGAGGAACATGGAAGTGTGAAGCTCGCCGTCATATCAGGTCCGACTTTTGGTTTACAAGGGGAAGCTTACACTCACCTTCTCCACAGGTGTCGGTACTCGAGATTATTACCGCAAACTGGGCTACGAGCTCGACGGTCCTTACATGAGCAAATCACTACTATAACATATACAGTTACACTATGGTTGTACATTACATTATCGTTTTCACGAGCGTCCTTGGTCGCCAATGATCAATGTATGAAAATTCGGAAACACGAGTTCCTCCTCCACCGTATTCCGTATGACATCTTGAATGAACCTCTCGACTCGCGTCACGTTTTTAAGGACATGTTTGTCCGCCTGGCCAATCTCACTCTCGATCAAGATAGACGGGAGGAGGCGCTGGCCAATTGGCAAAGGTTTTCCGTCGCGTTTTCCGTTGTCTTCGTCCATTTCAGGAGGGGTGCTGGTTTGGCTTCGTGGGCGTTTGCACGCAGGACCATAGGGATCCAATTCATCGAGTATGCACAAGTGCACTCGGCCACGCGAACCCTCGTACGCGACAGCCACTTCTCCCGTGAACACCAACCCTGTCACTGAAAGCTTGATCGGAAGGGACATGAACGACGGGGAAGGGTAATTGATCAATAAGGATGTCGTGAGCGTGAGCCGGAGATTGGAGTGCCAATTAAGGTAGAGATGCAGCTGAAGATCTGGATTATCGGGCGGAGAGGTTGGAGCTGGCTCTGGTTCCTGGCGTGAAGACGGAGGATTTGGTGGAGAAGGAGAAGACTCATCTGGCGTCATAGACGCGCGGGGCATCGAATCATACACCGAACTAGGATCAAACGATGGTATCGACAAGCTGCTCGTCGTCGGCCTAAATTCGCCCAAGCTAGGCATGCTCACATGCATAGCGCCCCCGCCCCACACGTCTCTCGGCGAACCGGCATGCAATGCAGGCGTAGACGCAAACAAATCCACGGATGGACTGCGCCCGTAACGAATGTGTGGTGGCAGATGATGATATGCCAGACCTTCCTCCGCGATCCCCCGGCGTGCCCCCTTCCTTGACACCCACTCAAACCCGTCTTCATCATCCCCTGCACCCTCCGTTACTTTTACATCGTCATGGTCTGGCTCAGAATTGGAGTCAGAATCAGAGTCATCGAGGAAATCGCGGTATATATCACGAAGGTCGACGAGCTCAATATCTGGAGGGACGGTACCAAAATCGAGCGAGGAGATTTCGACAGGACCGATGAAGGATGGTCTTTGAGTTGTCGTTAATTGTCTGTTGAGGATGTCAATGAGGGTGGTCGCTAGTGACGAGTTTAGCTTTTCCCATTCCAGTTCGATGGACATGAATAACAGGCGTCGGCATACTCCGATACTCCTTTACAGCAATACCACATGAACAACGGACGGGGAGAGGCAGAAGTCCTCGCGGCTGTCAGTGACTGTTCTCACTACCCTCGTGATCACGCTCACCCCAACCTTAGTTTAATGATGGCTACCAATACTCCAAAACTAAGCTCGAAGAGAGCTTGCGGCAAGTCATGACGCTCAAACCCGCTAAGTCCTCTAAGGATGCTGTTGTCCTGAAACGAGAGGATGTCGATCTCATCGTGCGTGTTACAGTCTCCATCTAGTGCATAACTCACCCACCGTGCTTTTGCAGGTAAATGAACTAGGCATTCCTAGATCGCATGCCGAGAAGGCACTCTTGGACAGCGGGGGCGAGCTCGAAAAAGCCCTTCGTGCGCTCGTTGCGAGCTGATGGGGCTCTCAAATGAAAGCTTGCCGCCCCTTTTGCTCAATATTACTACTCTTCTCGTCCATGCAATCGATACCTCAGAAAGGAAGAACAGCAAGCAGATAATGACGGATTTTCAGTCTCGCTTACAGCTAACACAACAACCAGACCATGCCAGCAAATGTCGATTTTCTACAAAGAATTCAAAGTTCATCATTGGTTGATCTCGAAACCGTTTGGTTCTTGGTTGTTGTTGCTCATCGATTTCTTGCTGCCTGTACCCCCTGATACTCAAAGATACTCGCACTTTCGGTTATCCAACGTCAGTAATGAGTCCTATGCGGATACACACATCATCGCAATAACCCATACTCCGAAAAAGGCTTCTTGGTCACACACCAAGTGGCACCCCGAGTAAGACCCCGAAAACTTTCTCACCAACAGCGCCCAAAGGCGCCAACGACGCCCAACGGCGCCCAAGCTCAACCAAAAAACCACCTGTTCCTTCCAAGTAATTCCAAAACTCCTTCCTTAAAAATTAAAAAATCAGAAAAATGGCCACCACAAGACGTAGCATGAGTATCGGTTCCAAAACGCCAATCTCCAGGAACACTTCTCCAACTATGCCAGGCGGACCTTCCATAAAAAGAACAACTAGATCCGCGATAACCACACTGACCTCGACAGAAATAGAAGCGCTACCTAGCACAGTCTCTGACTTTGCTAGTGCGCACAAATACCTAACAAAAAAGAGCCTCTGCATCGAAACTGAACCGTATACCCTAACTCACCTGACCTCAATCCTCCTACAGATAACTCAGATCTCCGGCTCTACACCACTACCAGTCATCACTGCCATTCGAGCAGCCGTCTTCCTCCTCAAACAACACGTAGCAGACGAGATCACGGCAACGGTAGCCAAACAAGTCACAGAGTCAGTAGCCAAGCAGATCACCGAAGCCGTCACATCGAAACTAGTAGATCATGTGGTAGCAGCCATCGCCCCACAAGTCGCAAAAATACTAACAGCCTCAGAAACTCTCGATGACGCAATCCGAAAGACCAACGAAAATAGAAGCTCCGAAGCGCACCAGGTTCCAGACTCAACAATACTAACCCAACTAACTCCCCAGATAATAGATCATATCACAACAACCCTCGTCCCGCAGATAGAGCGGCAGATCACAACCTCCATCACTCCTCAACTCGACCGACTTGCCTCAACAACCGAAACCCTCAATTACTCCATAGCAGAAACCACCAAACTCCAACACCAGATAGGCGAAAGAATAGATCTAGACAGAGACATCAATGCAGCTGCAGAACGGATCACCAATGCCACGGACACTCTAAGCAGCTCCATCGACGATTGTAGTAACACGTTCGATCTCCTCTCACCATCGCTGGATGCCACCCAAGATCGCATCAACACACTCTCAACGCAACTCAACTCCCACCTCACCAATTCCCCTCCGCCTAACCCACCAGAACCAACTGCATCCACCTTCAGCGAAATCATATCGGCGTACACCCCAGGACACACCAAACGGCCGACAACATCACGCGGTTGCCCTCAAAACGTAAACGTCTACACCCCAGTAGTAGCAAGCACGCCGTTAGCCCAAATCCCACCCATAGACGAAGCCTTAGCCAGATCAGCCATTCGTGCACGCCAAATCCTACTGGACCCTATCCTAGACAACTCCGTATTTCCTCCCGGAATCAGTCACGAAGACACAATCAGCAAAATCCGAGCCGCACTCAAGACGTCACTATCACCATCCACCAACAACCCCCAAGCCGGCATCAAGGCACTACTCCAACTCCGCAATGGAGGACTCATAATCGAACTGGACAGCGAACACACAGCGAACAAACTCAAAGATCCTGCCACCCGAAAAACGTTTCTTCAGGCCCTGAACAACGCAGTCCTATTCAAAGACAGAACCTATACACTGGTAGTACAATACATTCCCGTTAACCTACTGATTGAGCGCCCAGGTCTCCTCCGGCTAATCGAGAAGAAGAACCACCTAGAAGACGAAGCCCTCATATCCATGCGCTGGATCAAACCCCCCCACAAAAGACCCCCTGGCCAACAGATGGCCTTCGCCCTACTCCAGACCAGCAACGCCGAAACTGCCAACAAGCTCATCAAAGATGGTGTCTACATCGACAAACATCTCGTCCGAGTCAAGAAGGACAAGAAAGAACCTACCCGCTGTGCAAAATGCCAACGCTATGGCCACATAGCTCGCAACTGCAACTCAAGTAAAGACATCTGCGGAACATGCGCGGAGAACCACCGCACATCTGATTGCAATGCCTACCGCACCTTTAGATGCGCCAACTGCCGCAACGACGATCACGCAGGATGGAGTAGAACATGCCCTGAGTTCAGAAGACGATGCGAGGAAATCAACGCCAAACACCCTGAAAACTCCCTCCCATACTTCCCCACCAGCGATCAATGGACACACGCTACGCTACCACCCAAGGCACCTCCCTACGAAAGAAAGACAGCAGAACCAGCCCAACACTCAGAAGATGCTCCACCACCACCGGCACCTCGCCTACGTCAAACCACACTCACCTCCATCGCCATACCCAGAACCCAACCACCCACCACCAACACTCAACCTCTGACCCCAATGCCTGCAAACAGATACGATATCCTCCCAATCGACAGACTTGACTCCGATGCTGACGTTGACGCCAACAACCAGCTCACAGCCACCAACCCCCAAACATCGCCACCTCAACCACCTACTCCGACTTCGTCTCTCTCTTTGTCGCCCACGATAACACACACACCTCTCTGGTACCCCCCATCAACAGCACCATCCTCACCAACATCAGCAGTAACGACCCCTCCTCCACACGTAGACCATGTCTGAACAACCGGAACCAACACCCGCCCGCTTACGCATCTGGCAACAGAACCTCAACAATTCTCGCGCAGCACAAGAATCAATTCTCAATGGTCCGACAGCCAAAAAGTGGGATATTCTAGCCCTCCAGGAAGCTTGCGAAGACCGACTACGCAACACCAAGTCCAATCGACAATGGCACACACTCTACCCGACGCAACACTACACCCACCCAGAACAAAAAACCCGTGCTGTTATGCTCGTTAGCACATCTCTGAACACAAACGATTGGAAGCAGCTTCCCTTTCCCTCCTCGGACGTCGTCGTCATTCAACTATCCACCCCCTTCGGAAATTGTACCATATTCAACATTTACAACGACGGAAAGAAACAAGACACCATTCACGCTCTCGAAACCTTCCTAACAGCTAACATTGCCAACATTCGCCCATCCGCAGAAGACCACATGATATGGCTTGGGGACTTCAACCGCCACCATCCACTTTGGGAGGAAGAACGAAATGAACATCTTATCAACCTTAACGCAGCGCAACCCCTCATGGAACTCTTAGCCGACTACGGAATGAACCAGCCACTACCCAAAGGTGAACCGACCCTTCAATCATCAAGCAGCGGAAATTGGACACGGCCCGACAACGTGTTTTGTACGGATCACTCAATGGACATATTCATCAAATGCGGAACTAACCCAGCGCTACGAGGCCCGAAAACTGACCATGTTCCTATCTTAAGTATTCTCGAGCTAACCATCCCTAGAACCAACTTCGAACCCACCCGCAACTTTCGCGACACTGACTGGGACAACTTCAAGACACTCCTCAAGACACGACTCGATACCAGGCCTGCCCCCTCACCCCTAGTCACCGACGAAGAATTCCAAACAGCAGCCCGCAACCTAGCACTGACTCTCGAAGAAGTCATCTCTGAAGCGGTACCTCTATCCAAGCCAAACCCCCATTCGAAGCGATGGTGGACACGTGAACTCACCATCCTGCGCCGACAAGTCAACAAAGCCAGCCACACTGCTTACAAAATGAGAGGTTTACCCTTGCACCCATGCCATAATGAATTCAAGCGCCTACGCAACGACTACGCTGAAGAAATATTCAGATCCAAAAAGCAACACTGGGTAGACTGGTTAGAGGAAGTATCAGGTAACGAAATTTGGACCGCAAACAAATACATCACCTCCACGCCCTCCGACGGGAGCAAGACTCGAATCCCCACCCTCTCAATATGCCAACAAGACGGGACCATCGTTGACGCGACCAGCAACGCAGAAAAGAGTGTGGCTCTAGCTAAGTCGTTCTTCCCATCTCGACCCGACACATCATCCGTCCTGACAGACTTCGAGTACCCAGACCCAATCGCATCTATGACACCCATCACCCCCGACGAGATCAAACGCAACATCCGGAAGCTCAGTCCCTACAAAGCGCCAGGACCCGATGGAATATGCAACATTGTCTTCAAGCAATGCGCCGACATCCTGGTCCCATTCCTCCTCCCGCTATTCAACGCAACCATCAACCTTCAAACCTATTATCAGCCCTGGCGACAATTCACGACGGTAGTTCTCCGAAAACCCGGCAAACCAGACTACACCATTACGAAAGCCTACCGACCCATAGCACTCCTCAACACCACCTGCAAACTTCTAACGGCAGTCATCGCAGACCAAATGACATTCTATCTCAAACGATATCAACTACTCCCAAGTACCCACTTCGGGGGCAGACCCGGTAGGTCAACTACAGACTCTCTTCACCTGCTCGAGGAAACTGTCAAGAATGCATGGCGTACACGTAAGGTAGCATCCGTGCTCTTTCTAGACATCGAAGGCGCATTCCCGAATGCTGTAACGGACCGGCTACTACATAACATGAAAACTCGACGACTCCCTCACGCCATGATCAATTTCACGCAGCAAGTCCTCATGGGATGGCAAACACGACTTCAATTCGATGATTTCAAATCTGAATGGTTTCCGGTAACTAATGGCATCGGCCAAGGAGACCCTCTTTCAATGATACTCTATATCATCTATAATGCTGACCTAATAGATGTGGCCAAAGGCCACGGCAAGAACGAATCCACCCTCGCCTTCGTCGACGACACAGCCTTCATCGCTGTGGGCTCATCCTTCCACGAAACCCACCGCATCTTGAAAAAGATGCTCGAACGAAGAGGAGGTGGATATGACTGGTCACGTGATCACAACTCTAAATTCGAAACAAGTAAATTTGCGCTAATCGACTTTTCCATGAACAGAACCAAGACACGCCCACCCATGACCATCCGAGGTATAATTATCTGCCCTTCACCCACTCACAAATTCCTAGGAGTCATCCTCGATCAAGAATTACGTTGGAAAGAACAAGTAGCCTACGCCGTCGCCAAGGGAACTGCCTATGCAATGCAACTACGACGCCTATCATCCACGGCAGGTGGAATGCCTATGAAACTCACTCGCCAACTCTATCAAGCCGTAGCGATCCCGAAGATGCTATACGCAGCTGACGTCTGGTTCACACCAGCATTCAAATCCGGATCCGACACGACACAAAGAGGCTCCCTCGGAGTAGCTCGCAAAATGACCTCCGTCCAAAGAATAGCTGCCATCGCTATTACGGGAGCTATGCGAACTACTGCTACTGATCTACTCGAAGTTCATGCTAACCTACTTCCAATCCCACTTCTCCTACAGAACACTTGTCACCGAGCCATTATCCGCCTAGCCACTCACCCCAAGACCCATCCACTCTACGAACATATCAAACGAACTGCACGACGCTACGTAACACGGCACCGAACCTCCCTCCATCGCTTGACGCATTTCTTCAAAATCGTCCCAGAAGAAATCGAGACCCTTACGGGAGCAATTCAGCACCCTTCGCACCGCAGTCCCTACCAAATTCACATTGCCAACTCTAAAGAAGACTCCATCAACGAACAATCACGGCTCACCGACACCATCCAAATCTTCAGCGACGGATCCGGACACAATGGTAAGATCGGAGCAGCAGCAGTACTGATGAGAGAGGGGCATGCTCCCCGCACATTACGATTTTATTTAGGTACCGACGAAGAACACACTGTATACGAAGCAGAGGCAGTAGGCCTCACCCTAGCAGCTCAGTTACTAACCACCGAAAACAACATTTCCTTTCCAGCTTCTATCTTAGCAGACAACCAAGCGACCCTACGATTCGGTGAGAGCGCGACTCCGAAAGCAGGACACTACTTAATCGAACATTTTAGACGAATGATGGACGCACTCAAGAAATCACACCGTCGAAGAGAATTCTCAGTAACTGTACGATGGATAGCTGCACATAGCAACGTCACAGGCAACGAATTGGCGGACGAACAAGCCAAGAAAGCGGCAGAAGGCCCGCAGAACAACAGCCCAATCGAAGAGCTACCATCATACCTCGCAACAGAACAACTCCCCGATAGCATATCCGCCATCAAACAGGCACATAAGAAGGGTACGAAATCCAGATGGGAACGGATATGGGCCAAGTCACCCAGATTCGAACACACCAAGCAGATAGACCCAAACATCATGTCAAATTCATTCCCTAAGCTAGTCGCTAACCTCCCGAAACGCCTTATCAGTCTCTACATGTATTTCCGCACACGTCATATCTCTCTCAACCAGCACCTCCATCGTATCAAACGAAGCGTCACACCCAACTGCCCCATCTGCGCAGACGCAGAAGAAACCATCCATCATTTCCTTTTTGTTTGCCCTCAATACGACCGCGAACGCTTCATCCTGAATCGCAAACTTGGCCGCAAAGCCTCCTCCCTCCCATTCCTACTAACAGACCCATCAGCCATGGAACATTTCCTACGCTACGTAAATAGTACTGGACGCTTGAAGAGCACATTCGGTGATGTCTTACTCCCTCCCGCACCTGATAGACAGTAATCTTGCCATTTGCACAGTTCACCCTAGAAACAGACCGCCGAGACCACACTATTCCCAACCACGACAATCAAGACAATCATGACAATCACAAACGACAAAATAACTTATTCAATGCTTTCAACTTAATTATCTATTCAAACACTCCCTTCATGAAGACATCGGCCTTAGCAAGCCATTAGAGGAACACTAGAACGACATAGAGAGGGACCAGGGCAACAGGTGGAGGCTAAACAGATAGACGAAGGCAGCGGTCGAAAGAAGACAAGAGAGAAGGAAGAATCGTTGACGACGAAACCCTCCCAACAGACCACCACCCAACGACCATCTTCAAAACACCTGCACCCTACACGAACCCCCACTCCGTGACACTAAACAACCCTCTTTTCATAGCTTCATGTACTGACCGCCCAGGCGGTCGTGTACGCGCTTCAGACACGAAACCAAACGATAGAGACACCCAAACCAAAGCCGATTCAGAGAGACAAGTCTCTCATCTTCGCAGGAATGCACGTCTAAAACGGCCGGCGGGAACGGCGGACCAGCGGGGTCAACCCCACGCTGGGGCATTCGTGATTCCAGAGATGTAGTAGGGGCAGGGGCCCCTTTAGACTAGATTAGCACTGTCCGACATAGGGTACTTTACCCCAATGGACAATAATTGGAACAAAAAAAAAAAAAAAAAAAAAAAAAAACCCATACTCCGTTTGCCAACAAGCCATTCATCATCAAGCGCCGATTTTCCCAGCTAGAAAAGCGCGTTAATGTGCATTCAATATCAGATTAGAACGACGTTGACGTTGTATCCGAGAGGCTGCCGCATGTTCTCGAGAAACGTCGCAGCATACAGTTATCTGAGGTATTTGTGGCCTGCACAGTGCAGAGTACCAATGCGATAGCCATCAAATTATCAAGAAGTTGAAATGATGGCCCGATGAAAGACCAACGCAATCTGGTGATATCCAAAACACAGACGACTCAACACGATATAGCTATCACACGAGAGTCGGACGACGTGATACAAGACGAACAACCGTATCAAGCTGTTGGGACTCAGAATCAGGATGTTACGAAAACAAGGAGAATAACGAGATCCTAACCTCAAACACTGGTGGCTATTGGGCAACTCAGTTTGGCATCTTCGTTTGTGTACTCTCCGGTGGAATCGTTAAATTTGAGGTTCCAGGTTGTGTTCTGTGCAATTGCGTACAAATCTTCTCTTGAATCCAGGTCACAGGGTATCGATGGTACCGAGCAAAATCTCATTTTCTTGGTGATATAGCAGGGGCTAAGGATCAGTTTCCACGTAGTCTTAACTTTATTGCTGCGACCTCTCCTTTGTCTACTATAAGTTTCCCGTAGGGAAGTTGAAGGGTACCAAACGTCCCTGAAGAAGAGCGCCGTTACAAGTGCGAATTCGTCCACCACGTCCAAAAATCTCCGTAGTTAGACCATGTGAAAACAAGGATAAAATGGTGGTCACATCAAGGACAAGGTCCAGTTTTGTGCGCGACCTGCAGGAAACCATCAGCTCCCGTCTCAGGGGTCTAGGCAAGTCGTTCGTGAGCTGCCGATCGAGATATTTAAAGGCACAACGAAGGCAAGACTTGCAGAGAAATGGAGGAGGAAACTCCCCAGTCAGCGTGGTTTGGTGTGAATCGCAGGAGTCTGCAACCTGCAACTTGACAAGCACTAATATTAATGAGGTTCCCAGAGTCCGCAGCCTGTGCTTTACCAAAAGCGAGGGTCCTTGATTCCGAACTACGGGATAGTACGTTTCATAGTAGAGGTCATCCCTTTCGTAGCGTCATTTTCTTGCCAAGATCGTTGCTGCAAGACAGACAAAGAAATAAGCATAACCCAGTAGCCAAAAGACATTGGAGGCGCTCCGTGTCGGGGGTGGCATTGCTATTGAAGGGCTTCGCCTTCTGCACATGGAGGCTCAGCAAAGAGGCGATCAAAGGCTGTTTCTGCTTCCTTGGCCTGCAACATAAAAATACATATTCTCCTTGAGACAGACAGAGAAATCACCATCTCCTCCGACGACATAAGTTTTTCGTTCGATTTTCAGATAAAATCTTATCACACCATATAATGTAGTACATTAGCATGCATGGATTGATATGACGAGAAATGATGTGCTATGACATTAGTAGTACTAGGTATCGCGGCAGCATAAGAGCAGGAGCGGGGTGCGCAGCAGCTTAGCCTAGGAACTGCATGGGTAAACCCGCGGGTGTGGGCAGTCGTACCCACACCCATACCCGCAGTGCAGGTACGGGTTTCCCTGCGGGTATCAACACAATGGAACCGGGGTATTACCCCCGACGGGTATACCTGCGGGTCACTGTGAAGAGCACAGGAAACAATGCGGGCATGAATCCGTCGATGGTGGAAGTTCGGTGCTGAGTAACATAGTACAACATGTTGGTTTTTCAGGAAACTGTCTCGCGACATTGCGAATCCGCTTCCGGGACCTGAAAAACAAGTTCAATGTCATCAGACGCGTCTGCTCCATCAGAAACCTAGCGAAATAGCTTAGCAGAAGATTCACGTAGGAAGGAACCACAAGTGATAGCGGCCCACGTTGCCGGATGAAAAAATATGCATGACAATTCTGGTGGTAGGCTCACAAAGAACGCGGCACGCGCTGATGCACGTATGAATAATCAATGAATTGACATGGATTTCAATCATCATTATCATCACCTGAGTCACTGTCTCTGCTTGCGTTATCAACCAAGCCCTCAATTTCGACCCCAGGATTGTCATCTTCGACGTGATCAGCGTCTTTTTCTGCGCGTTTCTTGGTCAATTTGTCTATGATTTTATCGGCACGATTGAATATTCCACCCGTGGGGGCGCCGCATGCTAAGCACTTTGGAGTTTTGGCATAGCGCTTGATTGCGCAGGCCGAACAATAATAATGCCCGCACCGCGTGACCACTGGATCTATATAAGGTTTGCGGCAGATGAGACAAGCAAAAGGTATGTCCTCGTTGTCAGAATCGGAGTCTGACACATCCTCAACTTGTTTCCGCGGGGTTTCAGCAAGTTTATCCAATTGCCAACCAGCAAGATCTGTCCAAAGTATTTGTCTTTAGTTTCTTTAAGCGTAAAGGCTATGAAAACATACATGTGCCACGGTCGTGCAAGAATTTGCAAGTGTCACCAAAACCGCAGTATCCCGTTTCTGATTGGGATGACCGTTTTAGCATCCGTATCCGTCGGAGAAAAAACTTGCGAACCTTTGTAGTCTTTGCAAACATCTGGCTGATAATCGACAATGGTTACGGTGCGAATGGTGCTAGTACCTCGCTGAGGACCAACACGCATAGCTTTGGGTACTTCCTGACTTTTTTTCAGGTGACTTCGATAAGCATTCTGGCCCCTATACAGCCCATCATCAGGTATTTCCTCTTCCTCTTCACCTCTGTCTGCTTTCTCTTTCTTCTGACGTTTTGCAAGTAGCTCTGCGGCTTCGTCACCAGCTAGTATCTCAAGTGCTGCGTTGGTGTGTGATCCGGCTGCGGTCCACTTCACAGCAGGACCATCACGTTCCACAAAGTCTGGATCGTCCATTTCATCATCCCTTCGTTGTGCAGCAGTACGTTTCGTGCCAGCGCTCAGAAGATTGCCAGTTGCTTTGCGGGAAGGAAGAACCACCGCAGACTTGGATGAAGACGGTATCGGCGCTGATCCACGGGAAGGGGGAGAATCCGATCTTTTTCGTGAGGTTGCTGGTCGAGATTTTCCCTTCTTGAAGAAGGGGACCTTGACTTCGTTTGTGGTAGACATTGAAGGTTTGCCACCATAAGCTCATGGTCGATTGTCTAAATTACAACCAATCTTAATCATGCTTTTATTAGTAAGCTGCCAACTTCAATTACGGCCACGGCTAGTGTTGTGGGCAGAACTATTTTGGGGTAGTTCTGCCAGCAGAACTGGCAGAACTTGGCAGAACTATGTTCTGCCAGCGCGGCAGATGGCAGAAGCGGTCTTTTTTGGATGCGCGTAGCGTAGTACTAGAGGTAGCTACATGGATGTAAGACCGCTGGATACTAACATCGAATCAATGTTCCAAGTCCCGTCTTCGTTTGCATCATGATCCGTGACCATAATTTCATCCTCTACTGCCGCAGGCACTAATCCCTCGTCAACGCGCTGCAACTCTGCAAAATCAAACACGTTCCCTTCTAAAACTTCCTTCCCGTCCACATCCCAGTCTGACGGAAACTCGAGGTCCATCACTTTTTCTCCGTTGCGAATATCTTCGAGGCGAGCAAACTCAGCATCAATGTCGTCGAGTGAAATTGATTTGGGACCTTCGAGGTTGCAGCTAGTGTCGCCGGAAACTGCTGCAAGTGGCGGAACGAATGCGAAGTCGGTCTCGAGCTGCTTGGCGACATCTGTATCAATGCCCGGAAGTTCGGTTGTGTGCATGTGAGCGTGACGGCGTCGTGTCGGCTTGCCATCAGCAACATTTTTAAGGTGAATATGATAGCGAAGGTTCGCGCGAATCTTTCTTCATAAGGTGTTGCAGTGCCTCGCGACGAGTCTCTTGTGGACAATTGATGCATTTTACGGCATCCGTGAGGTGTTCGAAGAGGTTATTATTCCGTCCATCAATGCGGGTGTCACAGTGGTTGCAGTTCCACCAATATCTGTTGGACTTTGCAGAAGTAGCATCCCCCTTTTTGAAGTTGTTTTCAATGAGGGAGTTCAGGGGCCGGCCTCCAGACTTAGTAGCCATTGTGTAGAGTTTACAGTACCTCAATTCACGCTATCATACACTAATCTAACACTGTATAGTACATCCTTTACCGCTCCCACGGTCTCGAGTTCTGCCACATTTTGCCTTGGAGGTTCTGCCATCTGCCTGGCAGTGCCAGTTCTGCCCTGCCACGTGGCAGAATGGCAGAGTTCTGCCCACAACACTAGCCACGGCGTTTCAAAACTTCAAATCGCTGAGAACTGAGACGAAACGACACTTGGTTAACGTTGAAGACCCCAGTGAGCGGCAGAAGTCCCAGGATCACTGTATATGGCTCAAATGCCACTGGAAGAAGCCTGATTTCACTTGTAAAACCTGACACATGTCACGTTCGTCATTAACGGTTGAACGTGTCTACCTTTAAATTGGCGTACCGCCCATAACTGCAATTAGGTTAGTTAGTATTGACAGAGAGTAGTTATCTGATGCCGATCTTAAGTTGTACGACACCAAGGGAAGCTACGCTGAGTATACTGTGGAGCAACAGCCAGATCAGACATCATGTACATGCTGGCGTTCCATACGCACCTTAAGCTTGAGTCCGCATACCTACGTCCAACACGAAATACCACAGATGGGAATGTAATCATGATCCATGAGATCGTGTGCCGAGAAGGCGCTCTTGGAGGAAGTGAGCCCCAAGGACAAACTCGGGAAGGCCCTTCATGCACTGAGTCGCTATGAGTTGATATTTGTCCAACGAAAGCTTACGTTCATCCCCGGCAAGGGAGGGGCCCCGGGAGACAGTCATTCAAGGCTGCGCCAGAGGTAGGCAGGTTCTTGAGCTGCACTGCTGATTGTCGATGTTATCTATGCAATTGATACCTCAGCAAGCCAGAACAATAGATGTAAAAGATGTAAATTCAGTCCCAATTACAGCTAACAGAACATGTCAGCAAAAGTCGATACTCTACTAAAAAAGTTCAAAGTTTATGATCAGCAACCCCAAGTCCTCGTGCGTAAAGGTAGCAAAACTAAGCAAAAAGGTAGAAATGCAATCTGATGTGAACGGCACTAAGAGCTCCAGAATAGCAAAAACGCACGAAACATTCTGAAGCGGCGCGACCGGAAAAGACTGCAGGGAATGAGCGAGATGAATCGTAATGTGACTTGGCTATGAAAGAGAGAAGATTTGATATGATAACCATGAAATAGATTCAGATTTGCCTGTTCGTGAGATCGTGGTGCAGTGGCGCAATGCAATATCTGTGATAAAAAGGGCTTACTTGCAAAGATCTAGGAAACGGGTATATTCAGAAAAAATCATCATAAGACGTCGTATAATAGTTGAAAGTTCTGATATGTTCTTTTTATGTCCTGGTGTGCTAATTACAGCCGCTCTTCGGGCCTGGGCGTGGGCGTACGTGACGGAAAGGGAGAACCATATGGTGCGTTGAGGTATCGCGAGGTGGATTCCATGTCGGAGAAGTAGTCGCTCTCAACAATGCTCGAGGGCTTTTCTGCAAGGCCCAGAGCACTGGCGATAGCTCGGGGGCTTCCAAACGGCGACGACCTCTTCTGTGATGGGAATTGCCCAATTATAGGATCATCGGGGCCTAAAGGGGCGTCTGAAAATGGCTTTGAGCCACCACTGATTGTGGATGTTATCTTTGTCTCAGGCGACGCGGGCTGGTTGTACATGGCAGTCGCTGCGAGCACCGTAGAAGCCCCGATGATGAAGGAAGGGGTGATGTGAAAGTCGAAGAGCACGACGGAGGCGAGGAAGGATATAATGATAGATAGTGACGTCGCAAACCCCTTCAAGATATTGTCCGAGTACTTGATCACGACAGCGGTCACCAAACCACCAAAGACCTGTACTGCCACCGTGGCCCACGCCCATCCACCAAAATTTCGGAAGAGGTAACTCAAGAAACTCATGGAAGGCGGTTGCGCAGGGCCGTAGAGAATGGGGAGGAAGGCAGGGAGGAGGGAGAAGAGCGAGAGTTGGACATTGCGCACCCACAGGTCTGCCTTGGAGTTCTTGAGTACCATCTCGAAGTAGACACCTGCGAGACCGGATGTAAAGCAGGCAGCAGTGACCGCACCAAAGCCCTTTAGTGGGCTCATAATATGGATGTGTAGAGGTGCCGCATCATGTGCACTCCCAACTCGAATCTCCCGCATTCCACTATTCGATGCAGTCGTCTGCACCTGGACGATACCAACGCCAATCGCCAAAAAAAACAAGGATAACCATTTCGTCGAAGATAGCGTCTTCCGGAGGAGGATGACTGAGAACGCCGCAGTAGTTAGGATCTTCATCTGATATGCCACCTGAAAGGACGCCACGGGCAGATTGCTGATAGCAACGAACTGCAACGAGTTCTGCACGACGTAAAGGACAGCTGGTATGGACAGCTTCCAACAATCGGGGCTAAAAATCTCACTGCATACTTGGCGGAAGGGTGCAGACCATGGAAAGAGTGATTGCACGAAGCCAGTGAAAGATTTCCGGGATGACCAATGAGATTCTGATATGTCCTGTGCTCTCCATATTGCAATGACGAAGGATATGGATCCTTTCAGTATTTCGCATAGTAGTACTGCTGCTGCAGGAGAATATGACAGGTGCGGGGGTGTGGATACGCGAGAGTAGTACATCACAATGGATAAGGTTGCATTTTGAACGGCGAGGGTGATGAGCCTGATACATGGGAAAGTTAGCCATCTGCAAACCGAACACTTGATTGAACTCACGATACGTATTTCAGAGGCATTCCGCAGATTGTTGGATGTTTCGGAGCTGTTTCTGGTAGAGCTGCGTTCAGATGCTGGTTGAGAAGTAACCCAGTTGATTTGGGTGAGAGACCGTGAAGGCCTGAGGGAGGGAGCAATGGGGCTAGGCGTGGGCTGGTGTTTGTGGTACCGGAGAGGTTGGAAGATGAAGGCACGGAACGAATGGAAGGGTATGCACGATGATACATTTCATGAGAAGATGAAGGCACTGCGGACCAAGGTTTAGTAAAGAATGAAAGGGCGCTACGGATGACTTCACTGACTACTCGTGCGTGTTCCGTTTTTTCAACGAACGCGATTGGTTGGCTGGTTCGGATATCGTTCAGTGTGCTTCCTTCCACGTATAGTTCAACGGAGACCGACAAGAAATATGATAAAAGGCTGTAGCTTGCTGACGTGAAAGGGATGAGAAAGGATTGCAACAGAAATCGTCTATGAAAAGCAGTACCTCGTCCGATTCGACCGTGGCAGTTAAATAGAGAGTCAAAATCTGTGACCACCGAATTAAAACCAAGTCGCCAAGAGAGCAAGGACGTATTAGTCTTCAACAAAGTCAGTGCTCTTAAGCACTGGGGCAGTGTAGGAAAAACTTCGAGGATGATGGAGGCGCACACACAAAAAAGGTGTATCCATAAAAAATCACGACATTCACCAACATCGGCTATATAATAAGTCACTTGATCAACAAAATGGTTCTATGATCAACTTCATAATATATGATTCTAAACTCATTCTAGGCTACATACGGAGCAACATTTTGACATGATCATGGGAACTACAGACTACCAGCTCATGGCGCTAAATGTCATCTACCAAGCTATGCAATCTGTGAAACTGTCATCAGCCCATCATCACAGCTCCTGATCGAGTCACAGGATGGGCACCAATGCGATACCTCAGCCTCGCCTTTATTTCTCCATCCACACCCATCTGTCTGTGCGGTTCTTTGATAAAAACCGCATCAGACACCCTCGCACTTCAAGGGACCCATTCGAGCGGGTTGTGTGTTTTTACCAGGATAATCTTCTTCGGCATGCATCGGTACCCATCACAGCTCAAGCGATAAGAATATGCACGACTTACAATATTATAATTGCACGGTACCCATCTACAAACATCAGTACGAAAAGAGGTGTAGGCATCTCCAGGTGATCCTGCGTCCTCATCCCTCGACCAGTGGGAGGAACATTCAGCAAAGATTGTTTTTGAGACAACAGTTTAATCCTCGACGTTTGTCTGGACTATCCATCCTTGGAAGTTGCGTAAAGCAGAGGATAAACAGTAATTTGGACGTCGTGGTTTTGTTGAAAAAAATGTAGGACGAACAAGAAGGTTTTGAATAGCACGGCGAATACCGAGCGGACTTACAAAGCCGTCCCAATTTGGCAAGGTATCGGGCATCACAGAAAATTGGACTTGTTGCTTGACGAGGACGTCTAGGCATGGCTTCCGTTGTACAATCTCCTTTCGCTACTCTTCTCAAACGGTCAAAATTCTCCTCCTTTGACCCCCGCATCGCTCAAGTCTACACCACACATGGTGGTGATGCTCACCGCGGCAACTGGGGCTTCAAACGCCCGCTCCCGATACGCAGACGTGGAGCTTACATCACAGTGAAGGCTGTGGACTCACTTGAACAGCAGACGGAATGGAACTCTGCAGAGCCTCAGGCAATGTGGATGAAGAACTGGGATGAGTTGCAATTAAACCCCAGGTCGGAAGAGTTGCGTCGGCCGTCGAGCGAGGATTCTGGTGATATGGTAGACTCGGAGTATGCGCCAATGCGGATGGACCCACAATGTTGGCGCTCGCCTGCTGTCCCCAATGTCCATGCCATGTCCAATTCGGAATTCAAGAAATATGTTGCGCATATCCGTCGCAAACGCGAGCACTTCTTTGAATATCAGAAAATGAAGGCGGAAGCATTAAAGAAGCAGAAGGAGATGAAAGAGAGGGAGGAAGAGGCGTTAAAGCTGATGAAGGCAGACTCGTCCAAGGAATCGTCTACACCCAAAGGATTGTCTAAGGCGAAAAAAGCCCCTCCCGAAAAACTCCCAACGGATTATTCCCTCGATGACTTCGCTATGTGGGAGTCTGAAGGAGTACGAGAGCATCCTCGATCACGTTCACTCGAAAGCGTACCACATCGCTCTGCAGGTCTCCATTACTCTCATTTCTCATCACTTCAAACATATCTCTCTACGAAGGAGCACAAAGGACGATTGGTTGAAGAGGTAAAGGGCGACAAAGGAAAGCCCATATATTTCGTGGCATCATACGCTGGTATGGGCACCCTCGTACAGCAGAAGAACAAAGGAGTGGGCAACGTGATGACGTGGGGCGATCCAAGCAAAACTGGTGTGACGAACCTCAGGCCTGAGTCTGTAGTGTTGGAAAAGGCGCCAGAAGTGGTATACAAGAGGCAAGGGTTGAAAGCGGCGAAGCTCTCGATGACAGCATTTGCAAATGACGCGCAGAGTCACTCGCAAAGCAACACACATAGGCCTGGCTCACTGGAGTACATCACGGCTGAACCTCTGCAGTCTTTCGCCAATCACACCCCACACCCTAAGCGCGCAGCAAGGTTCGATAATATCGTGCGCAAGTCGACGCAACCACCACCACGCAATCCTAGTGAGACGACACTAGACTTTTTGCAGGAGATCCTTAGAAAGAAGGGTCCTGATACGAACGGGAATGGGGATTTAGAGAAATCATAGTAGTTTTCTATCACATTGACACTCTTTGAATCGACCTTGTGCCACGCCTTTTGTGGCTCGCAAAGTGACATAAACGCGTGGTCGCGTGACATGCCGTGACCCATTAACCGCGACAAGCGTGTCTTGTTTAAGTTTCCCACGGCACTTACTCCTCCAGCTTAGGTGCTCGCCGTCACCAACGATGCCACGCGAATCTACAGACCGCAGAAAATCAAGCATAGGTAGTCGCCGCGGCCCCCCAAAGAAACATATTCCATTCCGCGCCGATGATCTTGGCCTCGGAAAGAAAACCGGAATTGCAGTCCAATACGTCGGCCGTGACTCTGATGAATTCGAGCCATTCGACGAGGTCATCAAGCAAGCTGACGATCGCACACCGCCCCGAGTTAAATCACGCAAGAAGAAGGCCCCAGTCGTCGCTACTCCCGTTCCAGAAGTCGACGAATACGACGAGGATGGGGAGATGTCCATGGAGTTGGCAGAAAGTGAGTGACTTTGACCGCAAGTACGATCCGACGTGTTTATCACCATAATTTTACACAGGCAACCAGGGTAGTCCGCTGGCTTACCTTACCAATGCGCCTCCCATAATGGCGCCTAACAGTGCGCGCAAACCAGGCTCGTCGCGGTCCGTTCCGCGAACGTCTGAGATCGACTTTGACGAGGTACCTTCGCCCCGTATGCGCGCTGCACCATCTAGGCGTGAATCTACTGTGAATGGTGCAGGACCTTCAGTACTGTCAAAGTCGTTCACCGTATACAACGACCCTCGTGAGCCTGGCCCTGCTTCGGACCCCGAGTTCGAGCCAGCAAATCAAGACTTTGACTATGATCCCCTACCGAACGACAGCCCACCGCAAACAGGAACAAGTTTCAATTATGCGAATGCGGACGAGGATGATGAGGATGACGCTGCAGAAGTCGAAAAACAAATGGCATCACAGGCGAAGAAGGCTGGCAAGGGCAAGGGGCGCGCAGATGTAGAGTTGGAGCAACAGGAGGAAAACGAGATCGATGAGGATATTGCCCGGGGACTCGAAGAAGTTGAGAATGCGCCAGATGAGGAAGAAGATGAAGACCCACCCCCTAAGAAGCCACGCAAAGAAAAACCGAAAGAGCAGCAACCGAAGAAACCGAAAGCAGCGCGTGCACCCAAACGAGTCATCAAATCAGTCGAAGAAAGTAAGTCATCTCTTACATCATGAACAAGAAATTCATCCACCTTAGATTCTCCACCACTTGATGGGGTACGTCGCAGTCGACGGCATCGGTACAAACCGCTCGAATACTGGCGCCAAGAAAAGGTCGTCTATGGTGGTGATACTTCCGGCCTGATTCTCGTTCCTCAAATTAAAGAAATCATACGCATCCCGCAAGAGCCTCCTAAACCACTCGGGAAGGCAGGAAAGAAGCGCAAGCGCACAGGCAGTGAACGTGCGAAGAGTATACCTGAGCCATTTGACCCCGAGGAAGGCTGGGACGACGAAACACAGGAATCCGGTGTGGTCATTGACTATGCCACCGAGGAGCCTGTGTTAAGACGTACGTAGCTTCTCCCATCGGCACTTTATGGTCTTATATTGACTATCGTTGTTTCAGGTATTGTCTATACAGCAAAAAAGGTCGACCCGAGACCTGCAGCTGGCGGCGGGTGGTTTTTTCAAAAGGTCTTTGGGGAGGGCGACTTTATTGCAGCCGGCGTCCTTCGTATACCCCCGCAGGGCCGCAAACCAAGCAAAGGCACAAAAGACAATACTTATGTTCGCATTCGTCGCTACACTGCGCATTTCAATCTATTCACATCATTTTACGCAGGTTTTCTACGTCATTGAAGGCGCCGTAGCCGCTGTGATTCACGAATCACAATATGTTGTAGCTACAGGGGGCATGTTCATTGTGCCGCGTGGTCAGTCCCATTCCTCATGCCCCGTCCGCTGGTCTCATGTATAATATAAACTGCATCCACATTCAGGCAACACCTACTACATCGAGAACATCTCCGATCGAGATGCGAAAGTCTTTTTCACGCAAGCTCGCCAGGTATCGTTAGACGAAGATCAGCAACTAGATCACGTATCGCACTCTGCGCCTCCTTCATCGCATCCCCAGCGGTTGAGTGAGGGGGCGACTTCGGTAGCGAAGAGGGGGACGTCGATGAAGATGTGAATAGTTCAGCATGAAATTTGTGAATTTAATAGCGCATTTCTTTATATTGCAGTTTCTTTTTTATCGTCATCGGTTCACTGTAACTTATCATAATTAAGTGTCGTTTCTGTCGACGAAATGAATGGGACGGTTATAGCGTTGGCTTAGCATACTTATATCCGCTAGCACTTGGTGTAATACTCATACCCTTGTACTCCATCCCAATTATGTCAGGTCACTCAAACACTGTCAGGGCCTCTATCACGATAAGATGAGCTGCGACTTGAAGTAGTCTTTGCTTCAAGTCGCTACTCATCCTACGGTGAGCGGATCAAGACAGTCGTTTTGCGACCCAATATGGTACAACGGTGATTACACGAGATGGAAGGTTATACAAGACAAGCAACTGAGACGGCGAAAACAGAGAGAACAAGGCATTGACAACAGTTACCATGCACGCCAATTTGGCATTCCTTCATTGGTTTGCGCACTGTACCCTAGTATAATCCGAGCCACTGGTGGTAAGCTTTCAGTATATTGCCGTTTGGTATATGCCAGTGGCAGTACGACCTACTTACGGTTTAGTCTTCGTGAGTTTGTAACGTCCAGTCAGCATGTTCCGTTCGAGGTTGAAGACCGTGTTCCGAAAAAGCTGGTGAAGATCCTGCTCCAAGATGGCAGTGCTTTTAATGGCATCGACCAAGACCTCGGTCTCTCGATAGTCCGATTCGACGTAGATGCGCAGGACCGGTTTACATTGAGCAGTGGCCTTACTTCCGTTCCTGCAGTATGAACTGTGAGTTTCCTGGAAGGAGAATGAAGGGGAGTTGACATACCCAACTTCTTTGAAGAAGAGCATCGGAGCAGGCCCATACGTGAAGGTTCTTGATGGGTCATAAAAGCCTGATGGTTCCAATGAGGTGAGAAAAAGAGAAGAAAAAGATGTCACAAACCGACTGCAAGGTCCTGATGAAACCCAGTCTCGTTCTCTGCCGTCAGGTAATCATTGGTACCATTCACAGGTAGCTACGCAGGTTGTTAGTAAACTGCAGAGATGAAGGTAGATGAACGCTGTTCATACAGAGAAACGTAGATCATCGTCATCGTTCAGGGATAGTGTGGTTTTTTGGCCTGGCTGCATGATGGGTCGTCTTTGTGCTGGGAACCGCAGAGTAGATGTGAGTCTCCCACCTTCAGCTTGAAGTGACCAAGAGTATCAAGGAGGTTTCTATTTCCGATCCTTACTTTGGAAAAACCAAGGCTATACGTCGAATAAAAACGACGTTCGTGAACATGATATTGGATATTTCTCGGACAATACTTACTCGTCCGAGTAGGTCACATTATAGCTGTACCAGTCTAAGACGAAAGTTCATAATTGAAGTGGGAATTGGGCGCGAGGGGCCTACCTGTCTTTGGGAAAGTAAAGGTTCTGAAAACATTGAAAGTCTTGTATTCCTCGAGAGTGAAAGCGGGGGCGCTTACTTCCAAACCACAGGGTAGATTGTGTCGTAGAGGCCCTCCATGTCAGTATCAAAAACGAGCAAAATCGTCGTGTCTCGGCCGAGATTTTCGCTGCAAGACGGTCAGGATGAAACAGCGCTATAGCTCAAAGACGCTCACGACTGAAATGTCAAGTTCCTAACGATGGCCCCAGGAGGCGTCGACTGCATGGTAGGTTGTAAAGTGATTCTAAAACACAAAATGCAGTTGAGAGTAAGTATGGATTGGAGAACGTCGAGTTCTGCAGTTAGTAGAGGTTCAGGAAGGAGGGCTTTTATATGCCCCAGATAACAGGCTGTACATGCTGTACAGCTGTTCTTGGTTTGCGTCACAAGCTGTGGCTTATCGATCTTCTGATCTCTGGAATATTTTTAGCGTGAGACCCGACCATTGCAGGGAATCTCGTTCAGCTATGTAGTAGCGGCGAGCGCTATAACACCGTGACATATGCGGCTAATGGGGTCAGAGATTAACGCCCTACCAACAAAGAGCAACCTCCAGGGTTATTCTCCGTAGTAGAAGGTTGCTTATACGAACCTCATTAATTGGAACTTGACAGGAAAAGAGAGGAGATAAAGCTGGCTGGCTTTGCATCACCAGCTGCAACGTTGAAGTTGAGAAGGAGATAAAGCTGACCAAGGTTTGGCTCTGCGTAACCAGCTGCAACGTTCAAATTTAAGTCGAGGAAGGATATCTGCGATGATGGGCCAAGAGTCATGCGTTCAGATACCAAACGAATGCACTGGTCAACCCAGCACGTCTGGCTGCGACCTGGGGAACAACTGGACGCGAACCTGAGCGCTTCATCAACGAGGACTCTACACAATCGGGATTAAAATTCAGCGAGGTGAAAAGCATAACTTGAAATCCGATATTCACAAAGTCGACGACAGCCTGAATTCACTATTCCGATCTCTTGCCTGTTGCAATCATCTCAAAGAGTACTGAGAGGATATAAGAATGCGGAATGCCCCTCGGGAGTGCAACATGTGACTCGGACACTGTAACCTACACGAATGTGCAGCCTTTGAATTCCCTTAGTAATGGTGACTCTACTGGGACCATGTTAACAAAGTATCCTTCAGGTCTAAGACAGACTTAACTTCCCTCAGCATGAACTCAGCATCATCCACATTACATCGGCGCATCAGACCCTGCTTCGGCCCCTCTTAACCTTATTGGAGTCATGAGCTAATCCGAGTCGTGGCTCAGCACACCAGCCACCATTGAGTACTGAGTCATAGGTGGTTGGAATACCTCTGTAAAACTTTCTGTCAGGGAACGGGCGCAGACGTAGTACGCCAGGGTGTCCAAAATGGACATATGTCGGGTTTCAAACGTGAAATAGGTAGTTTGCATTCCATTCAAGCGCAGATCTTTCGGGATTGAAAGCTTCAAGCTTCAAGAACAATCGTGTATGCACCCTGAGCACTCCGAGCATTCCGTCGTCAACCAGTGCGTTCGAGACAATGCTACTGGTCCTCTGAAGATTTTTGATATCGTGTAAGAGTGCTGCGTGCCTGGCCCAGAGGACCCCCTCATTTGCTACAAGAGCATGCGTGCATAGTGAGCTCGTGTTGCCAGCTTCCGTCAGTCCTCGAGATCGTATAGATGATCGCGAAGCTCGATGACGCCATCACATACGTCTTGGAGGAGCATTCTCATTGAAGGAATGACGGTCCTTGATCGATCGATCGTTGATCCGGGACGCTGATTGAAAGCATACGACCGGCCTGGGAAGAGAAGGTTCGAACGTTCAATAATTGGACTCTTCAATGTTTGAATTTTGAACGTCCAAGTAAACTAGCCCGCTGAGCATGATAATACAAATAAACTCCGGTCGATGTACGACAACGTCCTCATCAACTGCAAAGGTCTCCCAAACACTGGTACACCTACGCGCAGGAGCTCATTTCACTCTCTTCAATCCGCAGCTGGCATTCTCTGTTCAGTGATGATCATAAGGGATCCTTCCGTTGGACGCTCCACTCATAATCCAGTGACCGCCCATCTGGAGCAGTCCTTTGACGCCCACGCTATATGATCGATAGCAGTTTTTGGCAGTTTATATGCTGAATCCCGCGCGCATATGTGGCCAGTCAGCATTTTTCGCTCCGTGTCCGCATGGTGGCCAAACTTATAATCGCGGAATGAATTGCCTTGCAGTGCAGTAGTAATCAGGAGAAGCTACGCAATGGAGTGAATTTCCCACTTTCAAGACCCAGCGATGCCGGCAGGAACGAAAATATCATTTTCCTCGGCCCGACTTGGAGGTGTTACCACCACAGCCAACCAGCATCAAGCAATTGATTCGTTACATTCATGTTATCACTTATCAGCACAAGATAAATGTAAGAGATCTCGGGTCGACTGACTTGGACATGGCCGGGCAGTGACAACATCATGTTGAAACATTGTGAAAACGACCACGGCGCCTACTGAAGAAACCTCCTGAAAGAAGCGCTGAAGACGTTGCTAAACCGTTTGCAGGACACCACGTGTCTACAGCAAGGGGTTCAGCGATAGTTAGCATCTTACAGAAAATGCAACTTAACGACTACTCGCCATAGCGCATGTAAGTGATTGCTGCTCCCTCAATATTCCTACTGACCGAGACACCGAACAAGATTGAATGGCGGTCACCACCCGCAAAGTATTCACAAAAGCGCCCGCCCAGTCTGTTGAACTGACACTCAAGGGTCATAAGGAACGTGTGCGCGAAGTAGCTTTCATCCTCGGTACCCGTCTCCTCGTCACTGGCTCGGCCGACAATAGTCTTCGGGTGTGGGATCTGGACACGGGGAAACAAGTGGGAAAGCCCTTGTTGGGACACGATGCCGAAGTCTGGGCGGTCTCGGCGTCCCCTGATGGACGTTGGATAGCGAGTGGAGGAAGGAATGGAAGCATCTTGGTGTGGGAGGTTGTGACAAACAAGAGAGAGCTCAAAAGAGTGCCCGTCTCGTTTAAGGGCCATGAGAATCAGGTTCTTGACATCGTATTTGCACCGGACAACAAGACATTTGCAAGTGCATCATGGGACAAAACGGTATGCGTGTGGAAGAGGGAGACGGGCAAAATAGTCCTCGGACCGCTCAAAGTGGGCAACATAGCAAACTCGGTGTCGTACTCCCGGGCTGGGACAAAACTAGCAGCAGGCACAGATAAGCACATCATCATTTGGAATTCAGGAAGTGGAGAAGAGTTGCTGAAAATAGAACAGCGGGCATGGCGAGTCGCATTCACTCCAGATGGTCTCCGTCTCGTCAGTGGAAACCAGAATGACATCCGAATATCAGATGCTACCACCGGAGATATCATCAAACAATTCGACGCGCACACCGAATTCTTTTTATCACTAGCCATTGCTCCCAATGGCACCAAATTCGCCACCACGTCACACGACAAGACGACGCGGTTCTTTGACCTGACCACTTTCGAACCCATCGGCGAGCCACTCGAGCACCCTGATCTAGTCTGGTGTGTGGTATTTTCCGAGGACAGCAAACTCATCGCGACTGGCTGTTGGGACGGACATGTTCGCACATGGACAGTTCCTCTGAGCGAGTCAGAGAAGGAGCTTCAACAGGTGAGCAAAACATCTCGTCGTATCACACTTCACGCCCGCTGACCTGTCATATAGTTATAGTCCACTCAGAAAATTCTCAATGTACGCCACTTTCACGCTCGTTGTTTTGTACGATCCCTAATTTCAGTCCTGCAGAAAACCATCCCAGATCCACGGCCTCGCCCAAAACGCGCTCCAATACCGACTAATAGATTCTTCGATGATGTAAGTCCATATGATACAGTAGATTTGATGCACATTTCACTATCCTTTGACAGTTTGATCCAACTGAGCGCAACAATCGCGCCGGCACTACGCGCAACGCCAAAGGTTTCAAAATCAAAAACATGGCAGATCGTATCTTTTCTCGTTCCTCCGCTTCCCAGGACCCAACTCCTCGCCCACGCGAGATTCCTCTTGTGAACGTCTCTGCAACACGAGGCAAATATGTACGCTTTCCTGACTTTTCGACATCCATCTCGTAACCTTGATGTTGTCTCGCAGCGCACCGCTAATGCCCACAGTGGAAACAGGAATAGGTTGTTGAAGGCACAACGTCCTCCTCGCAACTGGCAAGGTCACGCTGGTGCCTCAAGCAGCAGCACGCCACCAGCGGGCACATCCAATGTGGTCAATGAAACTGCGCCAGCAACGTTGCAGACTGGAAATGCCAACGCTTCTGCTACCACTAACCACCCTTCTCCGTTGGACATTGAACATGTTCCAGGCATTAGCTGCTTTGCAATTCTTACAAGGTACTTCCCGTGTCTTGCACGAACCTGACCAATAAGTCCTGCTGCTCCGCGCACCAACTGAGTGTCCTTTCCCTTCCAAATCTTTTTTGTTGGAGAAGATATCACGCATGCACAAAGTATTCGAAGACACATGTAATTTCCAAAATACACTGCTTTATATCTGACTAGTACTTCGACCTCATGGTGTCACATCCCGAGCATAGTCAACCTAGTGTACTACAATGACTGTACAAGTCGTTATTAAGAGACTCGTTGAACTGCATATAGGAACGCTGGCCCTGAAATTGGGGCAAGTACGACACCCGACTTGAAGAGCTTGGTCAGGATCTTCTCCACGTCAGACACTTCTGTCCTGCGTCCCATGATAAGCAGGTGCCACTGAGAGATGAGGACATGGAAGCACCTATTGAGGAGCGAGGTTCTTCTGGAGGATGTTTCCTCCCGACCAAGGTTTTGGCAGAGGAACACCAGGATGCCCGGGGCGAGGGGGTCCACATTATTGTGAAGACGTTCGAGAGCAGTGACGCCATTCTACAGTGCGCCCTCATAGAGCACATTCGAGGAAATTGAGACAAACAAGGGCGCATGCAGACTCGAAATAGGTCTGTGACCAAGTACAACCAACTGTTCGAAGAGCGATTGTGTCAGACGAGCGCGTGCCGCATTCTTCAAGTTATTCAGGATAATGACTGGACCAAGCTGTTGGTGATGGCCGAGGACAACTTGCTTACAGTCAAGCACTGGAAGGATTGAGACGCGCTGAAGGTACGGTATGGATAACGTACAACCTGTATGCGGGACACCACGTGTCTGCAGCAAGGCCGACATGTGGATGCGCTAGCAACAATAGTGAGGACCTATAGGATATAAATATTAATTTAATCGCTACTCACCATAGCACGCGCGAGTGTCTGCTCCCCCACTCGAAGCTCCTGCTGACCGACAAATTGAGCAAGATTGAATATCGAATGGCGGCCACCACTCAGAAAGACGGTCACAGGACATCCACCCCACCAACTCAAGAGGAAACATCTCAGCCCACGCTCACGCTTGTGGGTCATGAAGAATGGGTGTCCGGCGTAGTTTTCATCCCTCGTACGAACCTCCTCGTCACTAGCTCCGCCGACAAGACTCTTCGGGTGTGGAATCTGGACACAGGGAAACAAGTGGGAGATCCCTTGTTGGATCACGATTGCGCAGTCTGGAAGGTCGCAGCGTCCCCCGATGGACGTTGGATTGTAAGTGGAGGATGGAATGGAAGTATCCTGCTCTGGGAAATTGCAACAGACAAGACAGATCTCAAGAGAGAGCCTGTCTCGTTCAAGGGTCATAAAATTCTGCTTCGGGGCCTTGCATTTGCACCAGACAGCGAGACATTTGCAAGTGCATCGAATGACTTGACGGTATGCGTTTGGAAGAGGGAGACGGGACAAATAGTTGTCGGGCCACTCCGACTGGGGGAGCTGCCAAACTCGGTCTCGTACTCTCAGGATGGAAAAAACCTAGCAGTAGGCACCGACAAACACATCATCGTTTGGAACGCGACGAATGGAGAAGAACTGCTCAAGATACAAGAGCGGGCGTACAGAGTCGCATTCACTCCAGATAGTCTCTGTCTCATTAGTGGGGATTGGAATAACATTCGAATCACAGATGTTGCCACTGGAGACATAATAAAACAGTTCGACGCGCACAACAAACCCTGTCAATCATTAGCCATTGCTCCCAATGGCAGCAAATTTGCGACCACTTCAACCGACGAGACCACCCGGTTCTTTGACATGAATACATTCGAACCTATCGGCGAGCCACTCGAGCACCCTGATGTCGTCTTGTGTGTGGCATTTTCCGAGGACAGCCAGCTCATTGCTACTGGCTGTGAGGACAAACTCGTTCGCACATGGACAGTTCCTCTGAGTGAGTCAGAGAAAGAGCTCGAAGAAGTGAGCAAGTTCTCTCATCATGTTATGCTTCCACTGACCTGTCATATAGTCCACTGAGAAAATTCTCCAGGTACGCTTTCACGCTCGTTATTTTGTACGATCCCTAACTTCAGTCCTGCAGAAAACCATCCCACGTCAACAGCCAAGATGTGCTCCAATACCTACTAGTAGATTTTTTGATGATGTAAGTCCATACGATGCGGTATATTCGATGCATGTCTCACCATCCTTTGATAGTTTGATCCACATCCTCCACCTGGACGTAACAATCCTGCTGCTACCACTACATGTCATGCTGCCGTTGGATGTTGAACGTGTTCCGGGCATCAGCTGCTTTGCAGCTCTCACAAGGTGCTTCCCGCGTCTTTCACGTACTCGACGAATAAGTCCTGCCACTCCCCACACCCGCTAAGCGACCTCATCCTATCCGAACCTTTTCGTTGGCATAGATACAACTGCTGCATTGATTTTCTTTCAAATACTTATGCAAATCAATGTTACTCCCGATAAACGACTGCAATTGTACTATGATACACAACATTGTTCGAAATGGTATTTTCTCTTCCTCCTCCTTTCGCGAACCCTGGACAGAACGCGAAAAAGCAGTCAAGAGTCAAGACTCCGATCTCGCATGCCTAGACAGCCTACACCACCTCGGACTATCAAAAGACCGCAGTTTTGGTCGGTGTCATCGATATCCCCGCAATCTCGACTAAAGCACTTGCTGAAAGTGCAACCTAGATCTTAACCAATCCACTGGAGAGTACTACACAACCACCCCGGCTTGATGAAGGAAAGCCAAATTGGTATGTCCAATAACTGATGTTTGTATCTCAACGTTTTCCATGTTAGCTTGGCATCATCAGCCAGAGTCCCAACAATCTGATACAGTTGCAGTCTTGTATGATGCCGTTGCCAACGGTGACCAGGGCATAGATGTTGTCGGCGGGAACCATTCAGTAAGTACTGGTGCAGTGATATTCACGAGTTACAGTATTGGAAGGACAAAATTCGTTCACCACTACAGACTGGTCAGTAAGAGCACAACAATGCACAGGAGCTCGTTTCACACTCCTCGATCCACAGCCGGCGTTCTCTGTCCAGTGGTGATCATCAGGGATGCTTCCGTCGGACGCTCCACTCATAATCTACCACCCGTCTGGAGACGCTCCAACAGTCCTTACACAGTTCGACGCCCACGCTATATCGATAGCAGTTTGTATGCTTAACCTCGCGCGTATATGGGCCAGTTCAGCATCTCTCGCTCCGTGTCCGCATGGCGGTCAAACTTGTAAAAACTTGTAATTGCGGAATTGATTGCCTTGCGGTGCAGCAATGGCCAGGAGAGTATACAATGGAGCGAAGTTGCCACTTTCAAGACCCAATGATGCTGGCAGGAACGAACATCTCATTCTTCCTCCGCCTGACCTGGACGGTGCTATTACCACATCCAATCAGTATCAAGCGATTGATTCGTTACATTCATGTTACCACTTATCAGTACAATATACATGCAGGAAAAGATCTCGGGTCAACTGAGTCGAACGTGGCCGGGAAATTACGACAGGTTGAAACACAGTAAAAGTGGCCATGGCGCCTACTGAAGAAAGCTCCTAGAAGAAGCGCTGAAGATGTTGCTAAACCGTATGCGGGGCACCACGTGTCTACAGCAAATGGTTCAGCGATAGTCAGTGTCTTACAGAAGATGCAACTTAACGACTACTCACCACAGCGCATGTAAGTGATTGCTGTTCCCTCAGTGTTCCTGCTGACTAAGATACCGAACAAGATTGAATGGCATCCACAAAAGCGCCCGCCCAGCCTGTTGAACTGGCATTCAAGGGTCATGAGGAACGTGTGAACGAAGTGGCTTTCATCCTCGGTACCCGTCTCCTCGTCACTGGCTCGGATGACAAGAGTCTTCGGGTGTGGGATCTGGACACCGGGAAACAAGTGGGAGAGCCCTTATTGGGACACGATGACAAAGTCTGGGCGGTCTCGGCGTCCCCTGATGCGGACGTTGGATAGCGAGTGGCGGATGGAATGGAAGCATCCTGGTCTGGGAAGTTGCGACAGAGTGCCCGTCTCGTTTAAGGGCCATCAGACTCTGGTTTATGGCATCGTATTTGCACCGGACAACAAGACATTTGCAAGTGCATCACAGGACGAAACGGTATGCGTGTGGAAGAGGGAGACGGGAAAAATAGCTCTCGGACCACTCAAAGTGGGCACGGTAGCATTCTCGGTGTCGTACTCTCCGGATGGAACGAAACTAGCAGCAGGCACAGAGAAGCACATCATTATTTGGAATTTAGCGACTGGAGAAGAGTTGCTGAAAATAGAACAGCGGGCATGGCGAGTCGCATTCACTCCAGATAGTCTCCGACTCTCCGTCTCGTCAGTGGAAACCAAGGAGACATCCGAATATCAGATGCTACCACCGGAGACATCATGAAACAGTTCGACGCGCATACTACCGACTCCTTTTCATCACTAGCCGTTGCTCCCAATGGCACCAAATTAGCCACTGCATCACACGACAAGACGACGCGGTTCTTTGACCTGACCACTTTCGAACCCATTGGCGAGCCACTCGAGCACCCCCATCGAGTCTGGTGTGTGGCATTTTCCGAGGACAGCAAACTCATCGCGACTGGCTGTGTCGACAACCATGTTCGCACATGGACAGTTCCTCTGAGCGAGTCAGAGAAGGAGCTTCAACAGGTGAGCAAATTATCTCGTCGTATCATACTTCACGCCCGCTGACCTGTCATATAGTCCACTCAGAAAATTCTCAATGTACGCCGCTTTCAGCTCGTTGTTTTATACAATCACCAAGTTCAGTCCTGCAGAAAACCATTCCAGACCCACGGCCTCGCCCAAAACGCGCTTCAATGCCGACTGATATATTCTTCAATGATGTAAGTTTATATGATACAGTAGATCTGATGCACGTCTCACTATCCTTTGACAGTCTGATCCAACTGAACGCAACAATCGCGCCGGCACTACACGCAACGCCAAAGGTTCCAAAATCAAAAACATGATAGATGGTATCTTTTCTCGCTCCTCCGCTTCCCAGGACCCAACTCCTCCCCCACGCGAGATTCCTCTTGTGAACGTCTCTGCAACACCAGGCAAATATGTAAGCTTTCCTGACTTTTCGACATCCATCTCGTAACCTTGATGTTGTCTCGCAGCGCACCGCTAATGCCCACAGTGGAAACAGGAATAGGTTGTTGAAGGCACAATGTCCTCCTCGCAACTGGCAAGCTCACTGGTGCCTCAAGCAGCAGCACGCCACCAGCGGAGACATCCAATGTGGTCAATGAAACTGCGCCAGCAACGTTGCAAACTGGAAGCGCCAGACCCTCTTCCCCACTAGATGTCGCACATGCCCCACGCATCAGCTGCTTTGCAGTTCTCGCAAGGTGGCTCCCATGTTTATCACGACTCGCTTCAGATTCTCGCTAGGCTTCTTGTTCCTTTTGAGCATTTTCGTCGGAGTAGATGTCACTGGATCCATCGGATACTTATACAATTCAATGATGTTCCCGGTAGAGGACTACCATCGTAGGCAGCATTCTCTCGTTCAGCTGAATAGATACCACTCGTTCACCGGTCATACCGAATTTTCTGGATTGCTTGCGCTAACAGAGCACACAATGATATGTAACCTTATCCCATACTCGCATGGCCCACCTAATGTATTGACAAAGCATCTATCGACTGTCGCATGCAAGAAATATAGCGCATTCCATATCCTGATTTCAGCATAAGCATAAAGTACTTCCAAAAGTCAAACACCGCATACGCGGAGAGCAGCACGCGGACCACTATGCAGGTATACTGATGTACCGTAACATTCGCGCACGCGACGAGACTGTCGCATGATAACCGCCGGCTCGCTGGAGAAAAGGGATAACCTGAAGACACCAACAGGCTGCCAAGATGCGACAAGAAGTGCAAGGGAGCTGGCCTAGCTGGCCGTGGCGTCACCAGCCATGAACCAGTCCTACACATAACAGCTCGCGCAATCATAGTGCGCGCATAGGATCCGCAGCAGTGGAATAACTCGCGCCATCTAGAACGCAGTCCCGCCCGATTGTGTCCCCGCATACTGGCTCTTCACGTCGTCGAGGTCTGTCGTGCCGTCCTGACTCTTGTAATCATACGCACTCATGCTGGCCATATCGGAAGCACCAGCAGCAGAGGAGAATGAGCCACGCCTCTGTAAACGGTCTGACTGCGAGAATGCCATGGCAGAACCGCTAGTGCTTGCGGTGCTTGGCGGTCCAGCATCCTGAGAGATGATGGAACTGGCGTAGCTACCGTTGTGGCGCAAGATCATGTCCAAGAAGCGTGTAATACTGGTCAGGAGTTTGATGAGTTTAATTTGATAGTGGAGTGAACATACGATGTAACCATGAACGGTCCTCTCGGCTTCATCGAAACATGCCGTTCTTGCTGCATACACCCGCATCTTGATTGTCCGAGCAACTTTATCTCAAAGACCTTGTGTCAGTCAGACTTACGTTCACCCAATTGCTAAATCAGACATAGATATCCAGGTTCGTCCCCCTGGCCTGGGCCCATTCGAAGGAATCACTCACTGGCTCGCATTGATCCGGATAATATCTTCCTCGCAAATCGTGGGTGTGCTCTTTACGGACTGGCTGCATTTCCCAAGGTCAATAATGTCAGTGGGTTCGGACCTATCCCGAATTCTACGCGGGGCGTTGAAGATGACACCAAAGGTACGAACGCCCTGCACGGACATATGTCGGGTTTCAAAAGCGAAAAAGGCAGTCCCCGTTTCAGTGATATTTGGGCGCTGATCTACCGTAAAGCCAAAGATCCGGCACCGACAGGCATGTACCACCAGGGTCCCAATGATCTGCGATAATATGAGGAGTTTGCGAGACATGGAAACAAATTTGATGATATGCGAGTCGGAGATCCCCGCACCCCCGGAAATGATATGCATCAAGCCGCTTTTTTTCGATTGAACAGTTAAAGATGTGACTAGTGATCACCCACGTCATCCTGTGTTTAACGGAAATAGCCTGCTTTTGAACGCCAGATCATAAGAGAACGCCCTGAGATCGAATCGCTATTAGATGACAAATGTGATGGGTGACGAAAACTCAGGCTGACTGAGCTGTTATAACGGAATCTGGGAAACGACAACTTGAGGCCACACAACCAAATCTACAATGATGAGAGCATGGTAAACTTACATAAAGAAGTCATGTCTTGCAAACCTAGTACCACAATTGTTTCCCCTGATCCTGTGACAGTACGTACTCGTCGTGCACATGTCCGAGCATCTAGTATGTGTTTTGCCGCGACCAGGCATAAGTAAGAGCCGACGGAGATGCATCACGGTGGAGTGTCCGAGTGGATGAGTAACTGCCGGCAGACTGTCGTATCCCTCCTTGTGAGTATCTGCCATCTTTTTGACGTGGCTAGACCACTGGTTCCTCGATGGGTATTGACTAGTATTGAGTCATCAGTATGTACTCACATATTTCGGCCGTTAAATCAACGTGTCATGATAGTACGAGTGCCAAATACATCATGCACATGAGTCATACATCGAGCTCCGGGGATGCACAGACGGCTTACAATATTCATCCAGTGGCCCATTGCGCGATGTGAAAATGTTGCAATGTCATAGTGGCATGAGAACAATGTACCTGATAATCTAAAGATAGCGACCACCCGCGGGGCTTTCCTGAATGAGTCATCATACACAATAATCTTCAGTACTTTATCATGTAATCAATCTTATTGTCGGACTGTCATCACTCTAGGTCAGCGCTAGCATCGACGGCCCGCCGCGTAGCACAAAATGAGAGCTGTAGTTCAACGCGTCGCATCGGCCTCGGTATCAGGTAAAAACTATTAGCAAATCCATCAAAGCTAATGTACCTAATCTGCATCGCAGTCGACGGAAATGTGATCTCAAGCATATCCCGAGGACTGATGGTCTTAGTTGGAATCGGTACTGGTATGGATATGTATGCTGTGCAGATACACAGCCAATGAGTACCTGCACAGGATAGATGACACGCTTGCGGATGTCGAAACATTGACCAACAAAATGCAAGGATGAGCGTATCTCGGCCCTTGTCTTCCGTACTGACCACTAGCAATAGACTCAACATCCGCGTTTTCGATGCGGATGGTTCGATGTGGAAGTCGAACGTCAAGGATATCGCTGGCCAAGTCCTCTGCGTCTCCCAGTTCACGCTGATGGCGAACACTACCAAAGGCAACAAACCTGATTTTCATCGTGCGATGGTGTGCCATCTCAATTTCTTGATAATTTAACGCCAATTGCATTGTTTTTCCAGTCCTCGAATGCCTCCAGAGAACTGTATGCAACGTTTCTTGAGAAAATGCGGCGTCTGTACGTGCCGGATCGAATACAAGGTTAGCTTCGTTCTCGTCGAGTGCACCATGACGTGGTTAATGTACTTTCCAGACGGGCAATTCGGTGCTATGATGGATGTATCGTTGACAAATGAGGTATGGCGTATCGCTACTCGAGCTTTTTATGCGGTGATGCATGCTGGCTTCATAGGGACCTGTTACTCTGACGTTGGATACTCGGAAGTTTGAGTATGTTTCGGTTTCAGGAGGTGCAGACAAGAAATCGAGTAAGAACGGCAATAAAGAGGCCAAGAATCAAACGGCTGACGCTGCTGGTTCGAGATCTGTTGCCAGCGTCAATCGCTCGACTGATTCGGAGGTCGACGTTCCGTAGTGTTCGTGTGCGCGAACAATGTCAATTTCTTTGACCCTGTTGCCGTTCCTGACAAGGTAAACTGAACTGCGAAAGTTAGTTTTGTAGGTTTGGATACTGAAAAGCCGATGTCACAGTAAGCTGGGCCATGTGGCATCGACTCGGAAGTGTGACGGCAGAAAATACGCGAGATGACAGCGACAACTGTAATCGGCTACAACATACCACCGACAAGAGCCACAATGGCTTTCGTACGCCACCTGACCTTTCTTTCTCCGCCCCTCCAAGGCACTGCCCAACGATGCAGTCCCTTAATTTCATCCTGTAATTTTTGACGTAATTCATCTGATGAGGTCGCCATCATGAAAGACAGCTCTGTGTCAAGGTTCGTTGAACGTGAGTTCAAGTTCGTCGACCCAAAAAGCGTGAGGACTGGCGGTGAATCTACTGAAGGAGAAAGCCAAATTCCTGAATGGAGGATATGAGATTTGATAACGCTCCAAAGCCAAGTACTGACCTTTTGCGTGGTACGTCCAACCATCCCTCTCCCACTCTTTAAGGCTGACATTGTGGTTACTTGAACAAGGTCGTCTCGCGGCTCTTACTGCCGACATAAAACGTTTCTCCAATAGGGTATATCCCTCAGGGATGAGTCCAGACAGGCCTCCAGACCCATAGAAACCATTTGCCTGAGAACGCAGGTTACATCATGATCAGCAGGCTGATCTTGGGAAAAAATCACCTTCGGACTGGCTGCTATGATACTGCATCCAACGTTAGATTTCAAAATCAGATCTTGGTATTCCTTGGACAGTCCAAAGTAGCCGCTTGTCAGATTCATAATAGGTTCTTGATTCAAGCGGTCTTCGCGAGATGCCAAGTGATCGAAGAGCATCGACAGAGTATGTTCCTCTTCTCGGATATTGAATTGCCCAGCTTGGATCACGGGAAAGATGACTACATCCGACGAATTTGTCTGTTCTTCACTGCTGGTAGAGGACACGGACGAAACCAGATGTTTCATTTGAAACTGTGACAACACACGCTCTGCCTTGGACTGGATCTGCCACGGCAAAACAGACGTGTCGTCCCAATGAAGGGCAGGTCCATCTGGAGTTGCCAGCACTCGATACGAAAAACCAGAGACGGCCTGCAAGAATGAGAAACAGTAATCTGCAAGAGCAGGTTGTGCGCTGAAATGGAGATATCGATCTTGTCTATTCGAGAAATATGCCTTGTTCAGATTCGCTCTGTTATTTTGTCAGCTGAGCATTTTTGAATTCCAAATGACTGACCCGCTAATCATAACTTCATCGTCAGAACCGTAAATTTTGGCGTGCCAGGTGCCCCAACCTTCGTTGAATCGAGGAGGGACTATATTTGACATCGTTGCGCTGAGCTTTGGACTCCGAAATAGGGATATATGTACTCTATGCTCATAGTTCCGTAGGAGGGGAAGAAGGGAGAGAATGGGAGATGATGGTCCAGGTCGAGTAGACCGGTTGTAGTCCAAGTTTAAGTAGAGGTGCAGACCAGGATTCGTCCGAAGTGCATCGTTCAAAGCGTTTATCTGGTGACTATCAGGAAAATACTCTTTGTCGGAGAATGTATGATGTGCCTACCAGCTCTGTCTCCGAGAAACCAATGTATAATGACGACAGAAAAATCCGCCGCCGTGCACGACGGATGATGTTCTAGCATGCACACCGTCGGAAAATCTCATAAAGACAAGATACGAGCGCTTACAAGTAGATTCGCGTAAAAGTCAGAAGGCTGTGAAAGCACATGCACGTCTTTGGACGCTACCTTGAAGCTCGGCTGTTTCTGCGCGAGACAAGACACGAATTCACGGATAGTAGGATCAAATTTGCGCGTCATAGAAAAGTTGCGCGCACATTTGGAAATAGTAAAGGATTTCAGGAGTTCCTTGTGCGTGCCGGAGTGCCTGCATACGTTTCTGTATGCTACTGCGAGCATGTAAGTATTGGGTGCTATTTACGCCGAAAAGGCAAATTTAGTAAAAGCGCACTGTTGACTAAGCGAATGATAACTAAGTATGGCTGCTGCGCGTTACAGCCTGCATCACTTAGACACCAGCGGAGTCCCGGCATGGGACGGTTTTAACAACGAGGCTAAACCTAAACTGCTGGCTGTTTCTATCATTCTCTTTTTCTTGAACTGAACACGATGCTGGCGAATGCTACAGTCGAAGTGTTCAGACTGGCAAAGTCAAGTGTTATCCAGGCATCTGTCACGCTGTTGACCTTCCCAGTCCAATTGCTAGGTCGCATACGGAAATTGGGCACAGATGACAGATGGATGCACGGCTCCGAGAGTCTATTCGTCTTCGGAGTTAAGCATGACCTGTCCGATGAATTCCTGTTATCACAGTCTCCTCCCCCACCTGTATCTGCCCCTTTACCAGGTCCATGGAGCTTTCTGACGTCTTGGTATGTTTTTGGATTGGTCATTATGGTGTGTTATACCCGCAAGTAATGTGCACTGTGACTGACTTTGCACTAGGCGGTTCTCTTACATCGCATACGGAACATCGTAGTGCCCAGGGACGAATTCATGACCCGTTTCACTCGCACTACAAGGCTCCGTGCATTCCCATACTCTGCTATCCAATCTATCTTCCCCCTGGATCTGTCGTCTTCAGTAACTCGTCTCGTGCTTCGTTCGCCCTCGCTATACTTCGTTTCCAAGATGGTCGTTATATGGTTCATCGTTCTCGCTCAAGCAGCAGACAAGTTTCCAACGTGGAACTTGTCATGGTTGCAGTCAGCGGGGACTTATGTCGCCAAGAGAGAAACTGCGGATCTCTGCTGGTCCACTTTTTGTGCTGTTTGTGGTGTTTTATGCATGGAAGGACTAACACATGGTTTGGAAGGCGGTGCACACCGCCCTTCGCCATTTAATCTGGTGCGGTTCTAGCGTAATGTGCAAGATCACTCACTTACGTGAAGAAAAAGCTTGGCTATGCTTTTCTTTTGCACACATACTCTTCCCCAGTGACTCACTGGATAACGCTCGAAGGCTCGACTTCACGGCCAGACAAGCATGTTGTATTTACTATTCTGTTACCTTTGCTTCAGGTTCGTTAGCTTACCTCGCCTCATGGGATGATAGTTAACAACCCTTTCTAGCTCACAATCATCCACTTGATTGGGACTAAGCAAGATTGGTCGTCCCATCGCCTCTTTCCATCGGCGTTCGTGTCGCTTCTTGCACTCATCCACTTCCATTCAGTTCTATGGCTATCGGACTCATCTTATCCTCTGCTCAGCTATGTGCCTTGCCTGTTTGAATCTTCCCTTCTAGCCGTCATATTTCTGGCTCTATTCCTCAATGCCTTTACCCAAATTGCTACGGAGGGTAAAGTCTCTCGTCTCCTATTTGGCCACCAAGCTGCTCTTATTCCGCAATGGGATGAAGACTTCTCGGTCGCATTGTTACGCATGGGTACGGCAAGCCTCGAGGCCTCGAGTGTATTGGGCCTTGGGAATCAAGTGGGCGGTGTTACTGCGGTCACGCCCCTTCCCCTGAACGATGGAACTTTGGAACTGAATCGGTTGGGGGTGGTTTCGCTTTCTCCAGCTGTCGAAGGCCCCATCAAACGCCGTCGTTTCAAGAAGGGTTTTTCCAATGAAGTCAAGACCATCAAGGTCACAACGACTGGAGGAGATATCTGGTTTGATACGGCTTGGTGCAGGGATCTTGCAAGACTCGGAATGAGTTTGGTGCAATGTGCCAGAGGGCTGATAATGAAATCTTGGAATGCACTCAGACGAAGGTCGCGAAAGCCGCCCAACTTCCCTCCTCGACGTATAGTGGTCAGAAACGAGGCCACTACGAGTGAGCGGAATCAAGATTTAGATGCTGAAGAGGCCGAAGAACAAGAAGAATTGTACAAACGATTCATTAGGGGAGAACCCATGGACGAAGACGATGAAGATTTTGAATATCACCCGCCGGAAACGGAGCGGAACGGGTCCACTAGCCCCAGTCCGTCGAGGTCCGAGCATGGCAGCGAGGAGGAGGAGGAGGAGGAAGGAGAAGAGGTTCCAGGGCAAGTAACAGACGAGATTGTCAACTTGTTTTCGGACCTCTCTTCCACTCCCTCAGCCATGACTTCTGCCTCGGTCTTGATGGCACATATGACCCATAATTCGACATTGCCAATGACAAGACAGCGATTCGAGCACCTGATGTCGACGCCTTCTCAACGGAGTGACAGTTTCCTGAGCGACTGGTCGGACGTTGCTGCAATCCGACGACCATTTTCCAGCGGGACTGGAACAACACATGAAGACTCGCAGGACACAATGAGAAACTGTGTGATATGCACAGTCGAGCCACGGCAAATCATATGTTGGCCATGTCGGTGAGTAATCAAGCGCGATTTCTTTTTGGGATTGATGTGAGACTGACTGCTCGGCAGATGTCTCGCTGTGTGTGATGACTGCCGCGAAAATCTTGCGTCACGTTCGTCTGCATCTACTCACACGTGCCCTTGCTGTCGAAGAAAGTGAGTATCTTTACAGGGCGGTAACCAGACTGGAATTGACGTTTCATTTACTGCAGCGTGGATGGGTATTCGAAGATCTACATCCCCTAATGTGAAGGGTTTTATTGGGTGGATTTGAAGAATGTAATATTACGATAGCAGGTGTCGCTATTCCTGACGTGGATCGTAGATAATGGCGCGTTCTGTTAGTTTTGTAGATCTATTCTTGCGAACCTTGGCATGATAACGTGTGCGGGGAAGACCCGGCTGACAGTATCAAGGGAAGCAGGAGACTTTAGCGCTAAGCTCTAGACTAATTGTTGACTGCATGCGGGAAGCTCTTAAGGAAGTGTCCAAGGAACGTATCTGGTGCTATCTCACCTCAGTTCGAACAATGATACGCCACTAAACCCGTTAACATAACGTTTGACTAGTAATTGCAAATATGAAACAGGAGATCGGCACCTACTTACCAGTACTAGTCGCCACTGCCACGGAACCGCTCGTGCAGGGTATACGGATCGAGCGATTAATAGCAAAAATCCGCAATGGCCACACTACCCCAACCAGTCACGACACTACTACGCCCGCTTGTCACTGACAGCCCTAGTACGTCTAAAGCCACTAGCCAGTGCACGTAGCAAAGCATATAGCAAAACTACGCAAAAGCCACACCGTGACAACTGCCGACTGGTCTTATCAACTATCTTATACGTACACGACACTCCGGCCAGGACGCACAGGATCGCAGACAAATCACCCATCGGAAAGAGCTCGGGTGCCGCCATCGCGTGCGTCATATAGTAAAGCGTACTAAGCGCTGCCTTCAACGGCGTTCAGCCCGCAGCGGTATTCACGCTGTGGCGCCGGCCCACTTACAAAACAGCACATGACACCCACCCAATCGGACGCCAAGGCACATCAATACATTGAATATCTCAAGCCCCCACGTTCAAGCTTTACACACCGCTGCGTCGACTCGAGCAAACGTACGGTCATATGCCTCCCCGCGCCAGCCGAAGCGATCTATAATTATTACTGGCTTATCAGTTAACCGCTCGTAATAGAAATAGCTCCCGGGTAGGACGGTACATACGAGATTGCAGGCCAACGATATCGGCCGTTTGGCAAGGACGTTTGATTGGACATGCGGCTGTGCGGGCGCCTTCGTGTAAACGATATAGTGAAAAATGCAGCATCAACGAAACTCATGCAGACCAATATAATATCCTCCCGCAGTATCAGTCGAGGACCGCACGACCACACCATGCAGTCAACCCACCAGAAGCGATGCATTGCATGATCAGACCCCCTCCCATTGATGTCGGACGCCCATAAATGTCAGACTAAACCCGAGCATTAGGACTTTCAGGTACTACTCACACCCTGAATAACATTTCGATGCTGGTCACACCCCCAACCCATACCAAGCCAAGCCCTGTGATTAGTCTTCGGACTCCATTGATTCCGGGAGATTCGCGGTTAGGGTTGTTCCTGAAATACGACAGGCCTAGTGTGACTTGACTCGCGGGCCCAACGTGTGTCCGATCGTCGTGTATGACTCGTATGAGTGAATTGCATCGTGTCTGTGATTCTCCTCGTGAGAAGACCAATTATATTGGCTGTGACCCATGCATGCCATGATAGAAGGTCGCGACTCTGGTTTGAGGACAAGTTCCGTTTCCGTGATACCGTTTATACAGTATAGGCTATGCATCGCTAGATGATGTAAAAGTATGTACGAGCGCTATAAGTAAAAAAAACAAGGCAATGTGCTTGGCGACTACCAATCTTCATTGATGCTGCGTAGGGCTGGACGTTCTCGCACGACTTCCGCGTTTCAATACAATTGGGTTTCATTCATTCAACAACATTGCCCGGTGGTCAAGGAAATTTTTAGAGTGACACGGCCCTCGCCTTGGTCTCGGTTAGATCCAAAGTCCAGACTGTTCGCAGCCGACCAAGCATGCGAAGCCAGAAGGCCCATCGGACCCCGGGTGTTGGGCGTTTACCGTCAACGAGTGACGTGCTTTCTTATTGGTATGATTTGCATCATGTGCACGCAATAACACTTAATTGCAACGTGGTAAATTCACGGTGATGGAGTCACTGGACGTCAGATCTGATGAACATGTGGTTGGAGTGAGATAAACGATGAGGATCATGGTATTTGCGATAGTATGACGATAAGCTTTTTGAGCACGAGGCTGATGTGGAATTAGTCTTGAAAATATAGCGACACCACAATAAGGTTACGAAAAGAATAATAAGATCATCGAACGAATATGAAGAAGGATATCTATGCAGCGACTTGCATCACTGGATTCTTAAAAGGAAAATGCGAATAACGATTGTGTGGCTTGTTGGAAGCCGGCTGAGAACGTGAACTTGAATGAGGCACGGGAATAGGAAATGAGCGTAGCAAGTCTAGTGTAGATGTAGCTTGATACGACTTCTTCGGGGGTGGTGGGGGAGGAATCACGAGTTCCATAGCATCATGGTGTGTATTCACAGCAGGATTGAATGAAGAGTTTGGCACAGCCTCTGGAGTGAGAGGCTGAGGAGAGCTCCCAGATGATGAAGAATGGGGGCTAGAAGGATCCAAATCTGGGCAGCGAACGTGGTGCGAACGGTTGTATTGTGAGTGCGCGTGGGATGGAGAGTAATCTGCGAGTCTGCGGAAGTCGTGGGAAGGAAGAGCGACTGAAGACAAGCCATCGTGATGGCTGAGAATGTCATCTTCGGTAATTGACAGATCAAAATCAAGCACGTCGAGGAATTCTCGTTCAATTCGGCCGACATCACGTTTGCCGAATACGCCGGTGCAAAGAGCCCAGTGAACATTTTTAAGTGTGGAATCGTTTGAAAACTATTATGGTGGAGTCAGGGGTTGATGACATGGGAGAAAGTACTTGGAGTAAACGTACCTTGCTAGCGATCATTATGGCGCCAAGGAAGACACGCTCGCACGCCCACTCCTCTAGGGCGATTTGCAAGTGAGGTTTGGCGCGATTGATGTATACGAGGGAGACGAGAAGTGTAGGGAGTGTGACTTCTGCTCTGGTGAGAACATTTGAGACAAATGTAGTGAATTTGGTGTGCTCTGGGCGGCGAGACACGCTGCGGCCACGATGAGATGATGATGGACGACCCATAGCGTAGTTGACGGTGTCTACTACGCAATCAACGACATATTCTGGAAACATTGTTAGAATGAATGAGACATTGTAAAGTGGAGTACTATGACATACCGATAACAGGTCGTGATAGCTTTATTTCGAGGAGCTCCAAGAGAGCAGGAGAATGTAGAGCAGGGTCTACGAGGCTTGCCTTGTGGATTGGAGAAGAGACCATTGCTGTTGCTATTGCTGTCTGAAGTAAATGGATGATAGCCTGAAGCGAGGACGGCTTGGTGGGGTATTCATGTTGGATGAATGGTGTGGTATATAAAGGGACACCGGATGGGAGGAACAGCAAGAGAGCCGGATCGGTTACTTACGAAAAGGGACAAGTTGACATGAGCGATTAGAAAGGAAGGGCCGGAGTATTGCATAATCGGTTTCGGCTTTCAGTGTGCTGTGGTTGTGACTCGGCGTCGGTGAATGAACACGAATACACTGCTGCCGTTAAAGGGCTTACAATTACATCCCAATTTGGATTTAATGTTAAATTCGGCAAGACGCGGCACAGCACCGTAACAATCGCAGTGTCATTAGCCGATACGAGCGTGCACCACCAGCCAGCGCCTGCCGCCGGTTGGTTTACGTTCCGATGGGGACAATGCGAACAGTGTCAAGTGAGTGAGGTAGTACTAGCTAGTTCGGCTTGAAAGAGGGTACAATATTTACCCGAGTTAAGTATAAGTATACCTGTATGACGCTAATATGGAATCTTCTGTTCAAGTACTTATAATAACTTATAATTTCCCGCCACTTCAACAGAGCTTCCGAGCGCAATCTTACCACCAGAATCATCTAGTAGGAACGTGTCGGTTACAACGGCCGGTACGGTAGAAGGCTAGTCATGCTGACACGGGTTCCGCGTAGAAGGGAGTCTCCATCGACGATCTACCCACCCTTAGCTGCGATTGTTGCGGGGAAGATGACTCACTCCACTTACCAATACAAGTTACTACCCTGTATCAGATCAAAGCTTCTGCCCATCCGAGTCGGATGTATATACACGTCGATTGTTCTGGTATACGAGTATCTTCATTACTTACATAGAGAGATCCCATGTCAATAGGCCTGTGGCGCCCTCCGATATACTCAGATACCAAGGGCATTTCAAGCCACTTCCACAGGAACACTTGGCCTGTTCACAATCATACAAGGCCAAGGAACCGTACGTCCATCAAGTGCGGTGTTTTATCACCTCCGTTCATTATCATGCGCATCCAACGCATGTGGTCCTTCCGGTGTCTCAATCAGAATGTATGGTAGTACCCATTCGTAGTCATGGACAGAGTAGATCTTAATGCGGAGCCACATCTCAAACTACTTAGCGTGCACTGGTCGTCAGGAGAATCACTCCAGCGCTCACGCCAAGGCACAAAGATAGTCGTCGAAATGAATCAGGCCTACGACACAGCATCACAGGGGAGCAGATCATCATCGATCAGTCACGGAGTTCAATAAAGTCATTTATCATGTATGTGATATAGTACAACTTGTAGTCACAGGAATCCATATGATAGAACCCACACCATCCGTCCCTAGCTGTCCCTGCATCGAGCCCCCAAGTCACTAAAGCCCGCATCAATCAAGCGAAGAAAACTCAAAACAAGCTCGTAGGTTTGCGGCCCACAAAACGATTTTCTTTCCTTCACGCTTGCCAAGCAATTACATACCAAACTGCGACCATTGTCACCTGTCACTGGTCAATCATGCAGTGCCACCAGCCACTGCACTTCCGCTAGCACTCGTACTTCCGCTAGGTACGTTGCCACCTGCTTTGCCACCACGGTTTTTGCTACCCTTAGGCCGACCTCGTGGGCGTTTCGTAGTGCTAGGTTGTTGATCTGGCTGACTGTCGCTTACAGGCCGTTTCTCCCCATTTACCCGACGATCACGCAAATACCTATTTAGGAAAGAGCAAGTAGTTAGCACACGCTCACGAAGACTACGCAAGGCGGCGGCGGTTTACAATCCCCAGAGAATGCACCCGAGCCCGCCGTGCGACAGGACCAGTACACTCCTGTGGCGGGGCGCCGATCGCCAGAAACATGCTGCGGCGCACACACAAAACCGGGGAGAAGTTCCCTGAAACTACAGCCGGAAGGAACTTGGACTTACTGAGACGTCTTCTCATCAAGCTTAGTTTGGAGTGGGGGAAGCGGGGGCTGGCCGAGCTCGGTCCGCAAGCGATCAACGTCCGCTTTTGCGATAGCATATTCACCTTCTTGGAGGGTTTGGATTTGTTGCCTTAGATCCACACATCTACACAGTGGAATGGATTAGGACGCACTGCGGGGGAATAAGAGACGTGGGAAGAATACGTACTCTCGTGTGATGGATGCTTCGAGGAGATCCACCTTTGGGGAAAGGTGAAAGATAGCATGTGAGCAATATCATCCTTAAATGGTACGTTTAATACCGACGATGCAACGCACCTTGTCACGGTCTGCATTTATCTGTCAGCAAAATAACTGTTATCAATATAATAACATAAGCTGCGTGACGGAATATATACCTCTGCGAGTGCGTTAAGTAATCGTGCACGTTCGCTGTCCAATCTGCCAGAGGGCAATTAGCAAAAACTGTCAGTAGCACGCGAGAAATCAAAAATGGACGAATCAGACACGGTCACGATGGATTGGGAAAGGTAATGTGATAGATTGGTCGAATCATTGAAAAGGTTATTCATACCGGTTTTTTTGTTCTTTGATGTCCTGAATTGTCTTATCCTTTTGTTCGAGGGTATTATGGGCAGCAACTATATTAGCGGTATGCAGTTGCAGTGTCAGGGAATGTTTTCTGCCCACAGCTAGTTCAGTACCATACTATCACGATGTTGAGGCAATGACGAGCCCAGTCTAGTTTAATGACGCGCAAAACTCACTTGAGTTCAGCAGTCTTGGCAAGCTGGACGAGTTCAGTCGTCCAATTACCGGTCGCCACAAGCGGCTGCGGCTTTGGCGTCACTGGTTGTGGAGCTGTAGTAGTTGCATGTGGTGCTACAGTACTAGGGCCTGCAGCGGGTGCAGACATTATCATTTGGCCATAATCGTTGGATGATGAAGCAGGGAACTGTTGATACATTGCAAATGTCAGAAATCGAGCCAGCTACAGCGAAGGGCCCTGGGGTCTTGGGTAGGTATGAGAGTGGTTGAGTGCAGAATTTGCTAGGACTCCGTGCACTGCTAGCAGGTGTTTGTCTTTATTAGGAACCAAGGCTTTCGACACGCTTTGGGATACTTACTTCATCTTCTTTGAACGTAGATTCGAAGACGATGTGCAGATCTGGCCAGAGATTTTCATGTATCATTTGCGGCAGAAGCTTGGCGACCCTGCGGCTCTTCAGAACACTGTGTATCCGAGCACATCAGAACTTCTTTCTAATTGCTGGAACACCAGCAAACGAGTACTGCTGTATTATTGTTGTTATTATATGGGCTTAGTCCTAACTAGGTAGCTCGGTACCGTGCTAATATAGCACATGTCAGTCTCAACGTTGAGGGTACTACTAGTAGGTTGAATTTGGACTAGAAGTACTTACTGAATGGCCTTACCGTATAAGCTGATACTAGCTAGTATGTACGTCAGCGCCCGCTTCCTTCCTTCTTCTACACAGTGACAATTTCATTTGTTCTCAAAACGAGATAAACCTCATCACGATGAGCGTCCTCAGGCCCTTCAAAGCGAATGATCTGTTCAGATTCAACAACATGCAAGTCTGACATTTTTTGAGCTTGCCGTCATGTTCTGAACGAAAATCACAGTAATTCGGACGTCTGGACGGAGACTGCGAGTCTCTCATACCTTCGACCATGGATCTAGCTCATAGTTTTTAACAGTACGGTATTCCCTTTTACCTAACTTACCTTCAAAGGTGGTCAGACCTCTGTTTCACTCAAGAAAGCCCAAGAGGCCGGTTGCAAGGCTACAGTGCGTTCATCTCCCTCGTGTCCTCAGCCGATACAAATCACACGTCTTGAAAGTTCTTGGCAAGGCTGAAGGTGCACAAACCGAATGGCATGGTCATATTACAGCCGTTTCCGTTGCTCCAGAGTACCGTCGTCTCTCTCTAGCACGAAACATGTGCCAGCGTCTCGAATTCGCCTCAGACGGGATATACAAGGGGTACTTCGTGGATCTTTATGTGCGCTGTAACAATGCACTAGCCATCAAAATGTACGAGGGTATGGGATACAGTGTGTACAGGCGAGTAAGAGAATACTACGGTAATCTTGGGGTAGGGAAGGATGGACGAGACGAGGAGGACGCGTTTGGTGCGTATGCCTGCAATGGTTACTTTGGACCATACTGATATCTGACAGATATGCGAAAATGTCTGTCACGCGACGTGGCACAACGATCTATACGGTCTAATGGTCGAGATATGATAGTCAGCGCTCATGATGTCTCGTAAATCGGTAGACGTATTCTGTGGATGCTCGTTCACAAACTATTGCCTGCATTACAATGCACCAAATACATCATATACTAAGTGGTGGAGGATCGTCCGGCCCAAGAGCAGCCAGCTCCTCATCATAAAACTGCATCAATGCAGCTTCGTCAGAGCAGAACTCCTGCATCTTTATCCGAATCTCTTCCGCCGCAGCTTCAGGTCTCTGCTCCTTACTCTTCATCGCGCTGCCCATGCGACCTGGACCCAACAAACGGTTGGTCAGGAACAGCAGTCCCTGCGAACCACCTATGACCTGCACAAATGCGACACCAGATCGATGCACAAATTGCGAATGTTTGAAAGGTGCTCGGCGGTAAGAGTAGGAGACCTCTACATCCTTCGGGTATAGGTTGGTGGCTTCCACATCGAGGATGAAGTCAAAGCGTTTGAGAATTGCATATTCGAAGTAATGCGTCGTATGCGTTCCTTCAGGTACGCGCTTCTCAAGACCCGGAACAATGGGTGGCGGTATTACCAAACGCAAAGGGAAGCAAGACTGGAACGCGTTGCGTTCTCGTATGTCGCCAATTTCCATGACATAGGCCTCGACCAATTTGAGGCCGTACCTTTCAATCGCCCGACTCCATTGCCGGAGCGAGTCTTCAATGCAACGCGCAGTGGATCCGATCCACTGCAGCTCGAAGTGAAAGACTGTCCCAGGGTTTTGAATAATGTCGTGGTGAAGAATTACTGATTCAGCCTGGTCACTCCTCTGTACAAATGACGTAAGCTCAGGGAAGCCGTACAGTACAACTTTGTGTACCTTGGTGGGATCAACATCAATTATCATAGTTTGACTCAGGATCAGGCACTTCCTGCTGCGCCTAGGCCCCGAGGGTTTACTGAGACTGGACGGGTAATATCCTCCCCCTGGTCTAGTGATACTGACCTCATCGCTGTTAATATAACGAGATGTCTTGATCCACCCCCCTCTTGGGGTGCTGACGGTTGCATATTCACCATTTAGTTGATAGAAGTAGTGCCTGTGGCGGAATGACAAATGAGTCCAATTTGTAGTATCAAACATCCGAGGAACTTGCCCGTCCAATAAGCCGTGGCGCCCTCGGCAATGAGAGAACAACCCTTGTTCAAGGAGCCTCGCCCCGCATTCAGCACCTTGCTCCCTTGACGTCACATCTCGGAACTCGCGCACAAGCCACGAAACAAAGTCAAACCCAGTGAAAGAATCAGGATACTTCGCTCCATGCCATTGATGAAACTTGATCGGCACGCCATCCTCTTCACGCATGAGTTTCGCTATCAACGAAAGAGAGGTGTCTGCGATTTCCCTGGTACTCTGCATTTTCTTCTTCAGAGGTCCTGCAGCATGTATTTCGTCCAGTTGTGCCATAAGCGACTCATCCAGGACACTGTGCACAGGGCCGAGTGTCGTAGGGAGGAAGCGCACGGGTGCAACGGGCGTACCACGCTCATCTGGAGGTTGCCACCGTAATTTTGTGAATATCTCGGCAAGCTTGTCAATTCCCATAAGCTGAATTTCTTCATCATTGAGCTTCTCTCCAGAGGGTCCCACATTACCCTCAGGAACGGCGGACGGTATAACTACGAACCGAGTTCGCCAGTATCGCAAGGATTCATTAAATTGGTGTTCATAGCCAGCAACCAACATATCCAATCTAGAATGAGAAATCAGCACTGACATCGTGCACAAGCACGAAAAAAAACAGACCTGTTCCAGCCGAAATTTTCCAGCCCATGTGAGACGAACTTTGTCTTCAACTCCGTATACCCCACCCCGAGCTTAGGCCAGATGAGACACTCGTACTCAAAGGGTTGGGTCGGCGGCATTCTTCTCACATATCGCCTCACCTGGATCGCCTCGCCAGTATAAGATATCCGGTGAATCTCATTGCTCATGCTCAAGTAAACAGGCAGATTGGTGGTCTTGAGAACTTCCGCTGCCCCAGCCGGCTTTGGCGATGCATCGTCCTCGCCCATGAAAGATTTCGTCCGCCGCATGGTCGTGTGGTCTTCACTGTCACCCGTTTTACGTGGTCGCAAGACAAACTGGAACCCTTGTGCAAGTCGGACGGCAACCATACCACGCATTACAGTGAGTGCCCACGCACGTCGCACTTCCTCAGTGTTCCCCTGAGCAGGAGGCGGTTTCACGAGGAAGGAACGCATCTCTGTCGGATCGACGACAAAGTCATACGAGAATACATCATATGACAATTCCAGCTCTGAATTGCTGGGGAAGTGGTCCATCGTGAGCGGAAGACACGCTGGAGTGACCATGGACTTCCATTTCACCTCGTGCTTGTACGTGGGCGTAGGAAACACATGCTGTCGGCGTCTGGCAAGTGAAGACTGTGCGTACGAGACTGTAGGTTGAGGTCGCGACGGATTGGTGCGAAGAGTCGGGACTGGGGAAGACGATGAGAAAAGCAGGTTTAGTGCATTTAGTGTCGTATTGCGCCTCTTCCCAAAAGTGCTTTCATCACGAGGAGGGGTGTTCATCGGTGAATGCCGATTCAAGGAGCTTCGATGTGCAAGGGTGCCTTCTTCCTCATACGTCCTGCTCAGAGCCGATCGACCAGATGCACCGTGTAATATGGCCATTGGCTGAGGTGAGCGGGAAAGCGAGGCAGAGGGTGTAGCGGAGAAATTTGACGCGATCGGGATGCGCATGTTTGGAGTGGGGGGAGATATGGAACCTGTGACTGATGAGGCAGTAATTGAAGGTGTCTGAGAGTCACTCGAGCTTCTTTGAAAGGCATTGTAAAACCAAGACGATGCAATTTTAGCAAGACGTGAAGAGGCCGCGTTGCGGGATTGGGGGTCGCTTCCGTTATTGGTCGTGGTAGATGCGTTGGTCCTCACTGAGCGTATGGAGTGCGAAGGAGATGTGCTGAGTCCTGTCACGGAGGGTAGCAACCCATCTTCATTGCCTTCAGGAGGTAGATCCATGATGATTTTTCTGGGACTTTCTTCAATGGGTGCGATACGCGTGGAGGCGATAGAACTGCGTTGCGATGCTAGCCCACGTCTCTCACTCATGATTGATGAACGATAGGACGAGGCCATGACAGTCCCACTCGCAGAAGAGCCATATGAATTACGCGTGCTGGTGACGGGTCGGGGCTCTTTCTTCAAGACGAACAGATCCATGTCGGCTTGATCAGCTTCTGCTTGTGTCGGAGCACGGTCATCTTCCGAAAAGCTGTCTCGTGGGGGCGTGGCGTATGGGTCACGTAACTCTGGGAGGTAAGGAACCTCTATGCCAGAAAGGACGTCATGCTCGAGTAGCCCAAGCATCTGTATCTGATGCATTTTTGCTCTGGCAACGAACCTGAGAATGCCGTCAGTCAAAGCGAAGGATCGAGCTCAAACAACAAACCTATCCTCGCGAAAAGGTAGATCCATCTGCTTGTCCCAGAAGGAAATACCTATCCAGAATGGCTCCCACCAGAACGTAATCTTCTCCAATCTCCTGGACTCATCTGGGTCTTCATCACCTCCCCAGAGCGGATCTAGGGCTCGACCTCCGTTCTTCCCATCCTTATCCAAGCGTGGCTCGTATCCCTTGAAAGCGAATATGGGAGTCTGGTGTAAAGGGCGTTTTGCTAATGATACGAGATCCAAACCGAAACCCTGGTCAAGCATGCGAGTTGTAGTTAATCGGAGCAATTGCTTGGACACTTTGTAATAGCCTGTACCGGGAGTGATGAGGATGGTTGATGCCCCAGTGTTTGACAGTGAGCGATCGATGTAGTGCGTTTCGTTTGGGTTAAGACCCAAGTTGAGAGCCTCCAAAATAGGTCCGTCATGCGCATCCGATAGCTGACCAACAAGTCTGGCTTGCTCTGGTGCTGTAGATTCGACAGAGGCTTGATGGTAGTGATGGGCGAGCAAGATGTCCCTTTGAAAAGCCCAGAAGGACACTTTGAGTCCCACAAGTGTAGGTTTCCAGTCATGGATGACTTCCAAGTCAGTAATGACCTTGTAAAAATCCTTGTACCGTCGACCATCTTCATCCAGTCTTAGAGGCCCTGCGGCATACTCTTTTTCGGAGTCATCGTAATACACCCTCGAGATAAGCACGATGGTCACTGTGTGATTCGTGCCAGCCTCGCGCCACTTGGCAAATAAGGCAGGGAGAAACGAGTGTACGATTTTCTCATTGTAGCGTTCACCATCTCCCGCAAATTCCCAGAGTTCACGGCAGACTTGAATGAAGATTGTCACCTTCGCAGAGAGAGACCGATATATCGCCTTGGTAGTGGCAGTAACATATCCTGCGGATACCTGCGAATGCGCCTTTTGAGCATAACAGGGAAGCGGGAGGCCATACACCTACTTTTCGACCCTTGACATAGATGGATTGTATCTTGGCGGCGATCACGCTTATGAAGGATATTTCCTGATCGACAAATACACACTGCCCTACAAGGTGCTCTGCTAGTCTCCACATTTCATTTCGACCAAGGTATTGATCTTGGAATGTGAACTCGATGTAGTCTGCACAATACTGCTGCTTGTCCACCTGCCTCGAATATGAGCATGCCTTTGACCGAAATTGTCAAGAATACAATTACTTTCGTTACGGCCACCTCGCCGTTGTTCTTTATTCCAAACGCGTCTGCAACATTCTTTGGGAGTGAAATCTGGGCCTGTCTGAGTGCGATTTCAGGGTGACCGAGGCAGAATAGGCACCTGTAATGCGGGTTTCGAGCAGCCTTCGTCCTTTGGAACCATGAATAGATACCCAGCAGTAGCATTTACTGTATTGCAACCTGAGACTTGTAGCATATCTCCCTCTGCCACACCGGGCAACCATGTTTGATTCAATATAGCGGTGGAAGACTCCTTCTGGTCGTGTACCCATGAATTGAGAACTTTGACATCTCCGAGTTTCAGAGGTTGTGGCGGCGGTCCAGGGGGATTGCGAAAGATTGATTGTGCAGTATTAGACCTTCTCCGACCAAATTGTTGTGCATGACTGTCTGGTCGGACTGTGCTCATGGTATTCGGTTATAACATTACATATACGTAACAAAAACTGGCAAAAGGTACAGCCAAAAGCGGTTATGCGCTTAGCTAGCTCTGAGTCAAAATCGGTTGCAAAGTAAATTCGACTATAGTGCTGTTTAGCCTGTTACCAAGATATACATGGAGCTATACCAAAGTCGTACTCATAATAAATCATTTTCGCTTCTCAGGTTTGCTCTGATCCACCATCTGAAGCTGTCTTCCAACTGGGCTGCAGACCGCGGTGTAGTCGTTTCGGATAAAATTTTCTCGGAGACTCGTCACATTCTTTGAACACCCTACATTCTTTTCTTCCGAGTCAGTCCGACTCGTCAAGGGCACACCATGTCCGTCACCACCCGCCTCGATAATGACCATGAAGTGGTGGCCAAGCTCTCATCCGAGCATACCCCGTCCCCTAACTCATCATTAATCTTTCCTACCATCACAAACTTTAACTCATCAAACTCCTCTCCTTCATCCACATGCTTTTCGCTGGGGCACATGCCAACAGTCAGATTCGCACCGCTTCCCTCACCAGACCCTAACCGGAAGCGTTCGGACTGTCCGCTCGGGATGGCGGCCCGTTCGCGGAGAAGACGTCCCACGCGTGAAGGGCGTCAGCAAGGACGGCCGTTGTGGACCTATGACCCTGTTGTAGAAGACCCACTGATCAAGGATCCGCTTGTCACCTTGGGGAAGTTTGTGAAAAGCGCAAGTAGAAACCTATGGCGACGCGTGAGAGAGAGGAATGGGCTTGCAGATCAGGCGGAGCCTATCCAACACGATGCCGTTCTTGAAATCAAACCAAGGAATGGTCACGAGCAGCTGGTGGAAGTGGTGCCAGCACATAGACAAGCAGTTATCTCAGAGGTGGGAACGCGTTCTGAGCGCCCTGCGCTCGATGACAAGAACTTGAAGTGGCGGCGGAGAAGGACTACGGGCAGTACTAATATGCCTTCTGCTCCAGGCTTACATTAATTCTCTCAAGACTTTTTACGGCGAATTATGATAGTTTGATCTTTCATGCAGATAATTCATGCCGCTGGCAGAAGCTCTACTGAAGCTTGCCTGCAAAAGTTCCAGGTTCTCAGTGTTGTGCTACTTTTTCACCAGTAATAGTAATAGTTGCTATTGTTGTTACATCTGCACACACCTTCGTCGACGGGGCTTCAGTTTGTCCGTCGTGTGCACTGCAACGTTGCTATGATAGAGTGCAGATATGATGATATTACGGCTAACCGACTGTGCCGAAAATGAAAAGGTAAGCGAAGCAGTGCCTTCGTGCCTTCGAATTGCACAAGTAAGCTTTGCTCAACTTTCAACCTTTGTTTCTTGACTTCATTCTCCCCAGTTCCCTTTTCTCGATTGCTTGCCTTTTCTTTCTCCGGGCTTTCTGGACCCGTGTTTTTTTTAATTACTTTTTGCATGAACCCTTAGTGCTAGACTTGCTTGATTCTGTTGCCCAACCTTCCAAGGACCATGTCTTGCACCCCGTCTGCCACTGCAACGGAGTACACCACTATCACCACATTTACGACGTCCACGTCCCTCTCACAGAGTGTAGCGAACAATCAGGGCGCAGTCACCACCGTTGTGCAGCAGACCTGTATCGCCACTGGCACCTTGAGTGGATCAAATAGTACAGGTTGCATCTCGAGCACAGCGGTCACTCAGGTGAACACCATTGCAGGTGCGTAGTTCATTATCGTACTCATTTCCCTTCTGCTGTCGCACCACGGTGTTGTGTGACCGCGTTGACGGCACCGATGCTTCCACTTGTCGCGGTTATTTTGGTCATCCTTCGCTTCCGAATGGGGTGCTGATGGTTTCATTCTTTCCAGGCGGGGTTGTCACCACACAAGTACCCGTAATTGTGACGGTTCCAGTCACCCAGACTCAACCAACGAACACTCTCTTCGCCTCTTGCTCTGATGGTTCCACCCCGTCGCAGACAACATCGCATTCCACGGCTAGTCAAACAAGTTCTAGTTCAACTCCTAGCCCAGTCACAACGTCCGTGCTAGTAGAGACCACACCTGCGCCGTCTATTATCACCCAATCGTCTTCTACAACCCTTTCGAACGGCGATGTGGTCGCGACTGTAATCACTACAACGTCTACACTCCCAGCATCTTCTGTTTACGTACCATCTGTGATTGCAAACCCAACTGTCACAAGTACCGAAAGTGCGAGTGGATCAGGCACAGATGTAGCCCCCATAGTCGGGGGTGTGCTTGGCGGTTTTGTTGGATTGATCGCGATCGTGGGCATTTTGTGGTACCTCTGGTAAATTCCGTTACCCTAGCATTCATTTGTTTCCCCGATTTACTTTTTCCTTTCTTCCTCTTTTGCAGCCGCAGACGCAGATCTTGGGATGATATCTTTGATAGAGAAGCCATTGAAGATGAAGAATTTGATTCCCCAGTTGCTGTGCGCCGAGACCGTGACAGGAGCATGCTTGATCTCGGCGCTGAGCCTAAACCATACCAGTATGGTCTCGTCGGACATGTAACGCCACCACCAGGGTCAAGTTCACCGCCAAGCATTCACCAATCTCATCATCCTTCATTCAGCACTTCCGTGGCAAGTAATCACAGCCGCAATACGTCAGTCACCCCTTTGCTTGGCATGAGTTCTGCGCCCGGGAATGCTTCGAAGGCTTCCATTTCAGGGTCCATGCAGGCAGCACAAACGGCTGTTGCGCAGAGGCATCTCAGTGCGACATCCCAATCGACATCCCAGTCTTCCATGGGCCCTCGATCGCTGTCTGTGGTTTCCACCACCAGCGCGACGCCTTTGTTAGATGGATCCGGATCTTCCTTGCTTTCGTCGAACAACCGCGTTGATGAGCTTGGCGTATTTGATCCGCTTAATCGCACAGGAAGTCCTACCCCTGTGATTGACAGGCGGGTCTTGCAAATCATCAATGATGGCCCTCAGTCGCCCAAATCGCCTGTTCTTGTTTCTGCACCTGCACCTGCACCTGCACCCGCACCCGCGCCTTCTTCATCTGTGCCTGCTCGGCCGCCTGGTAAACGTGCCCCAAGACGAAGGAGATCTAACAGTGTTGTTGTGCACACAGATGCCGGGCTGGTTTCTCCCACTTCGGGTAGTACTGCAGCAAACGAACCCCCACCCTACTCGAGAGAATAGTTCATCCCTCTCGCTGAAAACAGTCCATTGAGCACTGATATCACATTTACTAACCCTACCCCATATTTGGACTTGCGATGACCGTACTATAACCACCCACGCGCTTTTACGTTCCTCCATACCTATATACAGTTGTTTGAACGTAGCCTATGGACAATACACTTTAATCGTCTTCGAAGATATCCTCACTGTGGTTTCTTATTCTGCCTACGGAGTGGATAGATACGAATTGTATGCCAGCGCTGTTCATTGTCTTGATATAAGTATATCCACGGATCCTGGATACAAATACCCTTACAGTCATGGCTTGGTGAGCTGTACATAGTACTACTGTAAATTATGATTTGAGAAGTGCGGCGATTTCTGAGACCGTATATAATTGGGAGATCGCGTATAACATCATGTGTTGTACTACGTCCACTGGGCAACCCAAGGCTAACAACGACGAGCATCGAACGCTGTGGACCAACAATAAAACCGGACGAGCCAGCAAAGTGTTGTGGTACTTTTTAACTCCGCGATTGAGATATTTTAATTTTGATTCCGGGCACCAATTACGTAAAAGTCGGATGAAGCATTGTACTCGCTCTTTTTGTTCAATGAATCGTGTGTGGACTTTCTGAAGAACAATAAGGTTGGGAGGTCAATGGACCATCCACATCAGTCCAAACTACATAAACCGTTGTTCTCAGCTGGTCAAAATGTATTCCATCCCCCGCCTCGTTTCCTTAACCGTCCTCGTTGCTTTCTACCGGTGCTGGGCCACCCGATTATTCATTCACCAAAGACACCCCTGCAATTGCTGTTGTTTTCAAGTCAACCAAGTCTGTGATCTTAAGCATCCCCTAGACATTATCATTCTTTTCTATCGTTCATAATGACCGGCGTACGAGCATGTGAGTACAGCTTGTTTTTTTTTTGCTTGGTCGGATTAGCTGACTTGGCTTCAGATATCTTCTTTGGACTCAATGTTGTCCGCTTCCTGAGCATCGTCTCTCTCATACTGGTCTTTGCCAGTAGCATCTTTGTCATAGTCACAGACGTTGAGGCTGTCAACGCGTTTGAAGCTGCAAGACAAAGCGGCAATGTCACAGAACAAGACTTTGCTGACTGCGAATACATTGAGTAAGTTCGAATGTCCCAGGTACAAGTATTATTGTGTACTGACGTCGTAAATAGGAACAGCACTGTACCCAACCAGATTGGCGGCGTTTTCTGGGCTATCATCAACCGCCTGCTTATTATCTTCCAAGTTGTCATTCTTTTCCTTTCCGAAATTGGCTGGCCATCCCCTTTCTTTGATCGCTTTTTCCCTGTGCTTGGTTCTGGCTTTGGACTTGGTGCTCTTGGTATCTTCCAAGGACTGTGAGTTATTTTCTCTACGCCGTTTCGTACACAGCGCTGACTTTTTTTAGTATCGGAGCTGCAGTACTCTCGCAGCATGTGGATGACTTCACCCTTGTCTCCGCTTTCTTCCTTTTTGTCCTCGGCTGCATAAACATGTTCCTTGGTCTCCTCTTTCGTGAATCGGCCAAGAGCAGACGTTCAATTACATTGTGGCGTGAGGGTGCCAAGGATGTATTGCCAACGAACAACCCGCGTCCTCCTACCAATCTTAGCCGTTCTAGCTCCGGGCAGACATACATTTCTTCGACAGTCTATGATGAGAAGACTAGAGATGTTACGGAGTTCGGCGCAATGCGGAATGGAAGCCGAGCTGGTTACGGCTTTGGGCGACAAGGTGAGAAGGCTGCAGGTCTTAGAGGTCAGTTTTTGTTGTTCTTTTTTTATATACTATATTCTCATCATGGTTCTTAGGCTTCTTGATCTCCAAGCCTCTTGAGAGTCGCCCCCGTTACGCAGCTCGTCCCACTAGCGCTCCCTCCCGGTCCTCTCGTTCTTCCTCACCTGAACCTGAATCTGAACCTCATTTCGCCTCCAGCGGTTCTGCGATTTGATGAAAGCACCGACGCTTCCTATTACTAGGAATTGTCACGACGCCACGCGCATGGCATTAACATGACTGTACTTATATGGTCTACTCATGTATGTACAACCACGGACAACCCCAGCGGGAACGCTGGTCTCACGTTGATATATCTACTGTATGGTGTTGTGCAGTACACTATTTTGCGCTGTATTGGACAGTTGTAGCTCCATTAGCATTACATATTGCAATTAATACTGTTTGAATGTAAGCTGACTCTCGCTCAATTTCTGATTTCTGTGAAGATGTTATCGTCGAGACACCGTGACCAGTTGATATCACCGACTGCCACACTACATAAACACACCTTACTAATACTTGAAGCTTGAAAGCCAACTGATAAGTAGGCTCTCACTTCGAGCACTGAGCCCAGTGATGGTCAATGATGAATCAAATTCTGAGGTTGGCTTCTAGATGCGTGACACCAATTTTCAAGGTAATTCACATTCAAATGATGCTATGTCGCAGATCTGCTCATCACATACCGTGGTCCAGTGTCACCTGTGATAAGCCAACGGGTCGAGTGTGAAAATGCCAACCTCGTCCGATCAATCGTGTTTTTCTACCCTCATGGTGTCGAAGTGCAGCCAGGGCGTCTGTCACTCCCTCGTGATGGCGTAATCAGTACTTCCTGATCGTGTCAGACCATGGACATGGTTTGCTCGGAGATAACTGGGTTTGTGGTACGTGCCACTGATGAAGACGGTTCGAATTCTGGAGAAGCGTGGACGCTGTCCAAAATGTCGGAATTCTTTCTGTTTATTCGGATGCAAATACATCGACGCATGCGCGGGGTGCAAAAAGACGGCGGGGTGCAACGATTGCACGGAACTTGAAAAAGATGAGCATATTTCTGACGAGAAAGAGATTCATTTATTTGAGGTGGACATGCATATGCCCGACAAGGAGGGGTCCCAAATCGTTTACGAGGGCACAATTCTCGTGACGGCGCCGTACAAACCAAACACTGCCAGCGCAAAACCAGCGTAGACTGTTTCGAAGAGCGCGAATTCTGTTGCGGGAAATGTACCGGTATTGCTAGGGCAATGGCAAGTGTTCTGAAATAATAGTATCTTTCAATAGCGGATGAATGACTTTTATGGATAATTCAGAATGGATTGCAAGGCACCTCTGTACCCGATTTGCAAGGGAATAAAGAAATATCATGAAGTTTTCGTAGATTCATTTTCGTCCATCGAATGTTAGTTGACATTGATGTATCGAAATAAAGTAGGCATCCTGATGGATGCAATGCAACGACGTGGTGAGGATAGCGATGTATCTGTCGACTTAGAATCGACCGGGGGCAATGGGTTTTGACGGGCTGGTTGTCGACAAAACTTTGCGAAAACGTTCCCAACACATGCGAACGAACTCAAACGAATACGGCAAGTCCAGTATATTGCCGAACAGGGATGATGTATCCCAAACTCAGGTATTTGAGGTGACTCCTGTGTCACGCAGCGCAGCAGATGTGAGATAGATGTTGCCTTCCTGTAAATGCCCCCGACCCACGAACGTGCTATGCAAGGGAGCTGGGTGAAAATATCACGAGCGAGAACTTCGGCGTCCGCTACGAGAATCCGAGAGGTGTGTCCAAATTTTGGTAAAGAGGTATGTTGTATCGGCTCAACAGCAGGATCGATATCAAGATTCACGGTATCAATTAACACTCGCAGTCAAAACAAGTGGGGTCATTGACAAAGGGCTGTGAATAATCCGTGGATTGTGACGGAAAGTGGATGGCGACCCAAGTTATCTATTTCCAGATGACGAAAACACAGCAGGTTGCCTCGATAGGGATGACTGAGAGTGTGAAAAAGGCGGTCAGATGGTATAATCGATGAGGGAACACCGTAACAAGCGGAGCGAATGCAAAAATCGACATGCATCATTGGCAGATAACGGTTCGACGCCTTTGCCCGACAGTTCCACTATTTAAATGTTCGCTTAGCCAGGCCTAGGTTGCCATTGAACGTAAAAAAAATGAACAGCACAAAACTGACCCTGACAGTGCGATACCGCTAAGATATACCAGTGGACCTCATTATACAGCATAGCATTTGTTCTGATGGATTTATTTCAGTTCACAGCACATCCACCATGGGTTTGTGGAAGGTTTTGCAGGCCGTTACAAGCGCTGCAAAGGATTTAAGTCCAAATCAGACTCAGAATTCAACTTTGAACTCCCTTAAAATGATGATATCGTTAACAGTTCTAAACGTCTTCCGTGTCAATCTGAGGGCAGCTGGAGTGTCGACGCACCTACACAGCTGGTGCCAGTGGTTCAATTTCGAAGACGCCACAGCCTCCGCCGCAATCGGAGGGAAGACATAACATCGTGCGATGTCGAACTTCTGAAGGTAAGCTGCGCATGCATGCACACCACACACTGGTAACTCTGGATCCACATGTACACAGAGCTAGTAGTGGTCTTGACACAGGAATACCGGAAGTATCCGGACCTGTACAATGAGCTCACTGGTTCCTAAAACACGCTTTCGTCGTTTCCTAAACCATCTGGACTGCACAGCATGAGGATACATGAATCCAAAGATGAAAACCTTATAAGTAGGTTCTCACAGCGAGCACGAGGGCACGCGACAGTCCGCGATGGATCAAAGTCTTTCTGAGGTAGGGCTCCAGGTGCGTAAAACTCAGCATTCAGGCACTTCACATTCAAATGAAGCTGTTTTGCAGAACTATTACCAGCTACTCGCCGATAATGGCTTGATATCCCAGTCACAAGCAAGCCAACCACCTCAAATACCCACTTCACCATCCATGCCCGACTATCCTCGCTGTCCCATCTGTTCGCATCTTCTCATCACATGTCATGGTTGTTCGAATGTCACCTGTGACAACAGTCACTGTAAAGGTGCTGACCTCGTTAGTTTTGTGTCTTCGTGTCACTCGTGCTTTTCGACCCTTGCCATGGCGAAGATGTGCAGCCAGCTCGACTGTTTCACTCGCGTACATTTTACTGGTGGTGTAATCTGTCCTGATTGCGTCAGCCCCACGGACGGTCACATACTTTGTCTCTGCGGAGACAGCTGGATTTGTGGCCCGTGTGCCACTCAGAATAAATCTCTCGACAGGTGTGGACGGTGTCCAAAATGTCAGAACTATCTTTGTTTTTTTGGGTGCAGATATATCGGCGTGTGCACGGACTGCCGCAAGGTGACGCTATGCAACGATTGCATGGAAGAAGGATTATCTGATCGGGAGGAGTCTTCACGCGCAAACAATAGCGCATTCCTCGTCGCGACGTGTGAGGAATGTCAGTCCAGAATATGTATAGACTGCTTTGATGAGCGCGAATCCCGTTGTGAATCTTGCAACAGTATTTATTGCAAGGATTGCACAGACTATGACGAGTGTCCGGGATGTGGGGAGTTTATGCGCGCATGACTTGCTCCACAGAATACTCGTATGTGTTCATGAATGCGAGGTATGTCGATCTTCGAACAACAATTTTTGGTTGGCATTGACATATCGAAATAAGAAATACTTCTAGTTTTTCACGTGGCAGTTTCAGGAAACCCACAGCCGAGCGAACTCGGTGGACTTCGAATCGACTAGTAGGAGTTTTTGATAGACAGGTGTTGACAAAACCTTTTGTCAGTTTTGCAGTGTACGTTGGCTTTCGAAGTAATTTTACCTGTTCAGGCTTTCGCATTCCTTCCCGAACGCAAACTTTCCTTTTGCGAAACGTGCCGGACATGTACGAACGAATACAAACGAATGAAGCAGATATTCCCTGAACGTGAACATACCCCAAACTCAGGTATTCGAGGCGACTTCAAAGATATGTATGTGAGGGTGTTGATTTTATCCCAGGGCTTCCAGTTAACATGCTAACTTGGTCAAAAGAACCGGTTGCAACACAAGCCTGAAAGTGCCTTTTTCCCGAAAACACAGTGACAGAAAGAGTGATGGAGAAGCCGGCACTGCTCGAGCTTCGAGGAGATGATGATTCCACGGGTGGACAAGAGATCTGCAATAAGCCATGGAGACGACGAATTGTCTTTAGTGGTGAAGCCTCGCCTTAACGGGTCCGGAATGATGTCTTCCTGGAACTTTGCTGAGTCTGGTGTTGAACGAGTAGCGGGCTCAGCAGATCTTGACACTACGTGCAGCTTTGGGAACTGGGCCCCGGGAAACAAAAGCGCAATACGAAAGCACTGCAGTAGGACTGGACTGTCCGGACATTCAAGGTTCAACACTCTGAATTCGACCAGGCATGTACATATTCAGTTCACTAGCCCTGCCACACTTTCTGTTTGACTGCTTTGCGATTGAGTGTCCTATCTGGACTCTTATAAAGTGAGCGCCGCCGTGTCACGTGTCAACACACGTTTGACATAGACTCATGGAACTTAAGGGTGTCCGCTGAGCCCGCAGGTTCGGCAAAACTTGGACAGGGAAAAGGTTCATATGACAGGGTTCATTGCCAGGAATGCCTGGAGTGTGGGTGTCCGAATTGCCCACATGATGAATGTACAGATTGTTATGTTGTACAATGCTTTTCAAACATTGATTTTTTTTGGCCAAAATACCGGATCCTCGTCAGACAGCTTAGAGTAATTGACCAGCTTGAATGAGTGAATGGCAGCAGGTGGGTTTGCTTTAGCAGGACCAGGGATCACGTTACAATGTACCAGCTGTGTATGATACTAATGAGAGCAATGTAAGATAAAAACACCGGGCCTGTGTGTAAGCATATATGGTCTTCCTCTGATTCTACTTTTCCTCTCTCTCACTTTGGACATTCATGGATATTCAAAGCTCAGAACATTGCGTCTCTCTATAACCTGGGGATATAAGCACTAGTAACGTTCACTCGCCAAAGTGACTTGGTATGTATGCGGGCTTAAGCGCTGAAGTACTTATCCATACACAGCTTAATGACATTCTTTTCGGGCCTGTTCACTTCCTCATTTAGCACTACATGCGTGTGCAAAGGCACCTAATGAACCGCGCGGCGTTCGAACGTTCGTGGCAACCGATTTATCTCCAGTCCGAGAGTACTGGACCTACTGTAGGTCATATGATCACTTTAGCGAGTTCTTAATAAACAAAGCCGGTTAATGTGGTGTGAAGTGCTCGTACGTACGTGCAGTTCATCTTCCTGCTTCACGACGCTCGGAATGTCTGTTAAAATCAGATATTTCTTAGGTTTAGCCACTTTGGCTTGGAGTCACTATGGCCAAGGGTCCGAGTTCGTCCTGGCTGCCTCATCGGTCCAGAATAGTGCTACTACCAGTACTGTTCCCTCTTCATACGTGGTCCCAGGAGCGTTCCCAACTTCTCTCTACTCTCATTACTACAATAATCCAACGGCCACCTCTGCGCAGCCACAGCCAGTCATTTCAGATCCCGTCACAGTAATTCTCTGCTGTAACTGCTACGTAACTGAAACTAACTCGCTCTTCAGCATGAAATCTTTCCATTTTCCCTGACAGACCCGCAAAACATTCCTCAGGTAACTTGCATTCCCAATGTGTGCCGCGTCGGTTTCATCGTTTTGACCCTCCGGCTTTGACAGAATGACACCGTGGATCCTCACCCACTTCCACCCCAGGCGTCCTCTCAACAACTTCTTCAACAAGCTGTAGCGCAGATCAAGTCAATTGCAGTAAACCCAATGTTCACTACATCATGTGCACGGTGCCAGGCTTCCCTAGAAGTGGCCAAATTTCTTGCTCTTGCGGCTCCTGAACAAGGGACCAATCTCGCTCTGACGCTTTGCGAGTACTTCGATTATTCATCCTCTTGCGAGAAAAATTATGGACCTCTCGTCTTGGGACCGATCCTTACTCAAGTTGCATCTTTTGCCGATGTCGGAGGATATGACGGACAGGTAGAATTAGTTGCTGGAACGGAAGAATACTGCTCATGTTGTTTCCCAGTCGATTTGCTCCGAGTTTCTTGGCTTATGTCCAGCACCTACGATAACGACTCTCAACCTCACTGGCTGGTTTGCAAAGCCGAAGCCAAATCCTCTTCCCCCTCCCAAGCAGCCCAGTGGCCAACTGATGAAAGTTCTACATCTTTCGGACCTGCATATTGATGCCCGTAAGCGGCATTTGCACGTATGCGTTGTTTATTTTCACCGATATTCTATTGACAGGTTATGCGAACGGCGCAGAAGCAAACTGCACCAGTGGTTTGTGTTGTCGTGACAATGCTTACAATTCTCTCAGCCCTGAGACACCCCTCTTTCCTGCACCACGATACGGCTCGTTCCTCTGGTTAGAGCTCTCCTTCACTGAAAGAATACAATCTGACATCTTTTTAGCGACGCTCCGTATTCATTGATCACCTCCATATTGGAGGCCATCCCACCGTTGACCGGAACTGAATCAACTGGCTTCGACTTTAGTTTGTTCACTGGCGACCTGTTAGCGCATGACCCAGATAACCAGCAGTCTAGGTACGTGTTTTATACACATTGTCGGTCTTTTCTCACTTCCCTTCAAGGGCTATGACCGAGTACTCTGAGGTAATATTTGTGTTTTTAAAATTAGACCGTTACATATCATGTGCATGTGTCCTAACAGGTCGTCCTTTATGATCTATTGAAGCGCATGCTCGGATCTGGCCCTACCTATGCTACACTCGGAAACCACGATACTTGTCTACCAGATCAAGCTTCACCTTCATCCCTAGGAGGTGCTTTGGGGCAACAGTTCAGCTGGTATGATTTCTCTCATCCATTTCCATCCCATACTTATCTCATCTACTAGGCTATACGACCACGTTACAGCGTTATGGGAGCAAGAGGGATGGCTTCCGGAGGCTTCCGTCGAGTTTTCGCGGACTCACTATGCAGCATACATGGTGAAGCGTGCAGATGGCCTGAGAGTAATCAGCTTGGACACCAACCTATGTGAGGCAAAATGTTTAACTGGCATGAGCACTAACCAACTTGTCTGCAGGGTACAGGTATGTAATCAATGATCCAGACACAGTCAAAAGCTTCATGATATAAACTGTGCAAAGGTCAAACTACTTCAATTACATCAACTCTTCCGAACCAGATGTTTCTGGAATACTAAGGTTCCTCACTGATGAACTTCAGGACGCGGAAGATGCGGGAGACCGAGGTGCGCTGATGGATGATACTACATTCCAATCGATCTGACAGTGCTCAGTCTGGATCATTGGCCATGTTGTCAGTGGTTGGGATGGTTCAAATTCGATGCCGAACCCAACCAATCTCTGTAAGTTTAACCTCTCTATTATCGTGCAATATGCTGAGCAGCGTCTGCACTAGTTTATCAAATGTAAGTTCGCTGGATGTCGAAATCACTGCATGGAACTGATATACCTAGTGTTGATCGCTTTTCCCCTCACGTTATTGCTAGTATGTTATTCCTCTACAATGCCCGAACCAGTTTGACGACTCACATAATCAGACATTTTCTGGGGTCACACACACGAGGACCAGCTATCTGTATGAGCCGACGCCACTTCATAGAAAGGGAACGCTGACATATCTTCTTGGTCCAGATCTTCTATGCCAATAATGGCACGAATATAAGTGCTGAGACCGCTCAGGCGGTATCATGGGTGTGTCCTTTGACGGATCTATAGTAACGATCAATCTAACTTGGCTTCCAGACTGGGCCCTCTGTAACACCCCTCACCAACCTGAATTCTGGGTTCCGCGTTTACGAAATTGACTCTGCTGTAGGTTTTCCTACTTACGTCTGCTAAATCCAGCTTACACATCCACGCAGACCTTTGAAGTGGTCGATGCTTATACGTCAGTTTTTCTCGAGACTGCTGTCACCAGCTGGTACTTACAAGTTCCCTGTAGTTGGAAGAGTTATGTCAACGATTATCCTGCGCTGGATTCGCAGACTCAATTCGGCCCTACTTTTGAGTTCGAGTATAGTACTCGTGAGGCATATGGAGGAAACATCACCTGGGGAGCAACTGACCCACTGAACGCGACCTGGTGGCATCTTGTAACTGAGCGTGCGTATATTCCTTCTCTTCCACCACCATCGCTATATATTTGTTCTTTCAGAGATGGAAGTAGACCCGACTTTGATGGAGGTAAGTTCGTGACTAGATGTTTCTAACTTGTTGTCTCACTTATTCCAGGCCTTCAATTCATACCAGGGGAAGGGCTCGATACTCACTCCGCCATGCACGGGCGAATGCATTCCTGCTAGGATCTGCTATATCCGTAGTGGCTCTGCTAGCATCGCCAAGCAGAACTGCATATCAGGTTATGGATCAGTGCAGTAGTGGTTTATCTTAATTCCTTAGAGCTGTGATGGACTTTGCAAATAAGCGCGTTTAAGTAGTATTGTGTGATCGTCCATAATACTCCAATATTAATCAAATATTGAGAATTTCTTGTCTTCCATATATGGTCTGACTAGCTAGCTATGATGCAGCCTATGGCATCTTCGTCGATTCTTCGACGATGCTGCTCACGCGTTACTTACATCGCTGATTGGACACCACACGTGCACGATATCAATTCTTATACATAGCTTGACCTACATGTACTTGGGGATCTCGATCAGCTGCAACCAGCATGAACATACAAAACTGCTCTTCGTCGTGCCCCGCTCGCCCTTCCTTACTCACGAGTCATGACCTTTTTCTCAATTGACCTTGTTCAGCCTTGGATAACGATCTCACATGCTATTAGTGGTCTAGCCAATCGATAACTGGCGCCTCTAAGCGCATGTCCATCATTAATAATTCTCATCGCAAACATGCAGTAGGCGCCTGTCTATCTTTCATGCCACACCACCCTCCTCGTTCCATTTTCACCAAGGCTTTGTCCACCTAGCCATCCTTCCCACTTATTAGATGGATGAAAACAATCCTCCCCGGAAGAAGCGCTGGGAGTGGTTGAAGCCACGTTCAGACCCACATTCGGTAGAGGACACTGCAGGCAGGAAAGCAGCCAGTCAAGATGTATGAACTTTCGTCTTTAGAATTTCGCATTGTTTGTTTCTAATCATATCAGCTATCTTCTCTCTCGCCTTCGAGGAATGGGGCCAGTGGACGATCCTCGGGGTCCGTTCACAAGCTCTTTGGCAAGGTGACCAAGCGCTTCCCTGGAAGCGCTCGACAGTCCCCTAACCCTGAACCCACTCAGTCCAACAAGGCATGTCCAATTTCAATTCTGAGCATGCCCAGAGCGCATGCCATTGTTTGCTACTAATCGCCTCTACAGGATCTCACCGCTCCCACTTCCGATTCAGGGATTGTAGAGGCAAGTTCGACCATCGAGGTTTGCAATATCTTCATTCGTCTCTTTCGACAACGTGCTGACGTCTCTACTTAGGCCGAACATCTCGACCCGAAGTTTGTGAACGAAAGAATCGCCAATGCTACCAAAGGTGTCGCAGGCATCGGCCAGGTCCCAACAGTAGTCCAAGATGCTTCTTCCGCGATCAACAACATACCATCTTTTTCTGATACAATCGACACGTTCTCCGCATTGCTTGAACCCTTGAAGGCATTCAACTCCATTGCCAATGTACAGTCATCTATCTCATTTCTGTACATGACTGACTTTCACACGCAGGTCCATCCCTACGCCAAGGTGGCACTGAGTATCTTCACTTGCGCGTCCAAGGTAGGCTTCTTTCTCGTTCATTGCCGTTGTAGATCGACAATTTTTCGGTTACAGATGATTCTCGATCAGGCAGACCGGGACGTTGCGGTTTCCAGTCTACTCTCAAAGATATCTGAAGTCTATACTTTCATCACGGAAGAGGAGGAATTGGCCAAGATCCAATCCATGCTAGTGATATATGGGAAGATAGCGCAGCAGACACTGGAGTGCGCTGATTTTATCAGCCATTACTCCGAGACGAAGAGTGCCTGTGAGTTGGTCCCATTGCTTCGTCGCCTGGGACTCAATGTTTCCTGTTTTTATAGGGATAAGACTCGGCAAGCACGTTTTCGGCGAAACGGACGCGACGATTCAGAGCTACAGCAATGTTCTCGACGGTCTCATGCAGCAATTCCGAGACCGAGCGGCTCGTGACACCGTCGTGATCGTCCACCGTATGGGTAAGAGAAGCTTTCAGGTATATTTGAGCCTGATTTGACATTCCACGACTCCTGGCGTAGCTGAGAGTCTGGACCTCGCAGGGATGGAGTACGCAACGGGTGTCGGATTGAATACGTCTAAATGCTGTCTGCCAAATACTCGGCAAGACCTTTTGAAGGACATTCAGAATTGGATCAGCAGCACCGAGGAGGGCGCTCCATGTGTTCTATGGTTGTCTGGCACAGCAGGCAAGGGCAAATCGGCTGTCGCCCATACAATAGCCAACTGGTATATCGAAAACGGTGGTCTTGGCTCATGCTTCTGCTTCGATCGCACTCGGCAAGCGGATCGGCGTCAAGACAAAATATTCACGACGATCGCAAGGGAATTGGCGGACTGCAACCCCATCGTGCGACGAGCCTTGGCGCAAGCAGTCCGTGATCACAACGGACTCAAGCGCACTCCAGATATCATAAAGCAATGGCAGGAACTCATCGTCGGATCGACAGACTTAGCTTCAAAGTCCATCGCTGCACCCGTGCTGATAGTCATCGATGCGTTAGACGAGAGCGGCGATGCTAACTCTCGGGAGCAAATTCTTCGTCTGCTCGCTGGCAAACTGAACACTTCCACCTCACAACCATGCAAACTCCCAGCGAACTTCCGCATTCTGCTCACTTCCCGTCCACTCGAAGACATTCAGAATACTTTGCACACCGCGCCACATGTTCGCCACGTTTCTTTGGATGGTATCTCGTCTGCATCCACAGAACTCGATATACAACTGTATATCTCCCACAAGCTCGAAGACCTGCACCACATCTTCAACGATGCGCACTTCAAGGCGCTCGCTCTGAAATCTGATGGCCTGTTTGAATGGGCTCGTCTCGCCTGTGAGTACATCAAGGGTACGAACAAAGTGGGTGTGGGTCCGGTGGGGCGTTGCAAAGCTGTGATGACTGGAACGTCTGAAAAAGGGACGCGTCTGTTGGATAATATGTATGCACGCATCTTGGAAGAAATCATGCCGGAGGACGAGCGCAAGGAAGCTATCCCGGTGTTTTTCTCAGTGATGGGACAAGTCCTTGCCTCGTTGGAACCACTTCCCATGCCTGCGTTGATGGCTATGTGACTTTATTTTCCCGAAGGGACTTGTGATTACGAAATGGAACGGGTCCTTGGGCCATTGGGATCCCTTTTGACGGGCACTTCGGACTCCCATACTCCCATACGTCCCCTCCACGCGTCCTTCTACGACTTTCTCACAGAGGAATCGCGGAGCCACGACTTCTTCATTGATACATCATCGGTACAGGGCGACCTCGCCTTTGCCTCCCTTCGGGTCATGAGGGACGGACTTCGCTTCAACATTTGCTCCTTAGAGAATTCTTACTTACCCAACTCTTCCGTCCCTGGTTTGGAGACGCGGGTCAAGGACTCTATTTCGAGGCAGCTATCATACTCGTGTCGATTCTGGGGTATGCATGTAGCAACCATGTCCTTCGAATCATCGCTAGCCAATGAAGTTGAAGCTTTCTTCGAAGGAGAGTGCCTTCTATGGTGGTTGGAAGCACTGGCTCTAACAAAAAACCTCGGTGGCTCAGTAGTGACCCTCTCATCCATCGCAAAGTGGTTTTCGGTGAGTAGCTCTAGCTCATTCTTTTCCCAACGAATTCCCACGATTAGCGGGGTGGTCGTAGGGTTATGCTGAGTTCACGCACGTTAGTGACGCCACCAGGGATACCCTGCATTTCGTCCGAACTTTCGCAGCCACCATTTTACGCAGCACTCCCCATTTATATTTGTCCGCTCTGCCATTTGCTCCTACGCAGTCAAGAATGTTCCGCAAGTTCGCCTCGAAGTTTCCTTGCACCCCCCGCATCGTCGCTGGCCATGTCGAAAATTGGCCTCAGATGGAAAAGATACTCCATGCGAATGACGAGGTTCAATCTGTTGCACTGTCGCCAGATGGAAAACGCGTTGCGTGTGGTTTATATGACGGAACGATCCAGGTGTGGGATATGGATACTGGCGAAGTATTGTGCGCCACTCTTCAAGGCCACACTGAATGTGTTGCGTCCATTGCATTCTCGCCAGATGGACATCGCATCGTTTCAGGTTCATGGGACAAAACAGTCCGGGTGTGGGATGCGAAGACTGGCGACGCATTAGGATCTCCCCTCCAAGGCCACACTCACTGGGTTTGGTCTGTCGCAATCTCACCAGATGGTAAACGCATCGTGTCTGGTTCGCGGGACAAGACAGTTTGGGTGTGGGACATGGAGGCTGGCGAGGCGTTTGGTGCCCCACTCCAAGGCCACACGGGCATTGTTTACTCTGTCGCAATCTCACCAGATGGGAAACGCCTCGTGTCTGGGTCAGAAGACATGACCATTAGGGTGTGGGATATGATGACCGGCGAGGCATTGAGCGCCCCTCTTCAAGGCCACGTTCGAGGTGTTTTATCTGTCGCAATCTTGCCTGATAGTAAACACATTGTGTCTGGGTCAGAAGACGCGACAATTCGGTTGTGGGATATGGAGACCGGCGAGGCATTCGGTACCCCCCTCAAAGGCCACACTCACGCTGTTATATCAGTCGCAGTCTTTTCGGATGGAAACCGCATCGTGTCTGGTTCATATGACCAGACGATCCGAGCGTGGGATGTGAAGACTGGCGAGGCAGTAGGATCCCCTCTCCATGGCCACACTTCTGAGGTTCTGTCTGTCACAATCGCGCCAGGTGGAAGTCACATAGTCTCTGGTTCGCCCGACAAGACGATTCGGGTGTGGAATGCCGACACCATTATGGGCAAGCCATCAGTTGCCGCACTCGAAAGCCACACTGGCCCTGTTAATTCTGTTGCAATCTTTCCCAGTGGATGTTCCGTCGTGTCTGGTTCAGGTGACACGACAGTTCGGGTGTGGGATATAGAGACTGGCAAGGCATTGGTCGCCCCTCTTCAAGGGCACACAGACTGTGTTATGTCAGTTGCAGTCTTGTCGGACGGAAAGAGCATCGTGTCTGGTTCAGACGACAAGATCATCCGTATGTGGAATGCGGCAACTGGGAAGGCATTGGGTGTTCTGCAAGGTCACGTTGACCGTGTTCCGTCTGTCACAATCTTGCCGGATAGAAATTATATCGTGTCTGGTTCATTTGACAGGACAATCCGGGTGTGGCATATTGAGACTGGCAAGGTATATTCTCTCAGTGGGCACTCTGGCTGGGTTCGGTCTGTCGCAATTTCGTCGGACGGAAATCGCATAGTGTCCGGCTCAGATGACGGGACAATTCAGGTGTGGGATGGTATGGGGACTAGCGAAGCATCGAGTGCCCATCTCCAAGGTCACACTAGTTATGTCATGTCTGTTGCAATCTCGCCAGATGTATGTCACATTGTATCTGGCTCAGCAGACGAGACTATCCGTGTGTGGGATATGAGGACTGGCAAGCAAGTGGGCGCCCCTCTCCAAGGCCACACTCACTGGGTTTACACTGTTGCGATCTCCTCGGATGGTAATCGCATCGTGTCTGGCTCGTATGACCAGACTGTCCGGGTGTGGGATATGAAGACCGGTGAGGCAGTAGCCACTATTCAAGGGCACACCGGATACGTTCGGTCTGTTGCAATTTCGCTTGATGGCAAACGCATCGTGTCTGGGTCAGACGACAAGACCATCCGGGTGTGGGATCTAGAATTTCTAATCCGGCAGCACGAATCATTTGAAGCACGTACAATGTTTCTCATCCGACATGACTCATGCCCTTCATTCCGCCTCCTCCTTTCTCCAAGATTCCAAGTCTAAAGCCCCAGTCCCAGCCTCACCCTCATCCTCCGAGTCCGAGTCCGATACCCCAGCCCTTCCCAGCCTGAATGAGGAGGGATGGATTGTAGGTCCCGAAGGCCGACTTCTCCTCTGGATCCCGCTCAATTTCTACCCGGTGGTGTATGCCCCAGGCAACACGCTGGTGATAGCCAACAATGCCTTCCAGCTGGACTTGAGTCGTGTCGTACACGGCACGTCATGGCACAAGTGTTGCGAACAGCAGTAGATCGCGTTGTCTTCACGTTTGTATCTGTCAGTTGGACTTTGGGTATGTACTTATGTTGCTCGACTGAAGTTTCATTCCCATTCTACAAATTCCATACAATACCTGTTTACCATCTTGCACTTCATTCATTCCATTCTACTTAATGGGATCGCAAAACAGTTTAGGGCTTTACGAATATTTCATTCACTATGTTTACATGCTGTCCTCCCATCGCGTTAGAATTGCTTCCCCGTTTACTCCTCACAAACTAAACTGTACAAGTCAGAACTCGATGTCACCACTCGACAAGGGTCATTTCACCTCATCCAGCTCCATCCTCTTCCCTCGCCAGATTTCATTGCTTCCACCGCAATTAAGTTCGAAGCCGTGTCCAACAATATAGATCGTGATATCATTCAACTACCCAAACAACTCTCAAGGCAGGTCAGGTGTGAGCAGCTGCTTGTCCGCAATCAGCCTCCCCTGAGCATATTAAGGAATACTTTGCTTACGATGCGCACTCACGGGAAGGAAGGGCGGAAAAATAGGTAGGCGATGGTGATCAGAGGAGGCAAGGCGAAGACGAAGACGAAGACGAAGACGAAGCTGCGTGTGGAAGTTGGTGTTAGAAAATTATGTCTGGGCGTCGACTACTGTTTAGAGGTTCAAAGTTTCTGTAATACCATATGTAAGTTAGGACGGGGTATAGAGCTACAAAACAAGACCAATCGCCGCCGCACACGTCTTTGATATTTAGTAAAAGGCTCTCCGTCATGATGCATGATGCTTTGCGATGCCTGCTTCAAAAGGATTTTGGTTTGTAAAGGATAGTGATGTAGCAACGCGGCATGATCACGTTGGGCTGATAAGTTACTGGGGGCACAGCAGGATATCAAAATGGATAGCATATTCGATTGCTGTTACAGATCTAAATCGCATATAAAATTTAGAAGGAAAACCATAACTGGAGCGAGTCGTCCTCGTCCCTACAATGCGAATATTATGCTCATCACTAGGAGTGCATCATCAACCTCCATGCAGTTAGGAGAAAACAGTGAAGGGCCACTTACATAGGTACATTGTCCTACTGCACAACATCACTGTGAGCAAAAAGGTTATATGGAGGTGCCAATCCGTTCACTGGGGCACTCATCCCCAGGCGTCGACTGATGGGAGGAATGTGGGTGGCAACATCTCATTCAGAATGAGAGTGAGTCTAAAAATAGACTCACGCTGAGCTATATTTGTACGTTCAAACACATCGGATTGATTCACCCACTCGCAACAGCACTGACAAATTAACAGCACTATCATCAACCAACTACCCACCCACCTGCCTACTATCCAGCTTCCTGAACCGCTTTAGAACCCACCCCCTCCCAAATCACATCTCCTTCCCCAGCACAGTGGACCGCCTTGGTCTAAAAGTGAAATTTCAAAAGCGGATGGAGTCTATTGGTTTATCCAGGAAATACAGCTCGAGATTGAAGGTGACGGTGAACGTTTGATTTGATAATGTCAACTATAGTACAACATGAATTACACATAGGCAAATAAAGGCGCGCAAGCTTACTCAGCTGCCCACTCCATTGTCATCGTCTTTTTGCTGACCAGTGACTAGTCTGTAGTGGTGAATGAACTTTGTCCTTCCAATACTGTGGCTCGTGAGCATCACTGCACCAGTATTTGCACCCAACAACGGCGAGGTTTTCTGATGGCCTATTGCTTGATCAATCCACCTCAGTCATCGATAAGGTTCCGAACTTCCAGCATGTGCATCGATATACTAGTCCAGCCAATCGATATTGGGCGCTTCAAAACACATGTTCGGCAGCTGCCTGTTTACCCTGCGTACCATCCACCACCTTCCTTGTTACTAAGAAACCTCTTAAAACTTACACTCGACCGTCCTTCCAACATACTCGATGAGTGAAGGGAATCCTGCTCGTAAGAAGCGTTGGAGATTGCTGAAGCGAAGTCGTTCAAACCCTCAGTTGGCAGAGGAGAGAGGCCGGAGGACAGCTAGTGAAGTATAGATTTTCGCCATTACAGCTACACTGTTGTTTCTAATCATGATTGTAGCCGTCCAGTCTCTCACCTTCGAGGAATGGATTATCAAGGTTTCTTCCCAAGTCATTTCACAAGTCTACTCGAAGCGCTCGACAGTCTCCCAACCCTGAACCCACAGTCGCGGGTTCTAGCGCACAGGATCCCCTACACCTTCAGACAAGCCAGGTATATACAATTCTTGGCGTGTTCCATGTGCGATCTAACCAGTAACGGCCGCAGGATCTTCTACCACCCACTATCCCTCCTGAACCAAATCCTGACCAGTCTTCCGATGTGGGCGTTGTAAACACAAGTTTGACTATCACAGTTCGTAATGTTGTGATCTTTCTTTTGATCATAGACTAACTTCTCTCGTCAGTCTGAACAACCTGACCTGAAGCTTGTTAAGGAAAAGCTTGCGAATGCCAAGACACATCTCGACGGCATCAAACATGTCTCAGGGATGGTAGAAAATACTGCTTCAGCATCCGACAACCTACAATCTGCTTCCGATACGATCGACGTGTTTTCCCAAGTTCTCGCACCATTAAGAGTGTTTAACTCCGTTGTTACGGGGCTTGCGGACGTACGGGTTTCTATCTCAATTTTGTGTGTAGCTGATCTTTGTGCGTAGGTCCATCCATATGCGAAGGTGGCATTGAGTATCTTCACCTTCGCGTCCAAGGTGTGCTCAATTTTATATTCTTACGCTTCGCAAGTCAATAACACTGTATGGGCGACAGATGATTCTCGACCAGGCGGACCGAGATGCTGCTGTGTCCCGTCTACTCTCGAAAATCTCGGACATCTATGTTTTATTAGTGGAAGGGGACAGATTGGCTAGGATTTCGTCCATGCTAGAGATTTATGGAAAGATTGCGCGACAGACGTTGGAGTGTGCTGACTTTGTCATCCATTACTCGGACATGCAGAATTTTTGTGAGTGTTTTCATCACAATGCAATGTCGCCCAATATTTAGCTCTTCATAGGGCGAAGACTTGGCAAACATGTCTTGAGTGAAACGGAGGCCACGATGCAATGTTACAACGAGGTTCTCGATAATCTCATGCAACAATTCCGAGATCAAATGGCCCTCACCACCATCGAAACCGTCCACCGTATTGGTACGATTAACTTTGAGTTCTCCCTGATCCTTCTCTGAAGTTTGATGCCCATGATTTAGCTGAGGACCTAGACGTCAGCGGCATGGAATACGTAGCTGGTGCTGGACGGAATACTAAGAACTGTCTCTCAGGCACTCGGGAATATATTCTATCCGAGATCAAGTGCTGGATCCGTAGCACGGGTGAAGACGTGCCACGCGTCTTGTGGTTGTCTGGCACTGCGGGGAAAGGCAAATCAGCCATCGCACATACCATAGCCAACTGGTCTCACGAGCGCGGGGGAAGGCCGACGCGGACAGTAGCAGGCTGCATTGCTTTAGCATGTCCTTATGTCAATCGACATTTATGCACATCCTACAAATTTCATTTAACACCTGTTTACCATCTTGGATTTCGTTCGTTCTGTTTCTACCTAATGGGCTCGCTCTCGCAAAACGTTTAGGAGTGCACAAAGATTTTATGTTTACATACACTCATACCGTCGGTACTGTACTATCTGGAATTGTTTCCACGCGGATAACTTGAGGGTATACAAGAACTGGACATGAACTTGAAGTACCACTCAACTCCATCGCCTCCTTGTCTGGACAGATGGAATGGAACGGACTTCTTCACCCCTCGAAGCCGTGCCCAACAGCATGGACCATGACCCTATCCAATTACCCGAACACCGCTCGACGAAGGCTCAGAATCACAGGCAGCTCAGGCGTAATTAGCTCGGCAGAGATGTAAACCAAGCATTCTGTCGTTCTTCACGTCATTCTGATAGAGTAAAAGACAGTTCTTAGAACTTCGTCCTGAACAGGTTGGAAAGGAGGAATTCGATGATCAAGCACTTTGGCCAGTCTGGCCGTCGGTGGCGATGATGGCATACTACAGTGAATTTGATTCATGAGTTGACATAGATGACAAGTTGTCGACCAGACTCTAGGCTAATGTCCTTAGCATCCATCTATATTATCGTCAAGATAAATTCATGTACTCAATCTCAAACACAAGCAGCGTCATAGAGTTTACTGACTCATATGATACCGCTATGATTTGTGAAGTACGAGAGCATGCTAGCGCAGTGGTAAAGCGCGCTATTCATTATCTGAAAGATCCATGTCCATGTCGCTGTCATTTGAGTCATCCTCTGTGGCAGTGATGAGTGCACAATATTGAGGGTGTGCAGGCGGCGGAGGAAGTGAAGGTAGAGAAGGTGGCAGTGGAGGGGGGGTGGAAGGTGGTGGAGGTGGTTGGTACTCGATGTGTGATTGCAACGAAGAAAATGCCCCAGGTAATCTCCAAGGAAGAACAAGTGCATTGGCAGATTGAGTTCCGGATATGATTTGCTCCCAAAGAGCTCTTCTTTCTGCGGTAAAAGTATTACTGGGACGAGAAGTGGCGGTGTCCGATGATACCAATGTCGCTCCATTGTAGACAGTGAGGTGGTCTGAGGAAAAATAATCATTGGGGTATGTTGCCCACCTACGGGGTGTCAATGAGTGGAGCTCCGATTCAGAGCTGGCAGACAAAGTATCATCGACAACTGGTGTTTCGTCCCCGCCTGATTTGAAGTAAAAAGACGTTGCAAGACTTAGGTCGATCACCTCGTGGTCCTCTTCGCCACTAATTACGAGGAAGGAGTCATCGGCATCTTCAAGTGGATGACCGTGTATCACAGTGTCGAAGTCTCCTAAAATTCTTTGGCGAACGGCATCCCTTGGATCGGTATCACTTATCCATCCTGCAGGATAGCCCCAATATGACATATTGTATAGCCATGCACACTGATGACCTGAGTCTCCATGCTGCAAGCCCAAAGCTTCGCGTAAGGCAGGACCAACAACCTTTCCGGGCTGGAAAAATTCCAACCATTCAAGCCGTTGTTTCTTCCAAGCTTCAACAACATGAAATCTTCCCGGTTCCCTCGTTTCCCCATCAGAGCGCAAAAAGTTGAAAAGTTGTCGCGACAGCGCGATGAGGGGACGATTATGCGGTTCGGGACAGGACCCAATGATGTGATCAGGTGAGCCGCAGTTGAAACAAAAGCGAGCATCAATGAGTGTAGGGGATGGACTGCGGTTCTCGCCTAGGATACCGGAGATGTGCCTGTCATAAAAGCATAACTGCGGTGACAATTCTTGGAACCCAGCTGACCCAGAGGTATCGATGTAAAAGTTGCAGGCGACATTAGACCCGTAGGGACTACTCTCTAGACAACTTCCTCCTGAGCTTCCAGCGACGCATTCCGCTGCCTCATCGACTCGAGCACGGTGGAGGCATCCCAGCGACCTTTCGCTATCTCCCTCCCATCCAGATGGAGCGCGGGAATCCAGTAGACGTATTTCTTCTTCCACTTTTCCTGGCCTTTATCCTGTATGTTGACTATTTCAAGGTCGAATTGATACTACTCGTTTATTAGCAACTTGTATGTCGCATTTGAGTGTTGAGAACTTGTGACGTACTGACTGCCTGACTTTCGCCAATTCTAGTTTTGCAACCTAGCGTGAATAATTAGAAAGTTTTACAAAGAAAAAGAAAAGTACTAACATCACAAAGGGAACAATTTGGGCCAGTAAAGAGAATGAGGCGGGCGAGTTGGGGGAGACGGGCAGCCATTGGAGGGTGGTGGTATCTGGGGTCCGTTGTAATTCCTATTATGGGTGTGGGGAACTGTCTTGGTTCAATAACGGAAGCAAATGTTCTGTACACACCGTCCGCGTCCGAGGTCATTCGATGAATCAGTGGAATGACAGTTCAGGATCCTCCATGGCGCCAGAGAAGTGTGTTCCTACGTATATACTATGGATATATTTTGATTTTTCTTTCTTTTCTAGCGCGGCCGTGTCCGTTTTTCTCTCAAGGACGCTGTCTGTTCGCGGATTCGTGCAACTTCCTTCACGATATCAAAGTGAAGAGTCCTCTCAATCAGTCGCGTTTTGATGTGCGCGTTGAGCAGCCTATCGAGCCCCGCGTTTTTTTTCCTCCAAAGACCATTCTTAATCCTCCTTCGGTCGTGGTCAACTCTGCGAGTCCACGCTCTACCCAACATGTCAGCCCGGTGGATGACACTTCTCGTTATTTCGGTTTACTTTCGGTTCTTCAAGATGTAATTGGTCCAACTACTCAGGAGGACAGTGAAACACTCACACCTCGACCTGTTGGCATGAACGATATTTTTTTGCAAAATTCCCAAGCAGAAACCGCTGTGGTTGGTTTCTCCCCGGACGCTTCTTCCATGGATATTTCTACGTTAATGGAAGAATCAGATTTATGTGATACCCAGGACTCTGTTGTTGAAGTGCCTCAGGATGTCGGGGAGATACAGGAGATACTCGCAGGCCATGATATCGACTCAGATGATTATAAAGAGGCTAGGGATGTATTTCCCTCATATGTGGTGGATGATGAGGATGGGGCAGAAGAACAGGAACAGGACCCCGGAGAGGCCGGAGAAGATAACTCGCAATCCACTTCAATGACCGTCTTGCGGTTCCCCACTCCGCCTTCCAGGTTCTCTTCTACGAGTACTGCCAGCTCTGTCTTGTCGCTCCTTGCATGTCCTCATGACCTTACGGAGGAGCCCTTGAACAACCCTGGACAAGAAGCTTACAACAACCTTCTGTCCCCCGTCGAGCTTTCTGCGCGCTTGCGACCTTTCTCAATGTACAGCTATAACTTTCCGCTAAAGCGGGAAGACTCTATCGACTCGGGCTATGCCGACAGTTGGACGGGACCGGCACTGCTAGCGCATTCTCCACCTCATTCCACGCGCAATAGCATTGCATTCGATTCGATTCCCTTTCGCCGTGCTTCAGTATCTTTGTTACAAGATCGACGCGTGTCATATGATGTTCGCGGCGTTCGACCTCCCCCCTGCCAACCAGTGGTGGCCGAAGAGCATGACGATGACGAATCTTCGACTTTATCTATTTTAGATGCCTATGATCTTTCATCTGATCTCGACGAAGAGCCTCTCTCCCCTACCGTCCGTCTCGCTGGGATGGGGTTAACACTTCCTTTAACTCCTCCAGCAGAATCATCCTTTCCAAAACAGCCATCCGGTTTCATTTCCGAGAGTGCGCCCATTCATGATAGCACCTCAGAAGCATCATCACTTCAGCCTGATTCCGTGCCTGAGGATGACACTGGATGTGCGTTTCTTGATACTGACAGCCTTCTAAAGTCACTGGTTTCTCCGCCTTCATCTGCGACTCGCCCGTCCTCTGTCAATGGGATTTTTCCATCTCAGGAAGCAGTGCTTGTCGGCATGAAATTTTCCAGTCTTCCGGCCTCTCCACTACCCGAACCCGCTGCGTGCGACGTTGATATCGTCAGCAGGGTCAATGACGTCATGGCACCCTCCTCGGTTTCCTCGTATCCGAGTGATACCGAGTTTATGGAGGGAGAATTGTCATCAAAGGTATCGCTATTATCTGTGGGTACTTTCCCGTCTGGCTGCTCGTCTCCGAATACGTCCATACTCTCCGTTGAGTGCGACTCCACGGTTGACGACATGACTCAAGAAACCGTTTTCTCTCACCCTCCCTCGCCACAACAACAGAGTGGTCTTGCACCAGCGCAGTCCACTTCATCGTCGGTATGGGATGATAATATGGATCGATGTGAACTCCACGAAGATCAACTCCATACAAGCGACCCAACGGAAAGTCAAGAGTCGTCCATTGTTCACCCCAGCGAGCGGCCAAGGATTTCCCGTGAACTTCTAGCCCACATCGGGCATGTATTTTCCCTTTCCGACGACATACTAGTGCCTGCAGGGGATGCTCTAGACACAACTGGAAGTGGTTCAGGTGTCCAGACTGATGATCATGGTGATTCCTGGCATGATGCTCTGGATGCGGATGTCCGACAGGCTTTGCGCATGTCTTCAATGCCTCCTGTGGCGTTCTTATCTGATGATGCAGACTTCGATCACGACGAGGCCGGCGTGCGCACGTCTTGGGGTTCTCAATTGGGTGACTTTTCCATCAACCTTCGTCGTCGGAGTGGCGCAGAAAATGTTTTGTCCGTCGGGGAAGGTATGAGTGTTAGCCCCGTTGAACTTGACGAGAACGATGCGCTTTGTGGCCAACCTAGCATTGAAGGCCTCTTGGTCGACATGGTATCTTTACCAGCGGCCTTGGAGACTCCTGCCGAGCAAGCTATCGGAACTTATGACATAGATGCATTCCTACTTCAGGGAAAACGGGATATTCAGACAGCTTATTTTCACGACCAATCACTAGTTGACGCCAGTACTGTCAACGACTCCTCGGCTGCGACTTCCAGCTCCGCAGATGCTCCATCGATCATTGAATTTGTACAGAGGAGTCGTGCTATCTCAGATGCCACCGTGAAACCTGATTCACGGTCTCCGGGTGCTCCTTGCTTTTCTCCGTCACCCATGGCCCTCACCCCGGCTAACCTTGTCGACAGTAATTTGGACGAACATGCAGACTTCCTGCAAGCACTTGACGATCGAAACGTGGATGCACACTTGCCAAGTATGGAGGCTACTAACGTGAAACTAGCCCATGAGACGGGGGAATCTCCGGATCTACATTCGGCATCTGTTCTTGAATCAACGACACATGATCATGAGGAGAAACATTCTTCTGTGTTAGTTAGGATGGGGTCCCCTGCGACACTTAGAGCTCCATTGAATCTTACAATACGCATTCCATCGACCATTGAGGCTCAGCCATCCTCATCGTCTACTGCTCAGAGTCTACCACTCATTCTATCTCTCTCGAATGGACGTGATACGAAGCGATGGTTCTCCTCCCATACAGACGGGTTTTCGTCTACAGCAAATAGTCCCTCTCTCTCCGCTCCAGTAATATCAAATCTTCCGTCGCGCAAAGCAGGGAGCACAAAGGTGCCGTTGGGTTTTCGACGTTTCAATCCACAGGTAAGCTTCTGAAGCGACATTGTCTGATCGTTACTCATGCCCCTGTAGTTTGTAGCCAGAAGGCCATTGCAGCGTACTCAGCCCTCTTCCGTTTCACCTGTCTCTCATCCAGCAGCGAGACGAGAGAGTAACGCCGCCAGTGCGAACGCTGCCCAGCAGCAGCTCGATTTCTTTCCACCGAACCTACCATTGGCCGACCGGCTCCTATCTCCCATTGAACTGCAACAAGAACCATCCGCTACTGGGTTAAAACCTCTCAAGCTGGTGAGTTATCAAATGACAGTAATTCATGTACATCGTCACTCAAGTTCTCCTTCAGTCTAGTTTGCTTAATCCGAGGTCGTCTGTATCCTCGTCCTCGTCCATCATGTCTAATATATTATCCGGTCACTATTTTGAATTCCTTTTCGGTGATTGTAGTACTCATTCTTGAATATAGATCATATCTTCAACTCGTCTTCACCTCATTCGCCCAATGTATCATCTAGTACTTCGCTATCGTATAATTCACTGGTGCGTAAGCTCATAATGTTTTTGCCCTTGGTACCGGTCTGATTTCTGTGGGCAGCTGCCTTCACCATGTTCAAGCATTCCCGAGCATATTCACAACACCCTCACACCCGTTCATGTTACTTCATCATTGCTTGCATTTACTCCTACACCTTCGTCTCCTGTTCATCCTGCGCAGAGGGAGTGGCAGTCGCACTCTGCACCAGTTCAACAGGCTCCATCTTGGCGCCTTTCGCGTTATCGAGGAGACTCTCATGATGTTAATCAGCCGCTCCACCCCTCGACACGCCGACTGTCAACTCTTAGTTTGACATACGACAATGAAGAGGAGGAAGATACCGATAAATACAATCGCACGATTCGTCGTTCCGTCTCCGGCCTTCCTCCACGATCCTCGTCCGTTCTAGAAGCTCCAGTTCATGCAATAGCGACGCCAAAGCCGACTCTCTTGTTTGCCATTGCGAGCGATGATGTCAATGAAGTGCGACAGGTGCTCGAGAGTGGCGAAGCTGGACCAAACGACCAAGTTGGTCCTCAGTCCGCCCTGGCCTTTACTTTGACAAACGACAAGCTGTCGCACAAGAATGAAATTGTCAAGGCCTTGTTAGCCTATGGCGCAGATCCATCGGCGTTGCGGAATCCAAAATTGAATCCATCTGCACAAGCGTCACCGGAGGAAAGTGAGGGTGGTTCAGGCTCACATTCACAGCCTGGAGAGACGATGCCAGAAGGAATGGATCCTGCTACGAGGTACTTAGTGCCTCTCGATATTTTTTCACTGTTTGCTCATTCGATTCTTAGATACTACGTTACCAGAGCCGATTCAACACATACTCGACAAACATCTCAGCTTATATATCGCTCATTCTTCCGGCCCCTCACAAGAGTTCGATATGATCTCATCGGTCAAGACTGGGTGTTAGAACAACTCTTTAGGGTGTTGAGTATGCACTCTCAACGGTTGTCAGTGGCTCCCATCGTGGTTCTGCTTTGCGGTATGTTCTCCAGCTAAGCACAAGGTGCATTGTTATACCTCCCCTAGGTCCGAGCGGTCATGGGAAAAGCTTACTGGCCCGCAAATGTCTGTAACTCATCTTTACGAGTTACCCCTCCAACTTATTGTTTTTTTTTGCAGTTGGAAGTCTCTTGGATATTCCTACCCATACCGTTAACATGACCACCTTGCGTTCCACGCACGATCTATGGCAATCATACTCTATGAGTCCGTATGAGGTTTGTCATGTTTTCTTTGTCGATGGAATACACCTTAATAAATACTTTCGCGAAGGAACCTTCCTCAGATACTTTGGCCCAATTTCTGCTTAACAACGAAGGCGAGCGATGCGTAGTCGTGCTAGACGTACGTTCTTCTCAACCTTGTTCCGCAAAATTTACTCATTTCTACCTTAGGAGATCGAAAAGGTAGAAGATCCAAAGGCGTTATATTCTCTTCTCATGCCTTGGGAGCTTGGTGAGTGCATATAACATTATGAGTGCGACAATGTTTTACTCTTTTAAAGGCCGATGTTCCCTTGAAGTAGGAAAGCGACATGTTGATCTCACGAAAGTGATTTGGCTTGGAACGTCCAATATAGGCCATAACCTTGTATTTGAGCACTGTGATTCCCGACCAGATCCAAGCAAACCCATCACTCGAGAAGAGTACCGAGATCTCATGGATCTTTCGAGACCTCCTGTTTCGGAATGCCTCGGAGTGAGTGCTTGAATTGGTCAGATCCTTTACGGACTCCCTGATGTTGTCTCTTCCAGGCTTCACTTTTGTCTCGCGTTACCACCGTGTTGCCTTTTATTCCGTTCACCTTGGAAGAAAAAATGGCAATCGCCGCTGAAGCGGTGTACTCTCTCACTGGCAACGCTGAGAAGACCCTGACTCCTCAAGATGTGGAGGCAATTGTGATGAAAGCGCTGCCAAGTTATGTTCCATCGGAGGGTGCTCGCTCGTTACACAGAGCTGTGTCGAATCAATTGGTGGATATGATCTAGTCTCTGCGCTTCCTCGAAATATTCCTGTGATTTATAGTACTTAATATTGTATTGTTGCATCTTTGCATACACGGTATATTTTTCCGTTTGTCTATTCAGGTCTGCCAAGTGAGTGAAGTAACAACCTACGTGATAGCGAGGAACGAAATTGAAATTCACTAAAGATCCTCTGACAATCAGTATCTACGTAGTACTATGTAATGACTGTCGAAAGCTCTGTCCATCGCAACGACCATGGATGCGCTCAATCGTGTCAACATATGCTACATTCCAGGCAGCGAAAACATTACTTGTGAGAAACAGTTAGAACGACGGTAAGATAGAAGTACTTTGTACAGTCGAAGATCCGACACACTGATACAAATCATACAATACGTGAATACTAGTAGAACGTCGACTCACAAAAAACAGACAGCTAATAATACACTAGTGTCAAAAGAAGACGTTACAAACAAGCCTTGGACGTGTTTGTTCTTCTCGCCGCATTCACGAATGGACTCGCTCAGGGAGTGGGTCCAAACGCGACTACAGCGCAAGCTGCCATACATGCCCCAAGTGCTGTATTGCAAGCTATAATAGCGGGAGGGGCTGCAGGCGGTGCGACGCCGAATGTAAAACCGGCTGCAGAGTAGCATGCAACAGCGATGCCGTTGCAGCCTGCGCAACAAGTTGAGACAGCTACACGATGATCGTGTTCGTCAACCTTACCGGTTTGACAGATGGCGTATCCGATTGGGCCTGCGATTGCGGGCACGGCTGTTGCAGTGAGGAGGAGGATAGTACTGATTGATTTAAACTTCATCTTGTGGATGGATAGCAGTCAATGGGACTCAACTCAATTGAATGAGATGACGGTGAAGAAGAACCTGTTGAATTGAAGATTTTCCCAGAGCGAGAAGTCAGGAGAGTAACTGACTATATAGTACCCCTATGGAGGCCAATTTCAAAAAAGGGCGACACCCCTGTCACGTCGGATTCCGGTTATTATCTGGGTAGCGAGGACTCTGAATCAGATCACGGGAACTAGACACGTCTCAGTGGACGATCAACGTGTATACGAGCCTGCGAGGACACCACGTTGATCTAGGGCTTTGTAAGCCGCACGTGAAATCTGTCTGACACTTCCCGCACTCTCATAGCAGCAGGCCCGTGCGCTAAGATATAGATAAGTGCGCGCTTCTGTCTAAACGTCTCTTGAATCTTTTCGCCTCGTACCACCACCTTCTGGCACTCGGCTCTGATTTTTAGTCATTTTTTCACTCCGTTACCACTACACTTCAGTCTTATGATATCTTCACCACGATGGTTAACTCTAATCCCCCTATCGGTAGAACGTCTCTTTCCCGCGATCAAATCATCGCCGAGAACACAAGCATCACAACGCGTAATCAAGCGCGTCAAACGCGTCGCAACCAAGGCGACACCAACGTAGAAAACGACGAATCTCTTCTCGTTGTTCCCCCTTCCTTCGCTAACGTCCTCACTAATCGTCAGTCAACCAACAGCCCTGCAATCGCCTCCACCTCCTCTTCCAATGCCTCACCCATTCCTCAGGCTATGCTGTCATATTTATGCATAACCATGGCTAACTATAGGTATTTTGGTTATGCATGGCTGTTGCTAATCCCCAGACCCATGTATTTTATGCATAATGGTGCCTGCACCTCATTGATCCTTCCCACAATATTTCCACACCTCATAGCTTCGCATTTTTGGCCACCTGCCGTGGGAATTACCCCACAACACCCAAAACATTACCCAATATGTTATACCCCACAATTTCAATTATTCCCACACCCTCCCCACTTCACTGCAGCTTCACCACCACACCACAACAGGTCCCCCTTTATATACAAGTAGTTTAGTATATATGTGTACAATATAATATAATAGACTGCTTTTTTTGTTTGTTTGTGTCACTGCTCCTCCTCCAGGAGCAATTCAACATAGGGTAGGGTACAGAACACTTTCGCATTTTTGCCCCTTTGGTGGGGAAGTGTTCTATTATATTCAGAACATGTTTAGGAGTATATATGAAGATATTTCCATCTTTATTTGACCCCCTGAAGCGCCCTACATCAATAGATATAGCACATATGCAAGAAAACACAGAATATGTTCTCATTTAATTATTTCTGGGTGGACAGACTTGGAAAAATTATTTCCAGAATCTATTAAACAATAGTAACAATGTATCAGAAGCCCAGGACCATAGGACAAGACCTTGTTGTGTGGTGCATCCCCCCTCTCCTGGTGGTTCACCCCCTGTGAAAAATTTTCCTGAAGGACCGGACCTTAATTGAGGTGAGGGCTCTATTTCTATGTACACTTGGAGTAGATACATCATATAGCTGGCCCAGGACACACATAGGATCTTGCTACAGGAACAAAAACATAGAAAATCCCACTTTTGATACTTTTGATGTTTTTGAGTGCCTTACTCTTGCATAAATGACCAGTTCTGCTCATATATAATCAGTAGTACATTCCCACATATGTTCTATGCCAAGGATCAGCCCCACATAGGGCGCAAATGTGATATCTGATGTATAGGGGGTATTTCTACTGATAAGAATCCTACATAGTAATCAAGCCTGTGATAAATAATCAGAGACCTGTAATACCTCTCTTATATGTCCCTGATAATGAATCTGAAGTTTTAGAAAGATCCATGAAGGACTGACTGAATGACAAGTAAAATGACATATGTGTGAAAAGTGACAATTGACATCTTTGTACACAAAATCACATTTATATATGGTACAGGTCAGATATTTCATTGAAAATATGTAGGATACATGGTAGACTACTAAAGAACCTATACTACATACTGCCCTGAGGTTGGAGGGTGGTGGAAGGGATGTGGTGTATATCTGAGTTAACTCAGTATTAAAGTCCTACTACTACCCAACTGACCATTTTCGATGTTTTGGGTCTTTGAACTTTCCCACACTCAATTTCTTATCTATTTCACTTCCTCAGCACTCAATTCTTGATAGATTGTTTTGTAAATGTAGACATATGATACTAAATATATTTGAAATCTACTCCAGGTGTCTGATTATTAAATTTCGATGTTTTGAAAGTATAGGCTCCTTATCAGTAGAAATAGCAAGCATCCACACTAGCCAAATCTTCAGCCTATTTTGAGCTGATCTGTGTCATATAAAGCAAGTATATATGCTATGCTAATGATATATGATCAGGCTGGATTATTTATGCAAGAGTAAGGCACTCAAAACATCAAAAGTATCAAAAGTGGGATTTTCTATGTTTTTGTTCCTGTAGCAAGATCCTATGTGTGTCCTGGGCCAGCTATATGATGTATCTACTCCAAGTGTACATAGAAATAGAGCCCTCACCTCAATTAAGGTCCGGTCCTTCAGGAAAATTTTTCACAGGGGGTGAACCACCAGGAGAGGGGGGATGCACCACACAACAAGGTCTTGTCCTATGGTCCTGGGCTTCTGATACATTGTTACTATTGTTTAATAGATTCTGGAAATAATTTTTCCAAGTCTGTCCACCCAGAAATAATTAAATGAGAACATATTCTGTGTTTTCTTGCATATGTGCTATATCTATTGATGTAGGGCGCTTCAGGGGGTCAAATAAAGATGGAAATATCTTCATATATACTCCTAAACATGTTCTGAATATAATAGAACACTTCCCCACCAAAGGGGCAAAAATGCGAAAGTGTTCTGTACCCTACCCTATGTTGAATTGCTCCTGGAGGAGGAGCAGTGACACAAACAAACAAAAAAAGCAGTCTATTATATTATATTGTACACATATATACTAAACTACTTGTATATAAAGGGGGACCTGTTGTGGTGTGGTGGTGAAGCTGCAGTGAAGTGGGGAGGGTGTGGGAATAATTGAAATTGTGGGGTATAACATATTGGGTAATGTTTTGGGTGTTGTGGGGTAATTCCCACGGCAGGTGGCCAAAAATGCGAAGCTATGAGGTGTGGAAATATTGTGGGAAGGATCAATGAGGTGCAGGCACCATTATGCATAAAATACATGGGTCTGGGGATTAGCTACAGCCATGCATAACCAAAATACCTGTAGTTAGCCATGGTTATGCATCACCCTGCCATGAACAGGTGCATTCCTACGACTAACATTATGTCTACATCCTTACAAGTACCCACCGTCTCCTCCACTTCATCTTCCTCGAGACCCATTACTCCTACACCTACTGCCACCACTATTAATATGTCTAGTATGCTTGCCGCTTTCCAAAAATTATCCCCGTCCAAACAATCTGCATTTCAATCTTCCATGAACACAGTCTTAGGTCCCTCTTCCACTGCCACTACTACCGTCCCCACCCCCAATACAAACACATTACCTTCCCTCATCTTTGACATCACCAGAGAGCGTTCTGCCCCATGTTCGCACTCCATTAGGGACGTTTATGGTATTCACACGTACATCTTAGAATTAGCCAGGAACAACCAACATATTCCCTTCTCCTTGCTAACTTCGAAAATCACCAGATGACTCTTCCTAGAATCATCCATGCTCAAATTCATCACGTTCTACTCTTCCCATCGAGGCTCCGCCCCCACAAAGTGTCATCTCCTTGACATTTCGCAATTCCCCGCAGAATCTGAGATCTCTATCCCAGAATGGCACGAAGCCTGGTCACGCTACCTTCGCTTCCTCCAGGAACATGCCTCCCCCGAAGTTCACACGTGCTGGGCCAATCACTATGACATTCTACGTGAACACCCTGACTTCACAGATAACTGGATAGCCATCTTAACATTCGACATCGAACAATGCGCATCATATGCGGCAGACCCCCAAACCCTCGACGAAGCTAAGTACTACCGTCAATTCGAAGATATTAAAGGTCGTGTCGCCAGGAAGGAATCATTAAAAGCTGTCAGCGAAGCAGTAATCAATCTCAAGAGTCACCGTCATGAACCTTACCCTTCTCGTGACTCCTCCTTTCGGAAGAATCAAACTTCCGACAAGTCCTTTCGACCCCCAAACAAATCCAACGACTCCGAACGTCTCCCTCCCCTCTGTCTTGCATGCGCACAGCTCGGTCACACCTTCCCCAACTGTCCTGACTCGTCGTCATCGAATTCGTCGACACACTCGAAGGTTGTCAACAAACAATTGGTCCAACGAGCCAACGCAGACGTCAGATACTGCGTTGACTTCAACATTTTCTGCAATGGTAAACGAGTCTGCACCAAACGCACCCACAAAGGAGGTGAAATCCACGCCTGTTCACTCTGCGGATCCACCGAACACGGTGCCTGCAGTCGCAAATGCTTGGGGGCTTGATCCGCTCCTGATTCCCTTTTCTTGGTGGGACATGGACCCCATTCCCAATACTGCAGCTCCCCATCATGTATACTTAGACAACCTCAGCATCATCCAAACACCTTACGACGCAGACACAGACTTCTCCGAAATCATCACGCCTTATTCAGCTGACAATCTTGATACATTCTTGCGCAATGCTAATCTTCTTGAGGACTACCCAGAACTCGTGTTCAAAATCAAACACGGCTTTCCCCTCGGTCGACTTGACCCCATCCTTTCGACCTATGCACCTCCTAACCTTCCCAGCGCCGACGAACACGAGCATGCCATCAAAGAATACATTGAATCCGAACTCGCACTAGGTCGCTTCAGTGGACCTTTCTCGCAGCGAGAGCTAGAAGCCAAAATCGGTCCCTTTCGTTCCTCGCCGCTTCAGGTCGCCACCAAAGATGGGGCACCAGGCGATCCTCCCAAGTTACGTGTCTGCCGCAATCTTTCTTAAAAAGGCACCCTGGGCCGTTCAATCAATGATGAGATTGACGCGAAAGAGTTTCCCACTCGCTGGGGCAAAGCAGAACAAGTGGCTACCTTCGTACATCCTCCTTCCCTCCTCCTCTTCTTCTCCCTGTGCATTCTCCACTCCACTACTATCCTTTGCATGACCTCGCGACACACATCGCTGAGGAGTGTATCATTTGGGCAGTCCGGACGCACATCATTCCTCTTCAGATCCATTCTGATCTATCCACAAAGTGCTACCAATCATGGTGGTACTTCTGGGTCATTCGGACCCGCTTCCTCCCTTCCTGATCCTCCATTGATCCTCCCATTCCAAGCACCTCCGCTTATCATTGTCACAGGTCGCCTCCGCCCCTCCGGGCACTCAAGCAGCCTCTCTAGACATTGAAAGTGCTTACTGCACGATTCCAATCCTCCCAGATCATAAACACTACTTAGTGGTGCGTTTTCACGATCTCTTCTACATAGATCATAACCTCCCTTTCGGCGCATCTTCTGCAGCTGGCATCCAAGGGGAAGTGGCCAATGCTACCGTGGACATTTGGAACCATGCGAAGATTGGTCCCACATGGAAATGGGTCGACGATTTCCTCGTCGTTCGAGTCCCAGATCCAGATGGACCTTTCATTGGTATCTCCAACGGCATTCCATTCCGGTACCGCTATGACATCCAATCAGCAAAGGACTACATCGGTCCCATTAACATACCCTGGCACAAAAGCAAAGGATCCGACTTTGCCGATGTACAGGACTATGTGGGTTATACCTTTAACTTTCCTGCTCGTACTGTCGCTCTTCCAGAGGCAAAGCGTCTCAAATATGTCCACCGTCTTCGCTTCTTCCTGGACGCTTACTCCACTCGCCAAGTTCCCAAGAAGGCCGCTGAAAAGATCAGCGGTACCCTCACTCACTGTGCCTTCGTGTTCTTACACGGCCGCTCATATCTATCCGCCCTATATCGATGGATCGCAGACTTTCCCGCAGACTTTGTTCCCCACTACATGTGGAAATCGGTCAGATCTGATCTCAAATGGTGGCTTGACCTCCTCGAACACAATCACACACCTCGCCTTCTTTCTCCAAGACCTCCCACACGAGACTACAACATTTGGGTTGATGCCTCGACCGGCACAGGCATTGGCCTGTACTGGAATGGATTCTGGGAGGCATGGGTCGTTCGGGATGGCTGGCGTGACCCAATTGGTCATGACATCAGCTGGCTGGAAACCATCGCAATTGAGTTCGCCGTTACCGTCACCTCCCTCTTTGGCATTTCCAATGCCGATATACTCATCTGCAGTGACAATGAAGGTGCCATTGGTGCCTTCCGTAAAGGCCGTTGTTCGAACCTCGCCTCCAACACGTGCATCAGACGCACTGAAGCTGTACTTCGCGCGGCGGATCTCTCAATATCGCTTATATATGTCCACACCAGCATCAATCTTGCAGACCCCATCTCCCGAGGCATCCTACCCGCACTCTCCTCTCGCATACCTTTTCGCATCCCCATTCCTGCAGAACTCTCTCCTTTCATCGAACATGGAACCCAACCTCAATCCCGAGATTGAGTTCGTATTCAACATCCCAGATGACCCACATCGCTTGGACTCTGTCGAAGTCCGTGAAGCCGCCATCACACGTCCTGATGGACGAATGAGAATCCCTCGCAAGCCTCGCAAAGATGCTTCCATCATTCCCTCAGCTCACTGTCCGCACGTACTCGCCAGTGAGCGCGTATTCCTTTGGACTACTCCACATGGATTTGACCATCAACACGAGCTAGAACAACTCTTTCCCGAATCTGATATCCTCAAAATGTTCTTCGTACTCACTCAGTCTCTCGACGAGAACACCCGCAGCAACTATGGTGCCAGACTTCTCCGTTTCACCCAGTACTGCGACAAACTTCACATTCCCGAAACCCAACACATGCCAGCCCCCTCTGCCTTACTCTCCGCGTTCATCGCAGCATCTGCAGGTTCCATCTCCGATAGCACTGCGAGCAATTGGCTCGCAGGTTTACATTTTTGGCACATCGTCAACGGTGCCCATTGGCACGGCACTGACTCTCCACTCCTGCACCACATGAAACATGGTCTCACACGTCTAGTACCTCCCAATTCAAAACGAGCACAACACCCGCCAGTCACGCTAGACGCACTTGTCCAACTAGGTCAAGGACTTGATTTATCAAATTCCTTCGACACCGCCGTCTTCGCCATTGCATGTGTGGCATTCTGGTCCTGTTGTCGGTAGGACTTCCACTCCTCTCTGACCACGACTTTATTCTAACGTCACACTAAGTCTCGGTGAACTCTTGATCCCCAGTCCAAACACCTTCGACGTCATCAAACACGTCTCCCGTTCCGTTCTGCCCATTGTTGTACAAGACTCTCACAACGTACGTCGACTGTCCTTTCACATTCCATGGACAAAAACTACGGGCACCGATGGCGCAGACATTAGTGTCACAGCTCGGGATCACCCCACATGTCCCCTCGTCGCACTCCTTTTACATCTTGACGTCAATACCAATATTCCTTCTCACGCTCCGTTGTTCTCCTTTGAAACAGCAGACGGCTCATGGTCACCAATGACGAAAACGTGGTTCATGGATCGCATCAACACCATCTGGTCAGCGGCTGGTCACCCTATCATGCCTGGACATGCCTTTCGCATCGGCGGGGCCACGGAACTTCTGTTAGAAGGTGTTCACCCTGATATCGTAGCAACGCAGGGCCGTTGGAAATCGAGAGCATTCCTTGACTACTGGCGTCAGATTGAGTCTGTCCTTCCTTTATTTATTGCTACTGCTTCATCCACTCCCATCGCTCTCACGCATTTACAATCCAACATGCATGAATACCGTCGTCTTCATTCTGTACCCTCTTAGATCTGTACTAATTCAATCATATGCACATCGCACCTTCACAATTCCCTTTTTCTCATGTCTCGTGTTGTGTCTGGGTCGGGTGTCTCGAAGAGACACTCGACTCGTATTCGAGCCATGCTCCAGGTATGGTTTGGTCTCGTTTTCTCTTCTTCTTCTCTGCGGTCCCCTCCATCCCGCACCTCGAGACTCGATCACAACACGCTCTGAGGGTCTGTCCCCTCTGCGTCCGGTTCTCTCAAAAAACCTTTTCTCAACCCCCAATAACCCGGACTCAGACTGCTCCTCCCAGACCACGCACACAAGCGCAGTCCGGCAGAGCCAGACCCTCCCCACCACCACGAAAGCGAAGCTTTCGTGGTAAATCACTGATTTACCACTTCACTCATCATACTGATCTCATTTCACGTCTCCAACATGCACAACATTGTACGTATGAAATACATTCATTCCTTTTCTCGCTAGAAACAGATACTAAATGATATTTCATCTTACTCCTCTCCCTCTCCCTCACTCTCCCGAACGCATACGGCTTTATCTACAAAGCGAGAAATGTTGCTCTCGAATACAGCACAGCGAGTGATCGCTTGCCTTCCGTTATTCAAACTACCCACCAGGGGCACTGCAAATGACGATACGGGAAAATTTGAGTCGGGCGCTCAGCTTAAACATGTACAAATAAATAAAGGTAGGCCCACCTTCGATGCTATTAATAGTTCAAACTCGATAACGAGCGCTCCCAACATTAATATTCATCATTAATAATGATCAATCCTCATTGCAGACATGTAGGCGCCAGTCCATCCTATTTGCTACCACCACGCCTCCCACTTACATTGCACCAAAACACGCACATCCAAACACCTATCTTACTAGATGGATGACAACAATCATCCTCAGAAGAAACGCTGGGGACTGTAGAAGTAAGCTCGACTAACGAAGTTCGGAATTTCCTCATTGTCTGTTTCGACAATGTGCTGACACCTACACTCAGGTCGAACATCTCGACCCGAAATTTGTGCGCGAAAGAATCGCCAATGCTAACAAAGGTCTTGCAGGCGCCAGCCAGGTCCCAATAATACTCCAAAATGCTTCTTCCGCGACCAACAACCTACCATCTGCTTCTGATACAATCGATACGTTCTCTGCGTTGCTCAAACCCTTGAAGGCATTCAACTCCATCGCCAGCACGATTGCGAATGTACAAACCATCTATGTCTCTTCTGTATGTGACTAACATTCGTGCGCAGGTCCATCCCTACGTGAAGGTGGCACTGAGCATCTTCACTTGCGCATCCAATGTAGGCCTCTTTCTCAATCATCGCTGTTGCAGGTTGACAAAGTTTTGGTAACAGATGATTCTCGATCAAGCAGACCGCGATGTCGCTGTTTCTCTTCTCCTCTCAAAGATATCTGAAGTCTATACTTTTATCACGGAGGAGAAGGAATTGGCTAAGATTCAGTCCATGCTAGCGATATATGGGAAGATAGCACAGCAGACGCTGGAGTGTGCTGATTTCATCAGCCATTACTCTGAGACGAAGAGCGCCTGTGAGTCGATCCCACTACTTCGTCCCCCCAAGCTCAATGTTACTTGTTCGTATAGGGATAAGACTCGGCAAGCACATTTTCGATGAAACGGACACCACAATCCAGAACTATAACAATGTCCTCGACAGTCTCATGCAGCAATTCCGAGACCGGGCGGCTCGTGATACCGTTGTGATCGTCCACTATATGGGTATGAGTCGGTTTTCAGGTCTCTTTGCGCCTCATCTGACATTCCACGATCCCTGGCATAGCTGAGAGTTTGGACCTCGTAGGCATGGAGTACGCTACGGGCGCAGGATTAAATACGTCCAAATGTTGTTTGCCAAATACTCGGCAAGACCTTCTGAAGGATATTCAGAACTGGATCAGCAGCACCGAGGAGGGTGCTCCGCGCATCTTGTGGTTGTCTGGCACAGCAGGCAAGGGTAAATCAGCTGTCGCCCATACAATAGCCGACTGATACATCGAACACGGTGGTCTCAGCTCATGCTTCTGCTTCGACCGTACTCGGCAAGCGGATCGCCGTCAGGACAAAATATTCACGACCATCGCAAGTGAATTGGCGGACTGCAACCCTTTCGTGTGGCGAGCCTTGGCGCAGGCAGTTAGTGATCACAATGGACTCAAGCGGACTCCAGATATCACAAAACAATGGCAGGAACTCATCATCGGTCCCACGAGCATAGCCTCAAAAGCCATCGCTGTACCCGTCCTGATTGTCATCGAGGCATTGGATGAGAGCGGCGAAGCTAATTCCCGGGAACAGATTCTTCGTCTACTCGCTGGCAAATTAATCACTTCCGCTTCACAACTATCCGAACTCCCAGCTAACTTCTGCATTCTCCTCACTTCTCGTCCCCTCGCTGCGCCACATGTTCGCCATATTTCCCTGGATGACATCTCGTCTGCGTCCACAGAACTCGACATCGAACTTCATATCTCCCACAGGCTAGAAGATCTGCGTCACATTTTCAACAATGCCCACTTCAAGGCGCTAGCTCTGAAATCTGATGGCCTGTTTGAATGGGCTCGTCTCGCCTCAGAATATATCAAGAGCACGAACATCGTGAGCCGAGGCCTGATGCGCCGTTTCCACGACATTTCTGAAACATCTGCCAAAGGCGTACATCTTCTGGATGAGATGTACCAACGCATCTTGGCAGATATATATCATGCCGAAGCACATGCATGAGGAGGCGATTCCTATCTTTCGGTCCGTGATGGGTCAAATTCTTGCATCGTCGGAACCACTTCCCATCAATGTGTTGAACACGATGCAACGGTGTTTCCCATGTGATGATGACCGCTACGACGTAAAGCTGCTCATGGGGCATCTTGGCTCGCTTGTCTCCGGCACCTCAGATTCTGATATTCCCATATGTCCACTTCATGCATCATTCTACGACTTCCTCACAGACGAATCACGGAGCCATGACTTCTTTGTTGATGCATCAGCGGTGCATAAAGATCTTGCCTTTGCCTCGCTTCGGGTCATGGGCGACTCAAAGCGCGGGCTTCGCTTCAACATTTGCTCCTTAGAGAATTCGTACTTGCCCAACTCTTCTGTCCCTGATTTGCAGAAACGAGTCAAAGAATCCATTCTGGCTGAGCTATCATACTCATGTCGGTTTTTTGGGACTCATGTCGGCTCTACGTCCTTCGAATCACCGCTCGCTAAGGAGGTCGAGGCTTTCTTCGATGGAGAGCGCCTTCTTTGGTGGTTGGAAGCACTGGCTCTGATGAGAAGCCTTGGTGGCTCGGCAGTGACCCTCTCATGTATTGCAGATTGGTTTTCGGTGCGTAGCTCAAGCTCATTCTTTTCCCAACAAATTCTTACGAGTAGTGGGGTGGTTGTAGGGTCATGCCGAGTTTACGCATGTTAGTGACGCTATCAGGGATACCCTGCGTTTCGTCCGCACCTTCGCACCCACCATTGTACGCAGCACTCCCCATTTATACCTGTCCGCTCTACCATTCGCTCCAATGCAGTCGAGAATATTTCGCAAATTCGCCGCAAAGTTTCCTCACACCCCTCGCGTTGTCGCTGGCCATGTCGAAAATTGGCCTCCGATGGAAAGGATAATCCACATGAATGCCTACGTTTGGTCGGTTGCAATGTCACCAGGCAGAAAACATATTGCATGTGGTTTAACCGATGGAACGATCCACATGTGGGATACGGTAACTGGCGAGGCATTGTGTGCCCCTCTTCAAGGCCACACTGGCGATATTGTGTCTGTTGCATTCTCACCGGATGGACATCACATCGTTTCAGGTTCAGTGGACAAGACAGTCCGTGTGTGGGATGTAGCAACCGGCAAGGTCTTAGGTACCCTCGAAGGGCACACTGGCTGGGTTCGTTCCGTCGCAGTCTCGTTGGATGGAAATCGCATAGTATCGGGCTCAGATGACAAAACGATCAGAGTATGGGATATGGAGACTACATAGGGAGGCAGTGGGCACCCCTCTCCGAGGGCACACCGACTATGTTCGCTCTGTCGCGATCTCGCGAAATGGGCACCATATTGTGTCTGGTTCAGATGACAAGACGATCCGGGTGTGGGATATGAAGACTGGCCAGGGAGTGGGTACTCCTCTCCAAGGTCACACCGGTGATGTTTCAGACCCTTCAGTCACTTTCCATGTAGAACCCTGGCTCCGGATGTGCCAAAAGTCTGTAGAATCATGGCCAGCCAGTCACTGGCCGGAGTATGTGGAATCAGTGTTGACTGGTGTAGATATATACATATTAGAATTACTGTAAACACAATAACTAGCCTTATGCCTACAAAATGTATAATACAGCTGGCCGGAGTATGTAGAATTAGTGTTTAGTGTTAATATATATATAAATGATTACCATCAGTGGTAGTGGCTAGCTTTATGCCTGCAAGATATAGAATTCAGCTAGCTAGTTGGCTGGCCTGATTTCACTGCAGGTAGAATCAAGCTTGCCAGTATGCAATTCTGTAACCAATGACTGACCAGCCTTGACTCCACTGTTGTAGAATCAAGAATCAAACTGGCCAGGACACAATGTTGAAACTGATAACTGGCCAGTCTTGGTTCTACATGTTGTAAAATCAAGTCAGCCAGTCACTTGTTATTAAGTTGCATACTGGCCAGATAGCCTGTACAACATGTAGAATCAAGACTGGCCAGTTATCAGTTCCAACATTGCATCCTGGCCAGTTTAATTCTACAACCGTAGAATTAAAGCTGGCCGGTTTAATCCTATAGAAGAATCAAGCCTGGCTAATTATTGGTTTGGGATTTCTATACGAGTACTAGTCATTAGTTACAGAATGTCATACTGGCCAGTTATCAGTTTTAATATTGCATCCTGGCCAGTTTGATTGTACAATAGTAGAATCAAGGCTGGCCAGTTATCAGTTTTAATATTGCATCCTGGCCAGTTTGATTTTACACCAGTAGAAACAAGGCTGGCCAGTTATCAGTTCCAACATTGCATCCTGGCCAGTTTGATTTTACACCAGTAGAAACAAGGCTGGCCAGTTATCAGTTCCAACATTGCATCCTGGCCGGTTTGATTTTACACCAGTAGAATCAAGGCTGGCCAGTTATCAGTTCCAACATTGCATCCTGGCCGGTTTAATTTTACACCAGTAGAATCAAGGCTGGCCAGTTATCAGTTCCAACATTGCATCCTGGCCGGTTTGATTTTACACCAGTAGAATCAAGGCTGGCCAGTTATCAGTTCCAACATTGCATCCCGGCCGGTTTAATTCTACAACATGTAGAATCAAGACTGGCCAGTTATTAGTTTTAATATTGCTCGGTTTAATTGTACAATAGTAGAATCAAGACTAGCTAATTATTGTTTTGTAATTTCTATACTAGTCATTAGTTACAGAATTTCATACTGGCCAGATAGCTTGTACAACATGTAGAATCAAGACTGGCCAGTCATCAGTTTTAATATTGCATCCTGGCCGGTTTAATTGTACAATAGTAGAATCAAGACTGGCCGGTTTTCAATCACAACATTGCATCCCGGCCGGTTTAATTGTACAATAGTAGAATCAAGACTGGCCGGTTTTCAATCACAACATTGCATTCCGGCCGGTTTGATTTTACAACAGTAGAATCAAGACTGGCTGGTTTTCAATTCCAACATTGCATCCCGGCCGGTTTAATTCTACAACATGTAGAATCAAGACTGGCCAGTTATTAGTTTTAATATTGCTCGGTTTAATTGTACAATAGTAGAATCAAGGCTGATCAGTCATTGGTTTCAGATTTGTATACTGGTCAGATAGTTCCTACAACATGTATGATCAAGACTGGCTGGTTATTGGTTTCAACATTTCATACCGGCCGACTTGATTCTGTCTATTGTAGAATCAAGGCTAACCAGTTATTGGTATCAGAATTACATGGACTGCATAGGGTAGATATAAGCTAGTTATATACTCTTATAAGGGCCAGCCATGTACATACATGCTGTAGGAACCATCTGGCCAGTCCATATCTTAAATACAATTATCTCGGCCAGCTGTGGACTACATAGAGTGGAGCTAGTGCTAGCTAAGCTACCTTGTCATTCATTAGCATTGAGAATTATCCTGTCATATTTTTCCTAGCAAAGACAGTATACCAGATCAAAGTATAAATTGACATCCATTGAAATTTTTCTCTGCCTCCTCAACAAATCTTCCCCACATCAAGACCTGCTGATAAGCATAGGCTTGATGACCAGGTCTGGTAGCTTGGCCATCCCTTCTCTCCCATTCATTCTGGTGGTACTTGAACCAGTTTATGGTCCAACTCATTTCATGTCTTACCAGCCTTAATTCCTCTTGCCATCTATTCCATCTAGCCTTAGCCTTCAACCAGTTCACCCTGTAGACTAGATCGGTTGGAGCTTTAGTGACATATCATAGAGATAAAGATTTTTTCTTACATTCATCTATCCAGGCATCGTCTTGACCTTGGCTTGCATTATTTCCCCTCCAAAACCAAGCCAGCCTGTCTGACCCTTGTCCAAATCTATTTTCTTCTGTCACCTCTTTGTCTATACTGAGCTCTGTAGGCGATATTGGCTGATAAAGACTCCCCAAGGTGGCTTTGTCCATGCCTAGACCTTCCATTGCTGACCTTGCCCTCTGATAGCTTCTTATACACTTGTCAATTTTGAGCTGACAGCGTTGAGCTTCTTGCTTTGACCTAGTCCCAGCCCATGTAGAATTAGCACTTCGAAAATACTGACGATAGATGATGGCCTTATGACCAAGGGCCATTCGAAGCTTTTCGAGGCAGTCATTGGCTTGGCCCTTTCGAAGTTCTAATTCTTCAGCTTGGAGGGGACCCAGTCCGAGAGCCAATGCATCCTGGTAGGGCACTGATGATGGCATCCAGATACCCATCTCTTCAGCCAAAATTTCTTCGTCAATATACTCTGAGATCTCTTCATCTGAGACCTCTCCCCAACCATTTTCATCATGACCTGCATAGCAGAATCTAGGATCGTCGGAATGCACTGTTGCAGTTCCAAGATCCATACCAGCAGTCATGGCATCGGCTGTTTCATGAAATTTAGCTATCCTAGCTGTCAATCTCTGTCGCTTCTCTTCTATAGAAACTTTCTGTCCTGGGGTTGCATCAGTAGGAAGTTGTCGAATATCTGCCCTTAGTCCATCCCTAAAATAGTACTATGTCAAACGGTTTCTCTATTTTTATTGGTTACATACTGTAAATCCTCCAGATTGATGCCAGTAATGAGCCAAGAGACTGTCCCAGGTTTGCTAGTGTCAGTATTCTCAGACTCAGTTAATTTGAGTCTAATCTCTGCCATAGTTGGAGCTAGATACAAATACTGATCAGATGTCTATACAAGAATAGCAGCCTCACAACTAGACAGAGTTCACTTACCTTTGTTCATCTGCAACTGATAGATGTCAAGATACTCTCCACGTTGTTCCATGGCCTTTTTCTCATCGATCTTCCATATCGAAATCTTCTCAGGGTCCAGAGACAGAGTGAGCTCGTCAAAGGGAGACTTTGTGTCATCAACACCTTTGAGAGCTCGTTTGTACTTTTTCAAGAGAGTCTTCACTGGAAGCTCAATCGTCAAGCTTGTTCAAATGCAAAATTTGGAGGGCTTACTTATTCCCACTATTTTTTTCCAGTTTGAGTCTCGCATATGATCATTAAGAACTTCTTGACGGTGAGCCTGACTCATTGACCGAGCAGTTGGGGAGATCTTATTGAATGGTGCCCACAGAGTCTCCAAAATCTCCCCATCAACATGTCCAGCCCCTTGAATAAAGTTGAGGCTGTACCTTGCAAAGCAAGCCAATTTGTGAGCGCTAAGATGGAATTTTCCAACTGCTGGAACGATGTGCATATCTTCAGGTACAGACAAGCCCTTGCTCTGGGCTACTCTCTGTAGAAAATTAATGCTCCACTGACACCCCACATCATAAATGATGAGGAAAGAGTCTATACCAGCTGAATGATAATTCAATGCATTGCATATTGAGTAGTCAATATTCATGTGTCTAAAAATTACCTGAGCTTGCATAACATGTTGATTTGGAAGACATACACAGACCTTTCGCCCTTCTGAAAATCAACTATACTATGAGGAACAAAGCATCCATGTCGAGCACAAGCAGTTGCTTCTACACCTGTAGCTCGAAGATTGCTCCTGCTGATATTGGCTGCATTTACTGCACGATGATTGCTGCAAGAAGACCGCTACAAAGATAGTGAAGCATGAACGAAAAGTGGTTGTCATGAGCCAACTCACCTCTTTACTTTCTACAGCCGATGACAGATGAGTCTGGTATTCTTGATCTTTCACCATATACCCAAGCCCGTCTGACAAACTAATGTCCAACTGTGGTTTTCTCATTACCATATGTTGAGCAGTGAAGTTCCCGTCTACCACATATCTTTGTGAAACAAGCCAACTGTACAAACAGGTAAGCATAAGGTTAAAAATGTGCAAAAAAGAAAAGTAGAAGTCTCTCTCCGGACCAACTCTCTGGCTGGCATGTCTTTGAGTGACATCTATGCACCTCAGTTTAACCGGCCAGCATGGTTATGCATGCTATCTGTGTCAAGCTAGCAAGCCAATTTAATGTGCCGGCCGGCCTGGTTTTACATCCAGTCTATGCCATGCTGGCCAGCTTGATTAGAACATAAGTCAGTCCGGCCGGAGCTCTCGTACACTATGCAGTGTAGGGCTAGCCAGTGAGTATGATATTCTCAAGTGTGGTAGAGAAATTGAGTCGCCTCTCCTTAGAATGAGATGGATAAATGACTTGCCTTTCATATCTGGCTTGCCAGTCAGGAGGTAGGTTAATCCCAGGCTGTGGACAAGCAGGGCAAAACCAAGCCAGATCACCCTTGTCCAGTTTCTGCTCATCATTATGGGCAAAGCCAAACCATTTTCGACTCATCAAGTCTCTCCACAGTCGAGACACTCTCATAAGTTCTCGATATCGATTCTAGAAAAACAAATTGGTACTGTTAGTTTAACTTTCACCAAGAAGACTTATAAGACTTACAGGAACAGTATCTGGGAAACAGTTATTGGTCATTCGACGGATTTTTTCAAAGAAGCTGGATGCTGAAGTCTTGCACTCCAGTGCGTCAATTAGAAAATGATTGAGGACATCAAAAGTAAAGGCAGTCTGTGGTCGAGTGATACTGGCTGGAAATAATTTAGCTTTCAGCAATTGCAAATGCTGCTGACAATCGACCCCAGGACAGCTGCACCAGACAATGTTGTGCAAAAACACTCCAGTGGAATGTACAATGGTCAACTTGGTTGGTATAGTTGAACCATGAACTGTCTCCATTGGTGAAAAATCGGCCTCTGCGTCCATCGGAATATTCTCCCATGCATGCATGTCGTCAGAAAATGGACATGGTTGTCCCCCATGGCCCATATACCAGATAAAACCCAATTCTTCAAGTGATGTGTCGTTGAAGCATTTCCCAGTCCACTCTTGAACCTTGTGGAAGGGCAAAAACTGGTGAGCATTGACAATGCAAGAACGACAGAATGTCTGATCTCCACTGCAAGTCAAACAGCGGAATTTCCCTTCACCAATCTGACAAGACTGGCACTGGGATACATCGGAGGGTTTCTCCAAGTCAAGGAGAATATCCAAGTACAAGTCTCGGAAAGGCAGATATTCTTGGATGAAGTCATTTTGTGTCTGGTCGTAATAATCTCTATTTAGTACATCATTAAAAGACACTGAATCACTATGCTTGCCTTGGTTTTTCTTTGTGAGTTCTCTACATAGGAAACAAAGTCACCAAGGGTTTGTCTATCAAAATCTTCATGACTGTTTTGCAACCCTTGAGTGTCTTCTCTAATACGTTTACGAGGGCTGGAGGATGGAGATGGTGTTGGGGCAGTGTCATAAAGGCTATCAGCGCATGATTCCACCCAGGTTGGCTTCCTTCTCTTTCCAATGACTTGTTTATGAGACACATAGGCAACATCAAGGTCCTTGCCTTTAGACAAACGACCTCTTCCTTGGAAGGAAAATGTAGCTGCCTTGAGTCGAGTTTTTTTCTTGGGAGACATAGGGTTACGTGTGGGGGGAAAAATTGATATTATCAACATTCTATTTTTGATAGTTGAAACCATTCATAGGAATCACTAGATCACATCAACTAATCTAGTAGGTATACTGTCAAACACTTGATTTGTCCCATTCCACCCCTCCTCCTCCAAGAACCACTCCTTTCTTATCATCTACTTGTCACAACAAATAACTATCCTGCTGCCCCACCATCTGCAAAAAATAGGCCTGTGTTGGAAAGGGGGGTCTGGATACCCCGCATCTAGAGTGGATTTTATCCCTCATAAAATGGGCAATAACGAGCCTTTCTCCCGGACCCCATGGACCAATAGAATGTTGTAAAACCTTCCCAGAAATGAAGACCATTGTCCCAGGGTAATAATCCAGTTCGGCCCCAACATCTGCTAATGTCAACTTAGCCTCATGGCCACTGCCTAAACTAATCAGAAGATCAAAAAGAGAAGGTGCGCCACCAGAATCTCTGTGTGATAAAGTTGTATGATTTGCAATTATTTCCAATCCTGAGAAGATCGAGGGCCAATCACAGATGGGTGGTGATGTTCTATCAGAACCTTGAAGTTCCTCAATAATACGAGTGATTGCCAAGGTGCCTGCTTCAAATAGATCTGGAGCCGATACAGCGGTAATGGCATTCCAGAAAGATTCAGTAGCTGATAAAGCAGCTAGCCACTCTTGGACTTCCACAGACTTATAGGAAGCCGAGGTAACCATTGGGTCTTCCAGTCTCTGCAAATGAAATCAAACAAAGTCAAAAGTAGCTAAACAACCACTAAATTTGGCCTATACCTCGTGTCTTTGCATAAAATATGCTGGTGATACTGTGACTCTGCCTGCTCCAAATTCTCCACCCCCCTCTGGGACAACAAAGCCTTGAGATCGCCAAGACTGTTGGGTGGAGGACGTAATTGTTTCAAGAAGTAAAGTCCGTAAACCCTTAGTGGCTGAGTTCACATATTCCTAATTTAATTTATCAATTGATGAGGGGAATTCCCAAGGAAGAATGAACATACAACCCGAGAAGAAGACAGAATATTTGGCAAGTAAATTGTTAAAATTTTACCTTGCCTGTCCACAATAGTAGCTGGTACTGAAATTTTACCGATCATAGCTGCAGAAAAGTACTTTGGTAGCTGATTGGTATTAGCGAGGGGACCATCAGATTTAGGTGTAGAGACTTTGGCCATTTCGGCAAATCTGTCAACATCCCAATCCACATAATCTGCAAATGATGTGAATTTAAAACCAGGTGATATCTTGCAGAGTGAAACAACTCACAAGGATTTACCATTGCATGGGCAACTGTCAGTGCAGCTCGATTGATCTCATATTCTGAGATTGACGCAGAAGCATGGAAGTTGACATCACGTGTTGCTAAGCAACTGTCTAGCTCATGTCCAATTCTTAATCTTAAGTGAGACCATTTAATAGAGCGGATCAAATAAGGCCCTAAATATAACCTCTCACCTTGCTTTGTGTAGAAGGTGAGTTTGCAATATCCCCCCTCTGAAGATCCCTGTTGCTGATGATTTTCCCATAATTTCCTTGATCCTTGTGGTCAGAGCTGCTCTCAGCTTGATTGATTGACTCATTTGTTGGTCCATGGTGAGCAAGGAAAATTTTCAACCAGCTCGTTCGGATCAAGACTCAATTTAACTTATATGAAATGATTCCGAAAAAATTGTCCCGCGATCAAATTTGGATATATGAATGGAATCTACTGATGGAAGACTGATTAAATGAAGTCTTGCCCAGATTGTGACATAATTAGTACTGTAATAACTCGCTCAGATGCTGGAAGAGTGAAGACTAATATTGGCAGACTACCACAGAAGAATGAATGATATTCTGAATCTGGGACTACACTGTGGGATCCCTGTCTCAAATAACAGGAGACACTTCCAGCTGGAGTTCAATGCCTTGAGAGACAGCAAGGACTCACTTATTAAGAATGCAATCACAAAAACAGTAGTGTATAATAGTAAATTGGCATCCGGAGGACACCAGGACAAGTAGCAATGACGCCATATGATACAAACTGCCCTGCACCATCAGAAGGCTGACTCTTCCCTTCTGACCATGGAGGGGAGATACCTCTGAGGTTACCTCTGAGGCATATACTGGCTAGCCCGCCCTCAAAACTGTTCGTGTTAAGAGTTCTGCCTCAGAGGTAATACTTCGTTAGCTACACCTATACTGTAGGGTATTGAAAATGTTTTCTTTGTTAACCGAAGAAAACATTCTCAATACCCTGCAGTATAGGTGTAGCCAACTTACCTCTGAGGCAGAACTCTTAACACGAACAGTTTTGAGGGCGGGCTAGCCTCTAAGCGGCCTGTAGGGTATTGAGAATGTCCGTCAGTCCAAAATATGCTAGCAGCCCAGGCAGATGGTGACAATGATGCCATATGATGACTCCCCTCTGTGGTCAGAAGGCAATTTCAAAGAAGAATCAACCTTCTGACCGGGAAGGGAAGTTTGTATCATATGGCGTCATGGCTACTTGTCCTAGTGTTCTGCCACCATCTGCCTATGCCAATAGTATATTTTGACTGGCAGACAATAATCAATGATAGCGTCCTTCAGCATGTCAATGGTGAGCCGCATCAAGGCAGAATTGAGATCTACATAACACATTATCTATCTAAGACATGTAGTAGATAATAATTGCTTTGGTCTGTGCAGCGTTTGATTATTATACACTACTGTGCTTTTGCGCTTGCTTTCTTAATAAGGCTCTTTGCTAATATACACACGGTCACGTGACCTTTTCAGCCGGCAGCAAATAAAGTGCATCCATCAACATACATTTTCAAATACAAAGTACGAGTGACAATAAATTTTACTACAAGTAAGCAAACAAATAAAGTAACAAATACAAAAGGGGAGGCGAGACTTCAATGAGGGGGCCCTCCTCACCAAAGCCTCAACACTCCAGGTGAAAATGTATGTAGCAAATATATATATAATACAATACAAATTTGTCCTGTAGAAACGTTAGACCGAAATTTAAGACAAGATTAACACTTAACTAGAGAGCACTTGCCACACAAAAGTACCGGCAGGTTCAGCAGTCTAGAGAACAAAACAGATCAGTTAAGGTCATCAGGAATTGAGCGCTTACCACCATTAAAAAGTTGGAGCAGGCTATTAAAAAGTCGGAGCAGGAGCCACTGACAAGTGGCATGCACTGCAATACCACCAATTCCAAGAAGCAGGAGCCACTGACAAGTGGCATGCACTGCGCTGAGCCCCAGTCCCAATAAGCAGGAGCCACTAACAAGTGGCATGCACTGCACTACCGCCAATTCCAAGAAGCAGGAGCCACTGACAAGTGGCATGCACTGCGCTACCGCCAATTTCAAGAAGCAGGAGCCACTGACAAGTGGCATGCACTGCGCAACCCCCAGTTCCTATAAGCATGAGCCACTAACAAGTGGCATGCACTGCACTACCGCCAATTTCAAGAAGCAGGAGCCACTGACAAGTGGCATGCACTGCGCAACCCCCAGTTCCAATAAGCAGAATACTAAATAGAACAGACATTAGCAAACGGACGCGAGAGAAGAAGGACTTACGTTTAAGGAACTGGAAGGCGCTCAAAGGGAGGAGTGGCTCTAACTGCGCCATCCAAAGTCCCGAAATTCGTAAGTATAATACTAAATAGAACAAACGTGAGCAAACGGACATGAGAGAGGAAGGACTTACGTTGGGAACTGGAGGGCGCTCAAAGGGAGGAGTGGCTCTAACTGCCATCCAAAGTCCCGAAATTCGTAAGTATTATCCTAAATAGAACAAACGTTAGCAAGCGGACGCGGGAAAAGAAGGACTTACGTTGGGAACTGGAGGGCGCTCAAAGGGAGGAGTGGCTCTAACTGCCATCCAAAGTCCCGAAATTCGTAAGTATAATCCTAAATAGAACAAATGTTAGCAAGCAGACGTGGGAAAAGAAGGACTTACGTTAGGGAACTGCCAGGAGGGCGCTCAAAGGGAGGAGTGGCTGTCACTGTGCCATCCAAAGTCTCCAAAATCCTAAGTACAACAGACATTAGCAAGCGTGTGTGAGCAATTAAGTACTTACCTTGAGAAACCTCAAGGGAAAGAGAGTATATGTAAATGAAAACAGTTAGTAAGTAGGCGCACCACCAAAGTTGAACTTACTATGTTTGAAGGGCGACTGTAGGGTAGTACCTTTGAATTCTTGCAGCTGCAGTCTGCAAGAACCCAAAGGAGTACACCGGAAGTCGCCCTGAAGTAACGGCACTGGCAGAAATAAAGGATGAAGGAGAATGATGAAGGTAAGACGAAAGAAGAGATTGAACCGTGAGAACTGATTGTTGTTGTTCATATTCACGTGTCAGTTTGTTATTGTTTGTAAATAGTCACGTGATTATCAACAATGAACTCAACAGCGTCATAATATTGGCTAATCCACAATTCAACGCGTCGCGTGTCATTTGTGGATTTTTGACACGCGACGCGTTGAATTGTGGATTAGCCAATATTATGACGCTGTTGAGTTCATTGTTGATAATCACGTGACTATTTGGATCTGTTTGTCACAATCAACCAACGTTCAAACTTGTTCATTTCTTTCTAAGTACATTCAGCCGGCACTCTCCTCTCTTTGCATCTGTTTGAACTACATAACTGTAAGTGCTATTTGCCGTGTCATCTACTAATTTGAATATATCTATAATAGTCTCTCTTCACCATGGTGAAGTCTAAACAAACCTGCAAGAAGTCCACCGGTGGCACCGCGCCACGAATTGCCTTGTCGTTGCCGGCATCTACTGGAGCGGTCACTGCGCCGGGTGAGCTGAATGTGAGAGAGCCGTCTGAACACAACGAGGTAAGTGATTAGTTACCTACTATTTGCACTAACACGCGTCTTTATTTGCAGTTTTGTCTCATCTGCAGAGACGGTTCTGTAGGGGAAGATTGCCTCTTCCTCTGCAGCACCTGTCCGCGGGTGATGTGTTCAAACTGCATGAACATCCCGCCTGCCAGTGCACACGCAGTGCAGGCCGATGACGTCACGTTCGTCTGCATATCTTGCCATGTTGGCATGGAACGACACGGGCGCGCATCTCAGTCGCCCTATTTTGTAAGTTTTTTCGTTTATTTCATGCTAACTAACATTCACTTCATTTTATAGGGTTTTTACAGGAAGGGGCAACCACTCCTTCCTTCATTCCTCCAAATTCGTGCTACGTTGGAGGTTTCACTCCATTCCCAACTGTCTTCGGCACCCACGCTCATGCTCCATCTCGTCCTCGTCGACCACGACGTCACCGGCGGCTGTTTCAAACTGGCCTTTGAATTCCTTCGGCCATACTTCCCCAGCGGAGGGTTTGAATTTCAGTCCATCGCGTTCGACATCGGCAATGCCTCAAAGATCGACGAGTACCGGTTGCAGGCGACTGCCATCATCCAGTCGCTGATGAGCTCCAACTGGGCTCGTGTCGTCGTCGCCATCACTAACCACACCGACAACGAGCATGGGGATCCATTTATTGGGTACGAGGGCAACAAGAAGTCATACGTTTCGGCACGCGTTCACTCTGTAAGTGGCATTTTTTTGACTAACATTGTATTTGCTCATTTGACACCAAAGGTTCTCGATGTTCTGCTTTCACCTTGGCATCCCCTGATTCATGGTGCCGCGGAATCATACTTATGGCTGTTTTCGTGTGGCGCGCTCATCAACAACGTCACTTCCTTTTCAGGCTTGCAACAGGTGGTCATAGAGTAAGTCCATTTGATCTTATCTTTGCAAATACTAACTAACCCTAACAGTCATCGCATCACAGCCACTATTGGCTTTAATGCTGTTCGTTTTCAGCCGAGTTTCGCCACCCACCTTTTGCTCGCATTTGCGGAGCTGGTCATCATCGAGCATTTGCCCATTCACATCGTCTTCCCTGACATGTTGGGCCAGTCCTACAAACTTGGGCGCCACACTGACGTGTTCTTGCTGATGCCTGACAACTCAGGTTCGTTGGCCGTTACCAAGCTCGCCTGGACGCATTCCCAACTTCGCCCCTGGGGTCAGTACCTGCCGGTCCAGTGCCCACAGTGTGGGTGGAGTAACACCTGGTGTTCTGTCAACATGCACAAAGATTACATCTTTGAATGCAAGAATGGCCAATGTAGGAAAAAGTATGTATTCTCACAACCACCTCATTCCAGGATCCTTTTGCCAGGCAAAAGACCTGGCTCCTGCTGGATTTCGGTTGTCTTGAGGCCCATGCCTAGTGTCCCTGATGAGGATGAGGATTAGGATACAATTATTTTGTCTTAGCTTTTTCGTACATCCCTTCATGTTTCATTTTTCTTCATCTTACTTGATTAGATACCCTCACCGCTCAATGGAAGTATAACGTGTTTTGGATCTTTTTACCTGATGTGAATTTGTCTATTATCTACACTGTCTAACTCCACTCAATGGAAGTATAATGTGCCTTTAATCTTGTTACTTGATGTGAATTTGACCGTCTCAATATATCCAATTTGATAATTGATTCAAGATAAAAATTGCAGGTAGGCTGGTACAGGCGGTAGGAGGGTGGCTAGCCGAAATTAATTTGAACACCCATGTTTATCAACAATAACGTGTGACTTTTCATAAGTCACACGTTATTGTTGATAAACATGGGTGTTCAAATTAATTTCGGCTAGCCACCCTCCTACCGCCTGTACCAGCCTACCTGCAATTTTTATCTTGAATCAATTACGATGTCTACCGACTGGTCTATTGCGTTTAAGCCAATTCTCGACCTTCACTCTAAGGCCATTTTTGCTGCAGGTTCCTCATCTGTTGGAAAGCCTGTGGTGAGGAAGATTCGGAGGGCCATACTAGCTGCTCAAGACGAGCAAGAGGAACCCATTGCCTTGCCTACTTCCTTGAAAAAGGTCACAAAATTCTTATACTGTACATGTATTTAGTTGTCTGATGATATACATAAATGTTACCTACAGGCAATAAAAGAATACTATGCCAAAAGTCTCAAAGACAAGGAAGAGGCAGACGAACGTGAGGCAGCGAGTCGCCCAAGAGAACCATCTTTCTATAAGAAACCCCTGTCTGAGTGGGACGTAGCACAGAAATTATTTAAGCAGGAGATCGACTCATATGACAAGGCCCAACAACAGAGTAAAGGCTTGGAGTATTCAATCAAGTACCGCACTGGGAATGCCAGGGAGTGGTTCAACAACATGACACCTTCACAACAGCAGGAGGTCAAGTTTGCCATGAAGAAATGGAATGAGGAGGGGGTGCCAGAAGAAACTCAGGCAATGTAAGTTTTACTTCAAATCTACAGTTATTCCAGTCTAACACTTTGGCTTGAGATATCGTAAGAATAACCTCAAGAAAACTCTGGAAGATTTTGCAGAGCAAATTCGGCGCACCATGGGTTGTCGCATAGTAATGCTTGTTAGTCATAAGAAAAAAGCTAGTCAGACATTGTCCGTCAGTCTGTAAGTCATCAAATCAACATGGAAATCTCAAGACTAACTAAACTACTATAGACACGAAACTACGCCTCAGAATGCCAAGAAAAAAATTTCTGTGAGCTCGAGTGGTATCAAGGAGTGGGCTGCAAATGGATTTGAATCCTTTGGAGAATGGTCTAAGACTGAATTTTGTATGTGTTTCATTTGATTTTAAATATCATGCTCACTGACTATTAAATTGATAGACCCTTCAGAGGATTCAGACCATGCGGCTTCAGACTGTGAGGATGGACCTGTCTTACCTGAAATCATAGTAGATGATGAGGGGTATGCAAAACTTCCTCTTCGTGATGGTATTGGCCTCAAGGGCCAACATGAATTGATTAGAAGTATCTTTCATACTTCATACAGTAAGATCTAACATCTTCAATATGTGCATGACATTTGATTGACTCAATGGTTTGTAGAAGTCTGCACAGGTGGCTCTAGACCTGTACCTTGGGGCGTGATAACTGCCAGCCCGTCCAATTATTTGGAACCTGGTTCAGTTCCCACAGGATTTGTGGTCAAAGACCCTTCTCATATGAAGACAGAGGAGGTAAATTGTCTATGGATGCATTGGGAACGACGTTCTGCTACAAATCAGAAGCTAGTTGTCTTTATTAAGGCCAAGGATGCTGATATTCGGGTCACTGGGAAGTCCAAGACGAAAGTAGTGAGCACCCTAGACTTAGATGAAGAAGATCAAGGCCGGCCGGCTCCATTTGCCTCTCATTTCACAGAACGTACAACACAGCCGGCCGCTCATGAGACAACACCAGATGATGTTGCCATCAATGACCGATACACATTTTTAGAAACCCTTAGCAAGAATGAAAACTACTTGGAGCTTGTGGATGCCACTAGGGACCTGGCAATATTAGCCAAACAGAATGTTAGTGTCACTTGGTGCTGTTTTCAATTTTATGGCTTATATGTCCAACAGCCAATTTCAGAGCGACACCAAGATTTGCCTACCTGGGCTGACTGGTCTTGGAGCGAAAATTATCTTTCTGAGGACATTCACACCTCATATGCGACATTGATGGCCAGCTTAAACAAGCTACAGACCTGTCCAATCTCAGGGCCATCATCGGCAATGCCAGTAATACTAGGAATTGGGCTCCTCTATAGGGAGTCTAAGCGTGTGATAGAGTATAAGGAAGACGAGGCTGATCCCAATACCCCTTTCTACCTACCTCATTCTGCTATTGATCTACAGTTCTTGGTCGCTCTGGATGAGGCTGTCCGGGAAGTCTTATTCTCAGTTGTTGGTCAGATTGAGAGGCTGAACAAAGAGGGACTCAGTGACAAGGTTGAGGATGAGGAGATAAGGATGGTGGTAGAGAAGGAAAGGCATGAGGTTGAGGAGAAGGATGTTGAGTCAGAGGAGAATGTAGTTGGGGGAGAAGAACAGCAGGAGCAGGAGGTTGAAGAGGTGGTGCAGAAAGGGAGGAAGAGAAAAATTAACCATGCTTCATCAAGTAAGTCCAAGAAGCCTAGGACTGAGCCTGTGGTTCGTAGATCAGGTAGGGCGAGGCAACCCTCTAAGAGATCCCAGAAGATATGATCTTGTATCCTCCATTGTCTTCATTGCTAGTCAATCTTGTACAGTAATTACATATGCTTGTCTAGACTCTCGCACTGCCTGGTGATAAGTTATGACTTGAGTATAAACTGGCTTTCCTCGCTCTATGTACATATATATTGCACCTGTGGTTCCCACGTACCTGATCTAATAAGATATGACAGCTGCGTGTGCTGGCGGGTCTAAAACGACGTGTTTCTAATTATCCCCAGCCAAATGAATAAAGGCTGGATACTGAGGGGCCTTCAGTGGTGCAAAGAGAGTACTGGTGGTGTTCCAGCAGTGTCGGCACCTATCTCCGTACCCCGCGTGCTAATATTAGCTCATTTAGAATGCCGCCGGCTGTCGGATGTAATGGGCGAGGCCACGTCAGCACCAATCATTCGTGCTCGCTGTTGCCGACAGCGAGCTCGTGTATTTCGCGTGGATGTGCACAGATTGGAGGCGGACTTTTTTGCATAGGTAGTATTACATGTATATAATGATGTACTACGTCGTTCTACAGCCAAAATGCAATCCCTATGATGAGCTCAAACATTCAAACATCTAAGGTCACCTGTAGAATACTCTCGAGAACGCGAGCATGCTCCTCACCATCCACGTCAGCATTCTCATCGTCCTCAAGGTCCTCCAGTGCATCATCCTCGCCTTCAGGCACCATGCTAAGCCCATCAGCAACCAGCTGCGCAGGAATACAGACTATAGGGGAGCTTGCGCTGGCTCCCGGTCCTCGTTCAACACTCTCACCCAGCGTGATGGATCCTGTAAAGCCCTCCAGCATACTGATATCATGCAGGCACTGATAGTGGTGTCCAGCGAACCGCGCGCGAATCTTGCGGTGCAAGGAAACTTGATGAGCAAGCCCGGGGTGCAAAGTTTGCAGCTGCTTCTCGCACTCTGTCAGGTACCGGCTCTCGTCGTGTAGGTAAGTGGCTAGACGTCTGATTTCGATGTCGAGACGCTGTATTTCCTCACGGGCACGGCGCGTCTTGAAATATGTATCCATGGTCAGGCGTCCGGTGGGTGTTGCCCAAGGACGTTGTGATATGTCTTGACGTGCGTCACGGAGGAGATCGAAGTCGGAAAGAAAGGCGTATTCAACGACTTCCTCCCATGAAAGGGAGGCACGCGGGGGGCGTAGTGCTCGAGCAGCAGTGTTGTACCTGTCTAGTGCCGTCCGAATGGCCGCTGACCGTACTTGCAGCGCCTTGCCAATGTGTTTGCGCAGTTTGTAGCCTGACAATGCCATCAATATTGAGTAAGACACAAGCATCAAAACTCACCCGTCCCCGCTTGATTCATCTTCGAAAGTTCAAAAATTCGAGCAACAACCAGACCCTCCAGATGGTCCAGCGCACGCTGAAACTTTCGGTTTGCCACTAGACGACCCACATCTTTCCACTCCTGGTCTTCCTGTTCCCATCTACGAGTCACGCCGAGCTTCGTTTCAAGTTCCTGGACAGCCTTGAGGTCCTTCTCGTAGTTTTCCATGGCATGCCTACGTGTCGTCTCGATCCTGTTCGTTGACGCGATATCATGGGGTCCGAACTCTACAGTGCTTGGCGTAGTGACGGTCCAAGCTGCAGTAGCAGCATCGAGGTCCTTCCTAAAAATTCGTTAGTAGTCAGCGAGCAGACAAAAGACCCTTACTCACTTGCTACCTGATAGATTCAAGAGTTTTTGCCAGTATTCCATCTGGATGGTCTCGTGGTTCGGTTCATGACTCAACGATGTGAGATAGGCTCGTTCCTCGGCCAACCAGGTGTCAAAGACACTCTTGTCCTCGAGGCCAAGCTCATGCATGAGCTTGGGCAGGGAGTTGGTGCCGTCAGAGATGATGCGGAGCGCCTGCTTGTAGTTGTTATATAAGAATGTACCTGGATACAAAAAAATCACATGTTATTCTGAGCACGCTGGTGATCGATTAAAAGACTTACTAAGATTTGCATAGATCTCATAATCATCGTTATGTTCAAAGTAATGGACGATAGCTTGACGCCGGTGAAACACGCTCGCGTATCGCACAGAGGAGGCAAGTGCATTCGACTTCGAAAATGTCCGTTCGCAGCCCTCGAGGTCTTCCAGCCCAAGGCCATCCACATATGTGGCGAGATGGTCAAGCTGACAGAGACGTTGGTGGGCGTGTCCATGGAATGCCCCAACAAGTGAGGTATGATTGAGTTCCCGTGCGCGCTGACCTAGTGAACTACGGCTGAGTGTAGTCTTAAAGCGACAGCCGATGTCGTAACCTCCTCCAAGGTTGCTGCCGAATGTATCGAGAAGTTTTGAGACGACAGCTAGAGGGTACTTTGCTCTGAAAAATGGGTCAGCAAGCAAGCAAACAGGGGATTAATGACTTACTGTTCTCCACTTTGGACCATGTCGGCTATCACGAGCGAGAAACCATGCCTGCAGATAGACATAAATATACCTGACTCGTCGAAAACACCCCACATCTTCTTCGTCTTTTCATCTCGCATATTTTTCCAGCGTCCTGCGCAAGGATTGTCCTGCAGTCAAATTAGCACAGTGTGAAGCTAAGAATGAAGAAAATAAACCTTGTCGTCATCAAGGGATAACATATCGGCAGGCGAGTCTCTTGCAAACTGTTCGATGTACTCGTTTAACAAATAACGGTCGCCACCGACAACTTGCGTGGTGGGTAACTCTGATGAGCGTTGGGCCAAGGGAGAATTGTCGTCAGAGTCCAAATCATCCTGCGTCGACTTTTTCAAGACTCGCTTAAGTGAGTCATTGCCGTCCATTGCATAGAGTAAGCTGAATTTCATGGGGACTTCACCTTGCAGTTTGTATGTACATGCTGGACAAGCATGCTTTAAGCGCCAGTGAGGGTCTCCACGGCGAAGTGCCTCGTCGACTAGCATATTGACACTGGTGAGAATCTGTAGGTAAACGTCCAGCGCAATCGAGAATTGGCGAGATAGATAAGCGTAAAATTGAACCTGTTCAATGTTTTAAATCATTGCGTGTTTGGGTGTTGACATAGACATTAGGTACGCACCCCTTGCAAGTCACACAATGTCTTTACGTAAGCTTGAATAGAGAAATGAGGATTTCGTTGATGTGCGGTGTGATAGAGTTCGAGGGCCTGTACTGTTAAGCCAGTAGTTGGACTTATGGGTGAGGAGGGAATGATGCCTTGTCGTACAAGGGCTGATGCAATAAACGAGTCCGTCGATAGTATGGTGAGAGGAACTTTCTCAGCGCCTATCATATAGTATGTCAGCACAGTGCATGTTTATGATGTACATCGTACAAAATACATCCACCACCTTGATCTGGATGGAACCCTCCGCTGTGTTCTCCCGGGCCTGAGAAGTGTTCTTATGGTGCGCAAAAAACCCGCAGTCGCCGCTGGCAGCATTGCTAATTGAGAGATGCCAATCGAGGTAGGCCTTTGTCAAGGCTGGCATCTGTCTATCGAATGCCTCGGTGCGCCGCCGTGTCCTATCACGCCTCGTCCTGTAGTCTGGCCTGCGAGACTTTGTATTGGCATTTCTGGGGATCATCTCAGTAAGTACTACGAGTTGTGTGATATATTATGGTACTCACATGTTGTAGAAATCCCCTAGTAGCTCTCTGGTAAGCTCGTGGAACTCTCCTCCCGCATGACTGATGTCCACTGGCTCAGATCCATCGAGGACGTTCATACCGGGGTCATCGTGAGTCTCGAAATCGAAGTCGTCCTGTTCTCGAAGCGCCTCAAGTGCGCGTTTCTCATCTGCTGTCAGTGCTAGGTGATTTTATTTGGTCAGGTTTCATACTATCACTTGGAAATTATAAGTTCACCTTCTGCGCGAGCTCGTTTGCGGACATTCGTACCAGCTGCCCGCTCAGCAATCTTACTTGGCCCTAGGACCTCTCGTGTTGGATGCAGCACACGGTCCCGATGAGACACAACGTGGCGGATCCTTGAGCTGGTAAGTCCCGTCTTGTTGCGTGGTCGTTTGTTGGGGCGTCCTAATGCCATTGACAAATATGATATGGATTTACCTTTGCGCGATCAACGACCACTCACCTGCACGGCGCACGTCAGATGCACGTGACTAACTTATCTTTCAGCGCTGTTGCCCACTGCCAGTGATCTACGACATATACCATCAGCGTGATTCTGTGAGGATCATGAATCAGAGTATTGCTACACCACCAGGTACGTTACATTATTCCTCCACTCACATTCTGGTAACTGATCAATGTAGCTTCTGAACCTTCATCTCAGAATCGCAGGCACGCCGCGGGGACCGTCACTCGCACATGGACAAGACGTACTGTGCAGACTCGTTCCCACCGAACCGTCACCCGCACAAAGACGACGGTCGATGCCACAGAGACCAAAACTGTCAGTGAGAAGACCCACAAAGTCGACTCTGACATCACGCAGGCAATAACTGGCCCAGTAAGTGTCCCAGCCAGTAGTGCGCGCAGTTTTATCTGACATGCCACGTTAGTCGAACATTCCCGCTGTCTTGAACACTGACATCACAATACCGAGTCTCACCCAAGATTTTCCGCGGGATAACTCTCCCTCCCCAACCGACTCGACATTCACACAAACACCTCCTACCACTCCAAGTTCATCAAGTTCATCGATTTCATCAGCGCGATCAAGTGATGTGCTATGGGATCAGCTTGAGGATTTATCAGAATATATGAATGCTGTTAGTTTAGGTTGAGATCGAGTGTCGCCTGCGGGACTTTTGAGGATGTAGAACATTATCTATGGATGCTACGAAATAATGATAACACCCTAACTTCGCATTATCAGTGTGATTGACTCTTGAGCGCTGCAGAACCATGTCTGACATTTGCACGATAATTTGATGTATTGAATACCAATAATTCTAAGGCTACATAGAACAGAGTTTGTGTCCCGAAGTGTGGCTGAATGTTGCTTCAGTTTATTGGTGTATTTTCAAATCTTGCTCTACGAGAAATTGACTCGGCTTCAGCTCATCTCTCTGCAACAACTGCAACCACCATAAAACCATGCGTCCCACCATGTATAAAACTGCAGAGGAGCGTCATGAGGCTCGACTAAAATCAAAGAAGGATAGCTATGCGCGGTAGGTATCAGCCTTTCTTATCACTTCAGCATGTAACGCACCTTTAGTAGTCACCGACTTCAAGAACAAGTGAAGTCCCGCACACGATGGCGACGTCGTCGAGGGGCAGCTGCGGTGAGTACTCATCTGAATTTGACTTATGTGCATGTTGCCAATAATATCTGCACTTAGGGTACTCAAGAACTGCTTCAGCGTCTCGATAGCTTATGGTTAACGTTAGGTTACCGCGATCGGACTCTCCAACACAAATTCCATGGAGTCACATGGGATGTCGATCGTATCCGAGGTAGACCGAGAGGGTTGGGATTCAGTCAAGCCGGATGATGAGGCAGGGCTCGCAGAGGTAAAGGACGTGGTGAAGCAGGCATATGATTTGCACACTGAGGCCCGTGATATTGATGGGCCTCTCACAGATCAATTGCGGGATGGAATAGCATCTGTTGTAGATGCGGTAGACGTGCACGTTCGTGCATGGGAGGAGTTGTTGTCAATGATGGAACACGGAGTCGATACATACTTTGATGCGCTTCGCTATGGTTCATTGGTCTGGCAAAGTACCGCATAATGCGCGTTCAGTATGCAATATCATTGTTTTCAAGTAAAGAACACTAAATTTTCGACCGCGAGCAATGACATATCAGCCTCTCCTACCCACATGCAAGCCGCTCCCTCTCCTACCCACATGCAAACCGCTCCCGCTCACCATATCAGTCAGAAGCTAAAGACATACTTTGGATCTTCCTCCCTCACTTCCTGCACCAGACTTGCCCCCACCAAGCTGCGGTATCGGTTTAGTCACGGCCATACGATCCTGCTGGCGAATCAAGTACAGAAGGCCAAGTGCATGGTATTGAGTGATGTAGCTCGTTGAAGGGATAGGTTGGTGACTGCTGTTCGAATTTCCAGACAAGCCAAAATTAAGGTAACCACTGCCGGATGATCCGGGGAAGAAGGATGATGAAGACTTTGAGCTGACACCTGGACGACATGGATGGTGGATGACCTGGACATTTGGTCTTGTGTAGTATGTAAGTCACGTGGGTCCAGGCCCTGCAGAAGCCATGCACATTGCGGAAGCAAAATGGACTGCGGAAGCAAAATGGACCCAAGTTGAGCTAAAAATAACGATCATTGTGTGTCGTTGTAGACGTCGCCGAAGAGCCTGAACTTCGTTCCGCGTCAACCTCAAAGCAAACTGCATCCCAACTTCCTGCATCCCAACTTCCTGCACTACCTCTCGCACTTAAGCGTGAACCACCTCATTCTTCCATTGTTCGGCTCATCGCTCCAAATCAGTTCTCATTATACTCCACAATATTACAGCCGGCTAGCTCAATTGACAGCAACACAACTCGCTATCGTGTCCATCCTCAATCAGCCCCAGGCTGATGAAATGTATGGGATTCAGATACCTGATGTGTACGAACGCGTGAGACAGGTAATCAAGACCACCGAGGAAGAATTCAGGTAAATGGATCGCGTTCATCATCGTAATGGTCCATGGTTTATTTTGTTGCGGCCAGCACCGACATAGAGTGGCTTCTTGAAGAAATATACATATTCAGCCCACTCGATGATGATCGCATGCGCTCACGCCTCGTGCATCAGTTTAGTTTCACCATTTGTACAAATCAGTGAGTCTCACTTGAAGCAACGGAGCTCTCCTTGTTCGTCCTTGCAATATACTAATGTGCGCCGCAACTAGAACACAATTATCTTATGGTCATGCGACCCTTCTCATTGCCTCACTGGAAGCCGCCTCCTCAGGGGATTTGAACTTGCACGTGATGCTGGCAGATGCAAGACATTACTACGGTGAATTTTTTTTTCCATGATTTGGCAAATATCTTGACGTGTTCTTTGGTTGACAAACAGCGCGTCGTGATTTTTTGCACGGTGCAGTTTTTTGGCCAGCGTGGCTGGTACAAATGCTCACATCCATGGATGGCTTCATCTTCCCTGATCCATTGTGTGGTGACACTGGCTTTGGCTTTTTAGGTGAGTCTCTTACAATGGTAAAATGTGCGCTGTGTAATAAAGTCATCGCTAGATCTCAATATCAGCAAGGATCTTGGAACGACAGGCCCAGTCCCTCCTGCACACGACATTCACCACTCCTCTCAGCCTCCGTTCCAATATTCCGAACCTTTTCGACAATTTGACCCTGGTCGCCCTGATCTCAGTTTCACTGCGTCACTGAACTGGGATGATCCCTCACTGTACTTCGGACTCCCACCTCTCAGCGCTCTGCTCAATGAATCTCACGGCGTGTCAATTCCTCCTGTATCGAGTGATGTCCGGGCCACACTCACTTCAAGCAACACGGCCCCAGTTGAGGACAACACGCTCGAAAACTCAACAGAACTGGTCGGTAGTCTGACTCACAATACTGACGCGCATTCGACAATCGACGATACACAAGTAGATGGCCAGCAGCCCATTGAAGGCTCGCGTACGATGATTGCTCAACACAGCTCAGCTGCTCCACGCGTAGATTTGGCTGAAGCCAACAACTCTTCCTGGGCAGCACGGAATCCCGACAGGCCTGTTCTCGCATCGCGGGAACCCCTTACCACAGCGCAAAAAGCTCGTGCCAAGGCACAACGAGCATCACGCAAGATTACCTCCCAGCAACGCAAAGAGGCTGAAGATATGTTGAACAGCGCAATTCAACAAATGCTTGCCGAAGAAGCGCAGAAGGTGAACGACATCGCACTTGAGCATGGCGTGACTGTCGAGAAGGTCAAGAAGTTGATGGGAGGGATCAAAAATTACAAGAGCAGCCGCAGCGCACAACTTGAAAATGCCCTCATGCACGTGAAGGCAGAGCAAGTCAACAAAGGTGAATTTCTGTGCGTCATTCTCAACTGATTTATCTATTGTGTCTACAGATCTCCCGCGTGGTGCGAAATTTGGAGCTAAGGATCTCCGGATGTTGGTGAAGGAGGATACCGCCATGCAGAACTTGACAGAAGGAGAGAAGCAACAATATATCGACAACTTAATCGAACACCGCGCTATGCAGAACATGAGTGTTCGTGCGACGAACGCCTCCGCTGCACGTGATGTCCAGTCAACCCTTGATAATGTTTTTAAGATGGTAAGTTGCTTGATTTCACCAAGTCCTCACAACTAATGAACTCGTAGCTTGATAGTCTAGCAGTCCGGACCGGAATCTATGCCTGCGTGTTTGCCTCACGTGGACATGTATACGATACAGCTCAGGCAACGTGGTTCGGGACAGACAATGTGATGGATTTCTGGGAGGACGTCCTGCAAATGGAGGCAGACGAGATCGCAAGAAAACTGGAACAGTGGGCGTGCATGGCAGGTCGAAGTGTGTTTCACTTCACATTTTCACTTGCATATCTGCTGACTCTTACATTATCCTAGGCCTCGACGAACGTGAAACGGTGCAAAACATGCAACGTGTATGCACACGGCTCCTCAATTCAGGCCTAAGTACGTGTTTCGTTTCTCGCACTCACTCGATACTAACTAATTTTTTGTCAGAGACTGTAGCTAAGAGACGTGACATCCGCATCAACTATGCAAGCTTCGATACTGCTATCAAAGAGAAGCTCGGCATAGACCTGAGGGGCTGGCCTGAAGGCATTCCATTCCAATCCCCCACCAGCTTGAACGATCTCAACTCCCTCCTCAAGGTCCGTTGTGCACTGAAGGATGGCTCATGCCACTGGTTCCGCATGAGTCCCCGGCAACGCGAGGAGTATAATGCTCTGCTTGACGCACGCCGCAAGAAAGGAGAGGTGGTTACCAAGCCACGCAAGAAGCGCTCTGATGCAGGGGTACCTCGCAAACGAAAGGGCAAGGAAAATTCGCACCAGAGAAAGAGGGCACGAGCACCAGGGTCATCAATGCAGGCTCCAAAGAGTGCTGAGTTTGTTTGCACATCCGAGGAGGAGAGCAGCGAGGACGAAGCTTGACTTAGTAGTAGGGTGTTGACTTTGTAAGGTTTGGACCTCAAGAACCCTGTTATTCTACCTACGAAGCATTGCAATTACAGTACTCTACGTATATCTATATATCAGTGAAAGTCCGCCTCCAATCTGTGCACATCCACGCGAAATACACGAGCTCGCTGTCGGCAACAGCGAGCACGAATGATTGGTGCTGACGTGGCCTCGCCCATTACATCCGACAGCCGGCGGCATTCTAAATGAGCTAATATTAGCACGCGGGGTACGGAGATAGGTGCCGACACTGCTGGAACACCACCAGTACTCTCTTTGCACCACTGAAGGCCCCTCAGTATCCAGCCTTTATTCATTTGGCTGGGGATAATTAGAAACACGTCGTTTTAGACCCGCCAGCACACGCAGCTGTCATATCTTATTAGATCAGGTACGTGGGAACCACAGGTGCCGGTTTTCACTGGGCATGATTTAACAGTTACCAGCTTGGCCTGGACGTCAGACGGAAGGAAGCTTATCTCCGGTTCATCACACGACCAAATTAGGATATATGACACAGCCACTTGGGAGCAGATCGCCAATTTGGAGGGTCACGCTGGGTCACAGCCATTACCTTGTTTCAGAACGACCGCCTCCTTGTGAGTGCATCATGGGATAAAACAGTGCGTCTATGGAATCTCGATACCAACCTCCAAGTCGGTCCACCCTCCAACACGAAGATGGAGTAGACTGCGCAGCCCTTTCCGCTGATGGAAAAGTGCTGGTCACTGGTTGCCAGGACAAAAATGCATATGTATGGGATATTCACGCCATCCTCAAAGACGCTGGCCTTGAGGACCTACTATCCATTCCTCATGTGAGTTCAGATATGTACATCGTGCTTTTCGAGCCACGCTAATCTCTCACTTGCAGGTCCCAACTCAAAAGTCGTTAAAGGACGTACGTGACGTATATCTTTACCCTGTCCAATCATCTTAAGATCGAATCCTAGACTGATGCCACCAGACGTCCACCTATTCAGGCCCGTCGAATACCACCAGGTTTTTTCGATGACACCCAAGTGAGTCCTCTAGCTTTTTGACCAGCTCTTTTTCTGACCTCTTCAGCCCTCTACAGCACGTGGTACACATACACTCTCTCCTGCACACAATCCTCGCAATCTCACTCATCCTTATCTGCCATTCCACGTGCTCTTCTCGCACGGCTTTCGTCATTCATGCACCCCCCTGA